>NC_090871.1:12359795-12372295 GCF_036669935.1 Montipora foliosa
AATCTTCGTAGAACGTTCCTCCTTGTACTTTCACGACGCTTCAAACTTTCTCTCTTGTGCATTTTAAGGTCCATCTTGGCATCAGGCGCGTTTCGCTTGAACCTTCTCCCAAATTGACTAAACTCTGGAAACTCTTCTTTGAAGACAATCACAGGCTGTAGTCCTGAGGGTACTCTACCGCCACTCCTAGTGGCCTTCAAGAACGACTTCATCGCAATTCCCGGACTCGGAAGACTTACTCCTTGCGCAAATAAACCAGAGCCCCACAACTCGCTGTCTGTGCCATGCACCAAAGAGCACACATTGCCACTTCTGTCAACTGCAACCACTCCAGATGAGCTTTGCTCATTCCGTTCCATATCCATTCCGAGGTTTGCAACAATTTCTCTCATGAGCTCATTGATGCTTCTCATGTTCTCGACTGAACCAATTTTGTCCCACATCTCCTCGGCGAAATCCCTCGCTTTCCTATGAGAATCGTGTACATCTATGCCAAAGTGTTCTCTCAGGAGTTGTTTTCCATTAGGTACACCGTGGGTGAAAAACGAAGTGAAAGAACTAAGACGTCCAATAGATGCCAGCCAAAAAAGCTTCGTTGCGTTCGTTAGGTAAGAGTCAGTAGAAGTACCAATCCCGGCCAACTCCATTAAGTTTAATTTTTCCACAAGCTCGGCCCCACCCCATTCCACGCCTGACGTCATTACGTGATATCTCTGATACAAGGTGCTTGCGGGCTCGGGTGATCTTATGTCATAAGCAGTCATATCTTCCATGGTGACGTAACCCTCCTGGCCTTGGACAGTTTCCACCATATCCTCAGCCCAAGGACCCCGGTAAAAGTAACCCTTGCCATGTTTCGCTAAACGCTTGAGAAACTTGGCCAGTTTTGGTTGCCTAAATCGCTCGCCAGCTTTGTATAAATTCTTTGTCTTGGGGTTGGTAAAAATATACTTGCCTACAAAGGTAGAATTTAATAATTTAGGATAAGAGTTTCCCTAGCATTTATCACTGAAAAGAAACTTTTTATCACCACAGCGTCAATTAAAAAAAAAAACTGAAGGATTTTAGCCCTGAACATCTTCAGTTTCCGAATCGTATGTCCGAGAAGAAGTTCCTTGCGAATACATTTCTTTCCTACTCACAATCATGCCATGCCCTGATTCTGACAGTTACGCAATTAACAAAAATTAGTAACACCACGTTAATCTTAAATTAAGAGAGTAAATTATGCTGGCTGAGAAAATCGCCTGAAGACAATCAATTTAAGGTCCACTGGCTTTCTTTATTACCCCGTAAAATAATGTACCTTCTTTGGTGCGAAGAAGTTTGCTCGGGTTGAAGTTTTTTCCAATTTCTTTCGCTAAGTGAACTGGTAGCTTGAAACCTTTCGAGGCAAAGTACATCGCGGGCTCCAACAGCTTAGATAGCGGCAACAGCCCATATTTCTCCGAAGCTGTTGATACGGCTGCGATGAATCCTGGGATTAATACTGAGGCTCCATTACTTTGGTCCGAGTGATGATCAGGGATCTGGGCTGCGTCTACGTAGTAAGGTTTGTTCCAGCCTCCGTCAATGTTGTAGGTGTCGCCTGTTGAGCTGTCGAAGTATAAGATGTTGGCTATTCCTGCATAAGACACGTGAGAGCCAGCTGCAAGGGCTATTTCTATAGGAAAACAAAAGAAAAGCCATTCACTCAGAACTAAATTACTCAAATCTAAAGAGTTTCAAGCTGTGTTCATGCACTGAGGAACCGAGAGGAGCCTCGTGCAAATGGTGGCAAACTTGAGAGTGCGCAAAAAGCCAAACATTTGCTTTAAAGGAAAAGTTTCACAAAAGTACATTGGTGAGAGAAAGTAGAAAGAAAAATCATGAGCTCTGTAAATAAGCTTCAGTCATATTATCATTTTATAGCCACTTAACGTATTAATTCATTGATAATCTATAATTAAAAACCATGAAAATTTTGATTAATCCACGGACATGCAATACAGTTTTTTTTCTCAAGTAAGTATCTTGGACTTAAAAACAATCGATGAATGTGATAATGAAATGAATGCTGATGTTCAATGATTAAACAATTGACCATCACACAATTACACTGCAATAGTAATTAATTCACAGAAGAAACACCCAGCGCGGCACTATACTGTATTCAATAAGGTGAAAAATGGCATTAGTCTCTTAAGGCCGATTTACACGGCACGATTTTTGTCGCATGCGACAAGCTCACGACAGGCCTACGACATGACTTACGATTGCCGCAGCATTTTAAAACATGTTTTAAAATGCTACGACAATTTTTCTGACGTACACAACAATCGTAAATCATGTCGTGGGCCTGTCGTAAGCCGTTGTCGCATGCGACAAAAATCGTACCGTGTAAATCGGCCCTTACAATACCACAAGAATAATAATTGCTAACACCTACAATGACGACAACAGAACTTAAATCATCTGAAAACCATGAACATTTGAGTAGGCAAAGTAACTCCGACAGTAATGCAACGAACCATTCTGTCATGACGAGACTGTATAACAGCATTACCGACATTACGAATATCAAAAAAGTATGATGATTTCTCTCGTATTATCTAATTGGACTGCCCATAGGTACGCCATGCGTGCCTACTTTTTACTGGATGATTCACAGACTCGTGCCCAGTCGCTTCTCTGTGCTCTCTCATCTGTTAACCGAACGGTTTATCGCCAAGTTCACTTTCTTTTTGTCCTAACAGCCTCTACTTTAAATTTCGCATTTTATGTCGAATTACCTTCACAGCTAAACAAGATAACAGTTGGGTAAAAGCCAAAAGTGAATTAGATAAAAGTGTTGTTATGGCATGGGTGGGCTCCCTTGCACAGTCATAAATGAGTCTATTTTTAGAATACCCGTTCCCGCGAAAATCAGTTGATGGCAGAAGCAGTCACGCGTGACATGGTTTCTTCTGATTGGCTAAAATTGGTGGCCCTTTGTTTGTTTCGCGCGCAAAGTGTGTCTAAAAATAAATCCATTTGTGACTGTGCTGGGGCGAGGCCCCAAAATGATAGATCAACACTCTCATCTAATTCACTCTTGGTGAAAACAGACTGATGTGGGTACTTGAAACCTTGGCTGAATGACTGATATCAAGGTTATGCAAGGGTGAATTAGACAAGAGTGTTTCTCTATCAATTTCAGGTCTTGCGCCAGCAAAGTCACAAATGGACTTACTTTTAGATACACTTTCGGCGCAAGACAAACAAAGGGCCACCCAATTTAACCAATCAAGAGAAGCAATGTCACGCGTGACTGCCTCTTCCATGTTTTTTCAAGGACATGACAACTGGTTTTCGCGGGAACGGAAGCCCACCCATGCCATAAGAACTTTCTCATTCACTCTTGGGTTATGTTCACTCACATCTTTTGTTAGTCAAACTCAAAACTCGTGAAGAAGAGTAGCATCGACCAAAAAAGTGACGTTTTCAGTAAGAGTGAGTCTTTCATACTACTCTTCAAATATAAAAAAAAAATAATGGGTAGTTTCAGCTTAACTAATCAGTTTGAAAGAAGTCGGATACACAAGAGAAGATCTTGTGATGATTTAATTAATTCTTTTACATGTTTTCCCTTCCCACTGCCGGAAATCACACAATAACCATAGAGGGATATAGCATCTCGCTTACCGCAGATCGCAAAATGTCGGACTTAAGGAGGCTCCCTAGAGTCTAGTATGGCGCGCAAAGCCTGAATCGCGCGTGTTTTTCTGTTTTGTTTTATTTATTTTTTTGTGACGTCGACGCGACCAAATCTGTAAAATTAACTGCTAATTTCTCGCGTTCCCTTCGGTATTTTTTTTAATTGGCTCAGTTCTAACCATATACAGTTCCTATCAAATCCCCTATATTTGATCTAACCGAGTATGTTTAGAAAAATGACAAATTACAGAATATTGGCAAAACCACCTGAACGACCTTGACCTTTTTACTATTTTAAAATGTCAGGCAATATCATTCCCATAATGTGACAAAGAATAAAAATATTTTTCGTAAACTCTGCCCCGTTTACTGGGGATAACACTTTGAACGATACTCAATCGATAAACTCGACCGAGCTTAACTATTTTATTCGTCCTGTGAATTCACTCAGTTAAAAGCTACTCTGAAAACTCTAAGCGAAGTTCCAATTAATATACCGCATTCTCTGGCATTGTGATTGGCCGAGCACTTAAAGTTATTCAAGGTTGTGTCAATCATGGAACGATGATTATCTGGAAATCATAAAATCTATGCCTATTTATCTTGAGACCAAATGTCAATCAGAATTCTTAAGACATATTCACCGCGGGAAATTATAAATATTAAGGAATTTAGGCCAAAAATAGAAATATAGCTGCCTGTCATTAGATGTGATGTTGCCATGATAACGGCCATAATCCAAAGATTAGCACCCAAAAATAAGCTTTATTATATCGGTACCCGTACTGGTAAATCTCTACAAGGAAAACTTTAAGAGAAATTAACTAGGTTTCCTTTTGTAATTCGTACCCTGTTTTGTAATTCGTAACCTGCAAGTACTCTAGGGAGCCACGTTAAATCTGTTAAATTTGCGTTTTGTCAATAAGGGGAGAAACTTGTTTCGCTCATAACTGCGAAGATCATAGCTTCACTTGATTTCATATCCGCAGTTCATATATGATTTATTTCATATACCATTTCATCACTGATTCATTCCTCACGGGACCATTACAACCCACAAATGACCAGCTCCCAACGTCAGTGGCTTCATAGCTCAGTTGGTTAGAGCGTCGCACCGGAATCGCGAGGTCACGGGTTCAAACCCCGTTGAAGTCCTGAATTTTTCAGGCTTCTCTACGCAATTGCAGAAATTGCGTTCGTAACTGCGAAGATCATAGCTTCACTTGATTTCATTTCTTGCTTATTAACTATAGTAACTTCTCACACGAGAGAGACGAGTTACAATAAGAAAAATTTCTTGCTTTTTGCCATTTGCAGTTTGTCGTTTCACATAAACGCCATGCTAAATCTCTCTAATAGGGAGTATGAGAAACGTCGACGGCTACGGTAACAAAAACCTTTCGAGATTACTTCATCTCGTTATAGTTAATAGACGTAGGCTGGTTATGAAACTCGACAAGTTTCTTTGTTTCATGTTTTTGTTCGCTTTTTTGGCCTTGACCCTGCACAAAAAAACCCGACAAAAACACGCTTTTTTCGGCAGGATAACCAATCAAAAGCTTCGATTAATTTATTTTAAATTAACAGTGAATTAACTTGCGAACCAAAAACAAGAGATTGTGCAGGGTCAGAGTCAGTTCAACATCTAATTGCGATTGTATTGTTCCTGCTTTTGAAATTCCCTGGGTTTCATAACCATCCCTAGATTAACTATTATCTCGTTTACCTTACACAGTATGGCCTTAATAAGGTCTGATATTATATACATAACTCGAGTGGCTCGAGCCGAGAAAGGCAGGGGCACCCAACGAATCTGTTCCTCACATTATCTGTTCCCCAGAGGAATCTTGCTGGCTGGCAAAAACACAGGTGTTTTGATGAGCTGGCTGGGAAATTTATTATTGATAGAGGTTTTGCCTGGGAATTACTGACTTTTTTTAGCATTTCAACCCGAGCTGGCTGTAGAAACTCTGAAGACTGAGGACGACTTCAAAAAAAAAAAAAAAAAAAAAAAGAACCCCTTCCCTCTCCCAGAGAGTAGTCACAAACATACGACGGCTGGTCAGAGTGATTGCGCTTGCGGAAAAAAAACCTGTTTTGTCCCGGTTTTGTCGCCTTTGTTCGGTCGTTTTGGATCGAGGGATTTGAAAGCGCGCGGAATTCCTGGCTGGGAAATGAATTTGATCAGCTGGCTGGGAAACCAACCAATCTTATCTAGCTGGCTGGGAAATTTCTTGTGTGTCTTAACTGGGGTATAATAATACATTTTACAACAAATTGGTCGTTGGGTGCCCCTGGAAAGGGTGGAAGATTTACGGTAGACTTTCAAATACCGGACCAAAATGGCGGAAGACAAAAGAACCATTGTTATTCCGGATTTGCCCTTGTTGATTAGATATTGTTATGTTCGCTTTGTTCTTTTGTTTTATGGACGTTAAGTAGTTCGGATTCGGTATATGAAAGACAAGCCAAAATTTAATGTTCCATGCTTACTTCAAGTTGCCGTCAAAATCTCAAATTTGTTTATCTCTATTGTTGCTGTTGTTGTTTTTTGTTTATTTTGGAGAGGGGTGTTAAGAATAGAGAGATTTAACATCACATTTACGTGATACGGCAAACGTCGGCTTGCCGTTTCACGTAAAATAGAGAGATTCTTTAGCTTAGCGTGACCCACGGCAACTCGAGTATTTCGTTGTTAAAAAACAAAAACTCGGAGTCTTTAAACACTCTAGTTGTAGAAAAAGGCGCTGTATAAAATCCTTACCCGTCAAATTTTGAGCGTTTCGATGAAGCTGTTTTGTCGGTCAACAGAGTCAACGTGAGTTCATGAAGAAAATTGCGGCGAGGAGTCAGTTATGAACGATCTATAACCATGAAACCTAAAATTCCTCCTTTGACATACCAGAAAATGCTTCTGCGGTACTTTTTTGCCGCAAACAACCGCTTATGTAGAAGAAAACGAGAAGAAAATTTCATGTATACGGCAAACGCGAAAATGCCTACTTTCACGTAGAAACGGCAAGCGGCAGCCGGCAAACGTAGAAAATGGCGGGAAAATCATGGTCACGTGGTCACTTTTGCCGTTCGGGTTTCACGTAAAGATGATGCTAATCTCTCTCTTTTTTGCCATTTGTGGTCAACACAAGGCGTGCCCGTCTCGTCTCTACTACTGCGTTTTCCTTAAGAGCGTGCTTCTATTGAAAACTGTGGGCATGTATGGTAAAACAAAACAACTAGCGAATGTGGATTTGTCTACTGGCATCTCAAAAACAGATATTTTAATTTGCCATGCGGTGATATTACGCCAGCTTGACTTTCGGCTCGGAGTAAGATGTGCGCCGATTTGATGAGCGTCTCCTTATTCACTGAGTCATCATCACCAATATCACTTTCGATCAATCCTACGGCTAAATCATTGGCAAGCTTTTTGCCCCTAAGTAATAATTTAGAAACCAATGATTGATAATAAATATGGCAATCTAAATTTAGATTTTGCAGGCTCAATTTATTTATTAATCAATGTCACCGTTTAAGATTATCAAGGTTATCATGAAGGGAAAATGATAAGGAATCGGCTGTTTTTCCAGGATAGTACGGTGCCCATCTGATAAACGCAAAGCACAAAGAGCTCCGAGATTAAGTTTTTGCAAAATAAATTACTATAATAGCAAGTAGAAAAAGATTGAGTATGATCATATTTAATGGTGGGACTGGTTATGAAACCTAAACCACAATCTTTTGTTTTCGCTTCGCACGGGTTCGCAAATTAGTTGCGCATGATTTAATGCTTTCAAGACCAACATGAAACAAAACGACTTGTCGATTTTGATTTGATTTCTTTGTACAGTCTCTCCGATTAGTGCCCTAGAGCTAGAAGACTTGGCAGTTTATAAAGATGATTACTATTAATTGCACTTTATTTCGCTTTTAGTGCGTGCGAGTCTTGAGGCGAAAACGATTTGTCCATTTTCACGTAAATCAAACTCATTCATCTATTTTGAATGTTGTCGCTCGTGGACTTGCCGTGACAGCGGAAAACAGCAACTCAAAAGTGAGCTATTGTAAATTGAAGCAATTATCATTATTAGCTTATTAGTATTTAGAGTCGGTGCACGCTTGGTGATCTCCATCAGGTTCTAACGATGTATTTTAATGTCGAGGAGCGTTCCCAAGGACAACAATGACATGCATCGACAACGTCATTTTATTAAAATACAAATTGCCGTTAATGATCACTGTAATCGTCATTAAACTTCCACCGTCTCCTAATTCTCCCTAAAAGGTGTGGCCGAACTAGGGAATGAATAAATTATTCTGAGGTGTTAATCCATGAATCAAGCCGAAAGTTGATTGTCACGTCGGACATATTAAGAAATTAAAGAGAACTCATTTAGCCTAAACTGAAAATAACGCTTATTCTAACACTTAACCTTCATTTTGGAATGTAGCAAAGGCTTGGACCAGAAGCTCATGACCCTGAAGCGATTAAGTCTGGTTCAGAGCTGGGGATTTTTGAGTTTACAAACTTCCTTATTTGGATAAACGTACCTCGCGCATTTTCCAGCGCGTGCAGCTTGGATCTTAATTTTGTCCATACTTGGGCACAAAATTGGTGTCTAAAATCCCCTGCTTTGTTCCAAGGAAGACAGTTGCAAGTTACACTCTCCAAGGTCATATGCTTCTGCTTGGACTTAGACAGACACTTTTTGTTACGGTCGCCGTACTGTGAAACATGCTCTGTTAAGTTCACGGATCAAAGGCAAAAAGACCGTGAACCTCCTGGTCTAAGCGGATTGTTCCCCTTAATGCATACTCCTCACACTGACTAGCATGAAGTTAGTTCGAACATGCAACCTTGAGTGATAATACTCGGAGTAGACCTGAAGCGTGCACTTGAATTTGAGGGGGAACTTATTGACCGGTCCATGTGATCATTTAAATAGGAACCACTGAACACTGGAGAGCTTTCGTGTTCAGATGTGTAATGCCCTTGTTTTCTCAACAAGAAAGAAGGCCAAAAAGATCGTGATTCAAACTAACAGCGGAAAGGAGGTGTTGAACTTTTGACATCGAAGTAAAATATGAGCAGACTCTGTTGAACGGATCAGTGTCGGTGAACACTGAGAGTTTTCGTGTTCAGATGTGTAATGCCCTTGTTTTCTAAACAAGAACGAAGGGCAAAAAGATCGTGATCGAAATTAACAGAAAGGAGGTGATGCACTTTTGACATTGAAGCCGAAAATATGAGTAGACTCCGTTGAACGGATCACTGTCTCGGTGAGACAACTAGTGGTATAAACCCGGTATAAAGCGATTTCCAAAAAAAAGAATCCAATTGGCAGCTTTCAGCAAACTACTCTGTTTCATAACTTCAAGAAGTCAAATTGTCAGAGAAAATTGTCGAGATGCTGATAAGATTCCTTACCTCTCCAGGCAACATAATTGTCTTTTGATGATCTGAGCGCTACATAACAAAACAGTTAAAGGCTTCACTTGATGACTATCGGATTAATGAATGTTATCAGAGAAGTAATGGCATCTGACCTTCTTGCAATTTGCCCAGAGATTCCATTCGAGAAAACTCGAGGCTAAGTAATAATTTCTCTTGAGATTTTTCCTTCTCAACAATTTTGCTGTCTCGTGAACTAAGCATGGACTACGCAGAACTTAAGTTGATTTGCGGGAAGAGCAAACCACTGAAGGATGAAATTCGATGCTCCACTTATCGATTTGTTAGCGTTAGCTCGCTCCAAATCAGAGTTGCAGTAAAATGGTCGCGCTTTGCACAAAATTAACTTTTTCAAATGAATAAATATCATTTTAACTGAGTTATATCCGGCTTGATATCTTGCAATCTCTTTTTAATGTCTCAAAACGTAAAAATTCGATTGCCGATGTTTCTTTTAAGGCTTGGATGCCATTTTCTACCGGGGTGACTAAATAGAGTATTTACTTGAAAAGTTAGTGAGAATATTAGTATTTTAATGTCGTTAATGCCATTAGTGGTTGGAATAAAACTCACGCATTTAGCGATATTTTTTTACAAATTTAACTTAAGTTTCGCACACATAATTAAAAAAAGTATTTTAGTCAGTAGCAGCGAGATATGGTTTTCCTCAGTTCTCAGAAGTATGGATAAGACATAAAAAACAGCTTGATTTAAAAACCTGATATTGCTTTGATCTTAGTACCATGCGATTTATCGAATGTGTTGTAGAGAGTCGAGCTGATGACAAATGGCTTGCTAGTTCATTGAAGACGCACACGTACTTGCTACACTGTTTTTTTTTTTTTACAAGAACAATCAGGGTGAGCGTTCTATTACGTTTTTTATTATATTTTGGCGATTTGAGACTGAAAACGTTCTTAACATATTTCTTAACGTTCTTTGATACACTAAGTTCGACTACAAAGTGAGTTGTTCTTCAGTGTATCATACAATGAGAAATTGTCCTGTTCGACTACAGTTTTATATTTCTCTTACCTTTATTTACACAACTCACAAAAACAAACAAAAAGAGCAAAATAAAGACGTTCTTAACTGACACGCAGCTTGGGTATGTTCTTAAAATTTTTGTTAATCTCAGGCTGAACTTTCTTATACATGAAAGGTTCTTATGCAAAAGGGTGTGCTTCACTACCTGCAAAAGTGGTGTATACTAAAAGTAGTGATATTCAGCAGGATCAAATCGACCGGAAACGTCAAATTCTAATGAGTCATACCGTTCTGAGTTACGATAACTGTTATCAAATCATACACATTTGTTTATCGTTTGATAAATGATGTCTTGCTCAAAGACCCCCTGCTGCTCTAAGGACACGATATATAGAGTGCTTGCTCTTCCTAGACGAGATTATGTGTTAGTCAAAAGCTTTCAGATTCTATCTGCTTATACAAATGGAAAGCACACGACTCACATCAACCAACTTTTGCTCTTTTTCTTAATTGTCATTTTTCCTTATTTCGTCATTTTAAAAGTCGTCAGTTCGTGAGTTGATTTTTGTAAAGAAACGAAACCACCGACGTACATGTAGCGAAAGGTCCAAAATTGTTGAAAGTTTGAACAACAATGATAACATATTTATTGGGGTTTAAAGTTCTTAGACAAAGTTCGCCGGTTGTCTCGCAGCTTTTTTGAACTTCGGTCAATCCGTTTACAACTCCTTTATTTTTTTACCCGATTCGTTTTTATCAGGACCTTATCAGACTGACCTATGCCACAAACTCGCATATTTTTGTTATGTAAAGTCCGTTTTCACACGTGCGGGCGGAATTAAGTTGTTTCTCATCGTGTGCGGCATGGTTTTAGCTGAGAGGCAGTATGGCTCAGATATTCTTGGTTCGAATCTCTCTCTGGCCACCGGCTGAACACGTCCTTGATGGTTCCGAATTTTAAACGACCAATATTTGTGCCAAGTGGCCGTGTACTGTCAGTTGAGGTTTTTCAGCATGTTATAGAATATATAAAAATACCATCTATAATGACACAACATGGATGTGTTCCTAACGGCCTTTCTAGGCAATTTTTTCCGTATATGAGAGAAAATGGCTGAACTAACTTTCTTTACGGGTGCTGCAAGCTGTAATTCCCCCCCTTAAAAAAATCATAATAATAATAATAATAATAATAATAATAATAATAATAATAATAATAATAATAATAAATCCAGCTATATGTCGGGGTAAGATGATGAAATGGTAACAATTTTTCCTCTTTCGTTCAAAAATAGTACACAAACAAATAAATAAATAAACAGTAAAAAGGGGAACCAAAGAAAACCGCCGAAAAGAAGTGACAAGCAAAGGGTGTTTTGGTTAGTTCTTGATTAAAAACATATAACCTTCTTTTTATGTCTAGTACTTTGCGAAAATTATTATCTTGAACCTTAAAACTTTTGGTTGGAGTCATGAAAACGCGCTGAAATACAAAGAAGCCGCTTGAGTAAGGAGGGAAAATGCGCCAGCAGTTTCTTTTTGAAACTATGCAAACCGGAGACAGCCTTAAATCATGAAGACAAAGTAACAATGGCGACTTCATTTCGACGCCAGTGATTCTTAATCTGCAAATCCTTTAAAACTAGGTGTTACCTCTCAAGAAAAATTCTTTATCTTCCGTATTTGTAAATGAGAGGAAACCATCGTCTGAAGTGTGCACTTTGTTCGTTTCGTAAGCAAGAGTTATCTTTGAGACAAACTAAAATTGAATTCAGTGGATGTCTTTCACTTACCAGTCAGAGCTGTTGTTAAGCAAGCATCCATCGCGTTCCCGCCTTTTCTTAGCGCCTCTTTTCCCGCGTGTACTGCCAACCCGTTGTTTGTTCCGGCCACCATACCTTTTCCGTCGCTGAAAGCCAACGCTTTTGGACGTCGATGGGAATTACTTAGAGACAGAGCTTCAAGTCTTTGAAAGTCTTTGGGAAACCATGTCTTGGGCGAGAATGAGACACTTTCAGGTGAGAGCGAAGCTGACCTTGCACAAAAAAAACCCACAAAAAGAAATAGTGCAATTCTTCGTGTATTCATGGTAACGCAGTTCGCAGTCTAGTCAAGCAGATTCTATGGGATAATCACGAAACAGTTGTCTTGGTTTTATACCGTTAATGCGTAATTTAATAGTATAGTTTTTGTTGCCCTGTCGTGCTTCTATACTATCTCTAAGATCGGAACTTAATCGCTTTGGAATGTGACACTTTGAAGTGCATTAAATGTGCAATATTGCTAAGACATGCGCGCGCACCCCCGAAAGGTAATTAGACAAGCGTGAACTCTTCTGACACTTACATGACGAAAAGCGTTTGATCAGATTTCAATTAATAATTATTTG
>NC_090871.1:12377295-12384795 GCF_036669935.1 Montipora foliosa
CCGGATTTTTTCTTGTAATGGTCTAAGAAATTATTACTAAAAAATTTCCTTTGCCAAAAATCAGTGTATTGGTGCAATGGACTCGTCATTTGCGGATGTGACGTATCAAAACCGAGACGTGCATGTACGTATGACGTAATTCAATATGTCGATGAAAAAGCAGACAAACGAAAAACGAAAACTTGCTGAAGCTCACCCTATGCGCAGGATACCTAATGAGTATAAATAATATACTATCTTGCATAGGATTTGCGACTGTATGCTAGACGCTACGACACAGTAATAAAATTCTTAGTTACTGAAAAGCCGTCTTCCCTTTGAATTTTCAGGTATTACCTGATCACCGAGTTAGCTGCCGGGGGAGATCTTATGGATTACATCTGCTATCGAAAAAAACTTGGAGAAGTAGAAGTCAGAAAGTTTATACGACAAACGGTATCCGCTGTACACTATCTTCATCAGGGAGGGATTCTGCACAGGTATCTGAGTGATGAATCGCGGAAAGTACGTTCATATTGTGCATGGGTTTGGAGTTATTCCGGGAAAATTGCGCGCTCGAAATATAGGATAATAATAATAATAATAATAATAATAATAATAATAATAATAATAATAATTTTAAGGAGTACATGAGGCGAATCGGTGTGAAGGTGAGGTTGGAAATTATCCAGAAAACAGCATTGTTGGGGACAGCAAAGATACTAAGGAAAGTACTATCCCTGTAAGAAGGACTATAAACACCAGGTTGAACATCCTGCCTGAGTCTCCAATAATAGTAATAATAATAATAATAATAAATGATAATTAATAATAATAATAATAATTATTATTATTATTATTATCTTTATTTGCCAAGTAAAACTAAAAATAGATTACATAAAAAAAAAATAAAAGGAAGTTCTTGAAAATTGAATTGTGTACAATTAAAAAAAAACTGTCTTATTAATAACTAATAATAACAGTTTCATTTCTAGAATTTTACAAGAAATATTAAAAAGTAAGAATTGGAAGCAAAAAGTATCTAAAACTATCTTAAAAAAAAAACAAAAAAAACGAAAGGCCAATGGCAAATCCAAAACCCTATTATACAAAAGCTACTAAAAAAACACTAAACAATGTCAATGGCCCCTTCGGCAGCTGCGATTTCAATATCGCAATTGTTGTAATCAAACGCGGCACGGCGCTTCACCCGCGATCCTCGAAGGCAAACCAGGGCCGACCGAATAATAATAATAATAAAAATAATAATAATAATAATAATAATAATAATAAAGACTTTATTTACCAAGGGTAAACACTTTGCAGTCATGAAACCGATAAACTAGTGGCCCTCCCTTACGTGTACAAGACATAAATAAGAATAAATAGGTAATTAATATACAGATATTAATAAATCAAGTATAATTTTACACATCTAAAAAAATATATGTACATATAGGTCCGTAGTCTAGTAAAAAAAATTGCGATATCGTAAAATGATCTAAACCGATATAAGAATCTTTCAGATATTTCATACAGCTTTCCTTGAATACTTGTATACTGGTGGTGAGTCTGACATCAACAGGCAATCGTTATCGGTGACCTCATAAAATACGTCATTTGTATGAATTACCTATATACAACCGTTGCAAGCAGGGCTGTCCAACAAGGATTTATCGATAATAATCCCGCATTGATAGTTACAGCTTAAATTCTCTAGGCCGGCTCTTTCCTGCTGCCTCATCAAGCCCTTGCCAGTCCTCCAGTTATCTTAAATAAAGAGTGTTCTTCTTTATTATTCAGAGACTTGAAAGTCGAAAATCTTCTCTTGGACGACGATTACAATATCAAGATCATAGGTAAACTCTCAACAATGACTCAGTATTGTGAATTCTTCTGCTAGTGTTATTTATAAAGCAGATTTCCACTGTCTAATAAACGGACGGGAAGAAAACCAAATAATAACTGTAGCCAATGAAAACATCGCAGACAATCAAATGAGCCAATCCGCAGTCAAAGTGAATACTTGTCGCCGGTACCAACTACCAAGCGCGGGAAACCGCAAGCGCGCAAGTCCCAGTTGGTTGCAGTTTGGTGCTTGATTGGTCGAAAAGTGACGTGACATGTTTTCGTCCAACCAGAAAGCGTACATATGCAAAGCAACGAAGAAATTTCTTTCGAACCCAACTGAAACCTGCTTGGTCACAATTCACGTTAAGAACTTTGGAAGAGCAAACGCGGGTAACCGTTAAATTAGGTGAAAGGGATTTAGGCACCATTAAGAAGCGCTACCATTAAGCTCGTTACTAACAATTGTTTGTTTTCTAAGCGTGACAGTTGTCGGAAATCGTTAGTATTGTAGTGGTGAGATGACCATAATCAAGTAATTAGACCGCACCAATACTTTTTTTTCTTCAGATTTTGGACTTAGTAACACAGTGTTAGCACCTTCATCCGACGACAGTCACACCACCCGAGAGTTTCTCAAAACTCAGTGTGGATCTCCAGCTTATGCAGCCCCAGAGATTCTGGGTCACAAGCCCTACGGGCCAGAGGTGGATGTCTGGAGCATGTACGTAGAAGAATTTTAAGAGTACAGAAGTTTTCAAAATCGATTGTAGAAAAGGGGGAAAACTGGTAATGAATAAACAAGCAAGGTGAATTCTGGGATCCTCTGGGTTGACAAAATTTCATAATCACCTGCTGTGCCATTATAGTTGGCGCATTCGTTACTTACTTACCGTGGCAACAATAGTTAACAATTAGACTAGGATTTCGAGTTTTCTATGATTCAATAGATAGTCAACGAGGCGCGTAGCGCCGAGTAGGCTATTTGACTCATAGAAACTGAGAACGAGTAGTATAATAAGTCATTTCCGAGTTCATGTCTGCGTCCTCTTCAAAGCGAGTCTAAGTGCGTAGTTTTTGTGATGGTAATTAGTTCTACTTTACATATAAAGGAAACTAATTTTCATAATAAAAACTTCGCACTTAGACTCGCTTTGAAGAGGAGGCAAACATGAACTCGGATATGCGCTATTGTCATAGTAGAAATATACCGGTACTCACATAGCGTGCGCGTGCCTAATTTACATAATGCTTGAGACCGCAGATGGATGGGAGTAGAAAACCTGTTTTGATTAGCCAACCAATCTAAGGATATTTGTAAACAGAAGCCCTTACGCAACTTACGAAACATCACCCTCTCGTTGTTAATAATTTTGACTTATTATTCCCACCTACGATTAAAAATCCTCATTCCATATTTTGTTTCCGCTGTAGTCTTTTCTGGAATTCTTGTTTTGCATCCACGTGATGAGACTGTCATGTTGGTGTACAAAACAATAGAACGTAGAAAATGTCCTTCCCCCTCCTCCCCCGCCAAGTTTTGCAATAGTCCATCATAGAGTCAAATTCCCAATTGAAAAGACATTTTAATGCATTGTTCTGTACACTAACATGGCCGCCGTGACGTCAGATGCAAACCATCAATAGCGTCGTTAATGAGCTGGTCAACCTCTTCTTCGGAAGAGCCAATCAGATTACGAGATTCCTGATAGCGTGTTAGTGAATTTCTACTAAAATCTAAAGCCCCGCGCAAATGAACGCAACAACTCCCAACAATGTAAGGACGAGCAGTGTGTTATGGGAAGGATACTACCCATAACACTATGTGAACTTACAAAATTCGGCTGCCATCTTGTTTTCAACATGTTAAGGCGATGCTATCTCCATGGAGACCACACGTAATGCGCGTGTCTGGCTTCAATAATGTTGGAAGATCTGTGCAAACGGACCGCTTCGGCGATCACGGAACAAAAGAAATTTTGGGAGATGTTGCCTCAAATGTTTTTGACCTTCGTGCAATAACTCCCAACAACACGCAGTTACACAAGCTGTAGGACACTCCATAGACCTTATTCCAAAATGGCCGTCATTTAAATATTCTTTTGTTTTTATTCAAATTAGTACTTGATGCCTCGTTCTTGAACTGCAAATTCAAAAGAATATTTTGCCTTGAACGAGGCATCAAGGTCTAATTTCAATTAAAACAAAAGAATATCTAAATGGCGGCCATTTTGGAAAAAGGTGTATACCGAACTGACCGTCATTTCTTGCATTTCAGAGGTGTTAATATGTACGCAATGCTGACTGGAAAGTTGCCGTACACAGCTGAGCCATTCCACATCACGACTCTCTACAACAAAATGAAAAACAATGACATGAATCCTCTTCCTGAACATCTTTCTGCTGGTGCGTTTCATTAACTTTTTTTATTGTTTGTCAATCGCTTACGGTGGTTGAAATTCCTTGATAGTTGTTGTTACTGATAAAACGGGGTCGGAGTAGCCTGAAATTCAGCCACCTCCTCCGCTAGCGAAGTAGGAACGACAGCGACGAGACGAGATCGTCACTTCAAAATATAGCTTTACACCATTGACTTCAGTTGATTTGTAGTCTCCCCAATTAGTGATGATGATGATGATGATGATGATTATTATTATTGTTATCATTATTTGCACTCACTGATCCACCCACGTTATTTATAATACGAACTTGCAAGCTATCAGCTGCCAGATGACTTGATAGCTGTTTGATATTTTCCTTTAGCAGCATATTTTAATTTAGATGTATAACAAATGAATAAAATTGTTCGAGTGAGACCTTGGAATGCTTTTTTTAAACTTCAGATATGTCGAAGTGTTAGTCATCGACAGTAGTCCTGAGCATGTTATTTTTGGGTTCAAATCATTTACAATTTTAAATGCAAATGAGTCCCGGCATAACAATCCGACATCATTGGGGGCTTTACTAGGTCGATTAACATTCTATGTCTTCTTTTTCTCAGCGTGCAAGGACTTGATTCGAAGGTTCCTCACATTTAACCGCGAACAACGCTTAACACTTGAGGAAGCGCTCGGCCACGCATGGCTACGAAAGGGCTATGATGGTCCCGTGGTTCCGGTCCACTTCCCGAGTTACCCGCGGGACGAGGAAATTGACAAGAACATTCTACAGTATATGACTGACAAGATGGAGTTTGATCGACAGGACGTTGTTGACGCAGTCAGACAAAATAGGTGAGGTGGCATAGCGGTTCAAGTTGTTTGGTTAAAAGCACTAGTCATCCTCCGAAGTTCCCAGATTCGCCGTAATATGAGGTTGATTTTGTTGGTTTTCTTTATTGCTTCGAGAGTCTTTATCCGACTTTTCAATCTTCAGCCAAGCGGTCTATAGTGAATGACACTAGTAGTGAAATTAAGTTGCCTGGTGTTGAAAAATCTACAGAGAGGAGGCCCTCCCAGGGGGGTCCTTGTTCCCTCGTTCCCCAAATTACTTTCAAACTTGTTCCCGGTTTTCTTTTCCCTTACATTGGTCAAAATTGTTTTTATTCCCTTGTCCCTAAAATATTTTGACATTGTTCCCCTGTTCCCCAGTTACATTTGCCATGCTCTCATGTTCCCAAAAAACCCCTGGGAGGGCCTCAGAGAGCAGCCGCGTCAGTGTCCTATCTGTTCCGAAATTACTTTTGGGGCTTTCCAAGATTACATCGACTACATTTGTTATAACTGTATGCTATTTTGGTTCTTACCTCAGGTCAACTTGTTCTGCAACTGTCTATCACCTCTTGAAAAGGAAACTGAAAAAGTACAACAATAAACATCCTGGGAAAGCCCGACGATCAAGCAAAGAAAGTGTAGAATCTGTAAAAACCTGTCGCGAATCTGCACAAGAGATACGAAGTAAAACCGAGAGCATTAAAAGAAACGAATTCGCGGTGGCAACTGCAGAGGTGTGTGATTTTAACGAGAAGGAGAACACGGCGCAAAAGGAGGACCACGATGAGGTGAATGATTCTGACCCTTCGAAGCTTCATGTTCCTTCATGTCGCACACGCCTTTCATCTCACAGCCAAGAAAAGCTGTCGTCATTAAACGGTGAACGTTCGACAGATGTAGGTGTTTTTGACGATGGCAAAGATGGCGATAAACTCAAAGACGAAAAGGAGCACGCAGAGAAGGACGAAACTTGCAACGTTTTAAGCAATGCAGGAATTGAAATCTCCAGGAAGAATTCCTTGAATTATTCTTCTGTTGAAGTTATGGCTGTCAAGGGTCGAAGGTTATCTATGAACTTGTCGCATATCTCCGTCGAAAGCAAAGCGACGAACGATCAAGAAACATTGAAAAATACACCAGCAGAGGATATAGCTGAGCATGGAGATAAGGAAAGAAAAGACGCTGTCGAAAACGCAAAAGAATCTCCTCGACTGTGTGAGAATTCACCAAGTCTGTCTCAGGACAAAACATCGAAATCACCGAGGCATTCAGTCCCAACCACGCCATCTATTGGAAAAGTATCACTTATAAATGCCAAGATTATTTCTATCCCTTTACCGCAAACAAAAGAGGATTCTGCCGATAAGGTAATTGTACTAATTGATTAACTAATTAATTATTTTAATTAAAATAATTAATTGAAATAATTAAAATAAAATTAATCAAGTGGTTGTAATAATTTTATTATGTCGGGCTCTTTTATATTCACCAATTTAATGCTTATCTTAAGCCTCTATTTATGTCAAAAGTATTTGTTGGAGGGGATTTTTATCTCCTTTCCGCTATGAGCGTTATTTCCGATCACGCTAGCACTTGATATATCGGCTCACGTTTTGATGATATCTGCTTTCAAAGAAATGAATGTTTAGAGGGATGGATCTTACATCGAATCAAGTTTTAGTCACGTAACTACATGCATATAGGAATATTCGGTCTTTCCGGTGAAACCGAGTAAAAAGACCTTGTCAGGAGTTAGTCCTTTTCCCTTAAAACTCTCCTTAGAGATAAACCGAAACGTTTGTTTTCTCAACGAAATAATCGGTTTTTGCAGACAAATGGTAAGCGCCCGTTGTAACCAATCTAAAACGGCTTGGAAACAAAAATTTTGACTAATATTTTTAGAAACAACGGGGTTGACATGAAGTTTATTCCTTCCTACCCGGTGAAAATCGAAAGGCAATGTATCTACTACTTTCCACGCATGTGGTACGTTGTATATTAAACGGGCATGAAAAAACACGCAAGAATCTATACTTTAAAGAAAAAACACCGATAGCATGAAAAAAATGGCGTCATACCTGGGAGATGGAGATCTTAGCCCTTTACCCAGAACGAACGTCAACGAAATAATCGGTCTTTGCAGACAAAGTCTGCTCAGTCTTGTCTCTGGGGCTGGTTTCTCAAAAGACCCGAATTCCTTCTAGCGTATTTCGTATTCCATTCCTGTCCAAGGTGACGAGGTTGCCACTTCGGGTATCGGATATCTCTTTGTTTCTTCAAAGGAAGAGGGCTCGAAGCATGATATCTATGAATTTACTATTTTTATGACCTTAAAATCATGTTTAAAACCTAGGCTCGTTTTCCGCCTCTCACTCGAGTTCGGGTATCCTACCCGAGAGCGCTGACTCATTTCCCGAAAGAGCGGCTGGTAATCGCCTATTAAAAACCCTTCGTTTTAGGC
>NC_090871.1:12387295-12389795 GCF_036669935.1 Montipora foliosa
AAAAACCTTGTACGTTAGGTATCCTCGAAAGAACTGAAAAGAGACGAAGAAGAACAACAACAACAATTCAAGCTGGCAAAGGAGTAAACGAAGCTATATCAAAACCTGACGAAAATACAAGTTTACGGCGCTAACTTGGGGTGGTCGGTAACTTTTTGCAAAATTGACCTTTTTGCAATGTTTAATTATTCATTTTCCATTCTAGCCGTCCTTGGGGGGTACGAGATGGTAAAAAGCCAAGCGCCAAGTTTGCTGTGACCACCCTGGTTTCTAGCAAAGGTGAAAGCAATATTGTCGAATAAATTTGTTCTATTTTCAAGGTCAAAAGTAAGTATAGTGGCTAGTGGGGGCGATCAAGTGAATTAAGTCGAGGTTGAACATTTAGGGTGCGTTCGATTCGCTCTTGTCACACGGCGGCCATATTGTCCCGGGAGACCAAAAAAGCTTACCACGCCAAGCCTCACCCCCATGGTTTCCACTGCGAGGCTTGGTGTGGTAAAACAAAGCTTTTTTGGTCTCCCGGGACAATATGGCCGCCGTGTGACAAGGGCGAATTGACCGTATTCCGGAATTGGAATACATGGAATAGAAGTTAGAAATCCTTCGTTTTCACGGAGATTAAAATTGTCAAACAGCTGCTAAAATACTATTTTAAACATATCTTTATTATGCATGTTGCTTCAAATCGCCAGACATACTGTTTTTATTCATCACTCCACGTACTCTCTCATGCCGGAATACGGTCAATCGAACGCACCCTTAACAAATGAACTTTCGACGTGCACAAAAGCAAGCAACAAAAAATTATGGAAAATAGTTAGCTCTCCCGGAAAAGAGTTAGCGCGACACAAAGTTTAGGAAAAATAACCTATTTAATTAACTCAGTGCATTAGTATAACATCTCTTTGTTCTTATTGCTCTAGCTTCCCGAAAAAGAAGAGAACGCTTCTCTATATTTATGAAAAGCAAACGAAAAGCCTTTGGTCAAAGAATGAGTTCCAATATAAGGTTTTGGAAAGGAAATCTAGAAATCGTCAAACGTTTACACAATCAAAAATAAAAACCTTTATTTGGAAGAAATAATTAATTTACATTATATTAGTCTCCGAAGGTTGGCTTAGTTGACCAGTTGGTTTTCTTAAAGCTGCCCATATTAACATATTAAAATTGCAAATTTAATTATCTTAAGCTCAAGATTCATAAAACTATCTCACAAATTAAAAAGATTTATGAAGACGCGTTAAATACGAAATTGAAATAAATTCTAAGTATCTTTCAGTGGAGTTTGTTTCCATGTCTGGGACTTGTTTAATTCCACCGCCAACAAACAAAACACCTTTCATGCTCCGCCTTTGAACTATCGCGTGTATTCATTTCTTGCCATGAGAACGTTTGAATCCTGCCATAAATACTTGGGTACCCTGTGGACTTCGACCCCACGCTTCGCCGTGACTTCGTAGGTCACTTGAATCTCTGAGCCCACTCGTTCACTTCTTCGGCTTAAGTTGGACGACGTATGACTGATATGAGTGCTGTATTTTTTTATTTCGATCAATAATTCTTTATTTTCACCCCTCCCCCTCCATGATCCTCGATAATTCTAAAAGTTGTGACGCGTTTATCATCAAATCGAAGCCCTAACATCCTTCTAGAGCGTACTCCAGGTGTTTGATTCTTTCTTATTCTAGCCTGCGTGGCAGGCCGTAGAAAGGAGCGCCGGAGTGTAGGGAGGGAGCGTCCCTCCTCCCTCCCTCCTTACACTCCGGCGCTCCTTTCTACGGCCTGCCACGCAGGCTATTCTTATTCTGGAGTTCGGAAATTCAGGGTGCTAGTAGGCGTGAGGAATTTGATCACAACAAAGAGGGCGCAGGCGTGTTTAACCAACTTACTTCCATCCTCGTCGCTTGCACCTGACGAACAATGGATTTTAAAAAAAAAAACACCAGCTTAGACGGCTTTGACTTAACTGTTTGCCTGGTATCACTGGTATCACGCGGAAATTAAAGTCATTCCGCGTTAAAAATGTATAATAACTATCAAAAAATGAAAAAAACTCGGCTGGGAGGAGTGCAGAGATAATCGAAAATTCATGGTTTGTCCTCGCCCGTGAGGACCTGGCCTCGGTTGTTCAAAAGGTGGATAACGCTATCCACCAGAGAATCACTATCTAGGGGATAACACTAACAAAACCGATTGAGTTGTCCAGTGGATAGTGATTTATCCAGCGGATAGCGTTAACCACCCTTCGAACAACTGGGGCCAGTTGTTTTGTGGTGTTGTAGATACGATCGAGAGCCTTCAAAGCAGTAAGAAAAGTAACTACCACAACAAATGATGGACAACTCTTCATAAAGCAAACACGCTTTGACGCCAAAGTTAACTTTATCTTTCTTGAAAATAACCTTTTCAATTTTACCCTTCGAGGTTTGAGGGTTCTGTTTTCACCTTAAGTGTTGTAACTTAAATCGAAAACTCTCCTTTGGGGCGCGCTTGTATCTTC
>NC_090871.1:12394795-12404795 GCF_036669935.1 Montipora foliosa
CTACCTTAGTTTATACACAAACGAGGCGACCTATCTCCATTCAGTATTCCAAAGAAATCCCAGCTTTTTAAACTGCAGGCATTCCTCAAAAAGCTTCAGTAAAAGTAAATTCTGATGGTATTGCTGGGCTGATTGTTCTCATTTGCAAATTTAGTAGCATACTGTACCTCTATTTCTGGTTTTACAACAAATACCTGCTACAATAAACACCCGCATATAAGAACATTTTTTTTAGGATTACGGCTGATCGCGTTCTTATTTGAGGGGTGCTTAGTGAGAAATCAGCCTGAAAGTGTTCTTAAAATTGGTTTCAGAATTACTTCAAATTATATATTACTAGAGGTTTAATTAACGTACAATGCTGTTTTGTAATATATTTTATCGTTTGCAATGGTCCTGAACACCATCGTACTTTGATATAAGTTACTGTACTGTATTGTTTCCTTATCCTAATTTTACCCTTTCCCTTTGTATTAAGAACATAGCCAACGAGGCGCGTAGCGCCGAGTTGGCTATAACCAGTCTCATATCCAACAAGAGCGAATGGAATAATTGTTTTATTAAATTCCTTAAACTCCAAAAATTTGGAAGTACGAAATACGAGCGAAAAGAGGGAGCAAATCCGAGCGAAATCGAAAAAACTTGATGAGAACTGATGCGATGTTGTGTAATACCATGTGGTCAGATAGACGCAGGCTCATCACAAAAACATTTCTTGCCTTCTTGCGTATTTCTAAACGTCGGAATGGATCCAAACTTTCCGCAAAAAATTTTTGTTTTCCTTTTTGGCTTTATTCAAAGAGAAATCTCGCTTTCAGGTGAAAAAAATTTTTAGTTTAGCAACGCTTAACGCAATCATTTACCATATAAGGTCAAACCAAGGTATATGAGGTGATAACCGGGATTGAGTAAACCAATCAGAGCACGCGAAATGCATTATCCGAGGTTGAGAATTTAATAATTTGTGTTAACTGTTTATGCATCCCACGGATACGCCTTTATTGGCGTCTTGTTGAGACTGACAAAAGACTGGAGAAAAAGCCATGACAGTAAAGAAACTGTTGCAATTGTTTCTATGAACTTACTCTAAGACCTTCGATAGTATCCCTCACGTTCTCGCTCTTGTTGGCCAAATTTGATATCTATGGTTAAAGTGAGACGCGTATTGAACTCTTGAGGAGCTGTCTCTCCGCAAGGAAACAGCGCGTTAAAATTGGTGACACGTTTTCTGAGTGGGAAGTGGTAAGAAGAGGAGTTCCTCAGCGAAGTACCCTTGGTCCCATGCTTATTCACATCAATGATTTATTCTACCCGCATAAAGCACGCAAACCTGAATGCATACGCTGATGATAAGCAGTTGTACTCGTCCGACAAGGACCGCGAAACACTAAACAGAAGGCTGGAACATGAACTGCTAACAGGAATGACTGTAAATCCATACAAGCACCTGGCAGAGGTGCTTGGAGCGGATAGTAATGATTACGAATTCTCTTTTCTCGTTAAGAACTCATCCATTTGTTGCGCGTAACTATCGACAAGGATTTCAGCTTTAACCGTCACATCTCACAAATATGTCGAAATATGTGGGAAGGTTAACCACCAATTCAGTGTTCTTAAGAGATTTTAAAATATCATCACTAGAAATGTCATGCTACAATGTAATGTTTAAAAAACGAGCAGCAGTGTTTTATCGGGGTTTAAAAACACGACGCGTAGCCGAGTGTTTTTAGACCCAATAAAACACGTACTGCGAGTTTTTTGAACGGCTTAAAAAACATTCCACAAAGAGCGTGTCCCTCTGGACTCAAAACAATGGTTCAAATTGTGTGAGGTGAATATTAGCATACAAGAAAAACAAGCTATGCCTTATTAGTATTCTTTATATAAAGAATACTAACGAGGAGTGTTTTATCAGGATATAAAGCTCATACACGTGACGTTTTATCGGTGTTTTGATAGGCTGTTAGGCTCATGAATTATTAATGAGTTTTCTAAACGTTTATAAAAGGCTTTAGTTCTACCGTAACTTCAATACTGTTCCCTAATTTGGCATTTTTTAGGCACTAGAAACTGTGACAAATTGGAGTCTTTGCACAAACATACTCTAAGAGTTATTTTTGAAGATATGTCAAGTTATCATGAGTTGTTGAAGAAAGCAAGGACACGAAACATCCTTACACAACAGAAGAAGACATTTAATGCTCATTGTTGTTTTCAAAGGACTTTGTGTTTCTACGTATCCAGTTACTCTTTAAGAGGAGAGAACACAGTGACCTTACCCACACCAAGAATAACAAGACGCCTACAAGGGCATATCCGTGGAATGCGCAAACAGTTAACACAAATTGTCCAGTGACATTCAACGTCAAGTACAGGTAGACTTCGGAAAATGGTGAAAGATTACCAGAAAGATACATCTGTAATATAACTTAAAGTTTTTTGTTGTAAAAACTCATTACTAATGTCACTAAATTTGCAAATGCAAACAATGAAGCCCTATTAGCAGGTTATCAGGATACGGGATCTTTTATTTATTTATTTTTTGGAAGGAGACTTAATTCAAATCCTACAGTTTTACTTGCTTCGTTAACTCCTTTCATCCAAAAATTACAGGATCAGCCTTAAATCATCCGAAAAACTTATTACAAATCACAGTTCAACAACTTATCATCCTGGGCCAGTTGTTCAGAAACTGGGTTTTAAAACGAGTTTTATCCTCTACTCCCAAATGCTGTTCAAGGCTGATATTCAGTAAAACTTTACATTAGAAGAAGTCAATCTTGAAAAACAAAAATAAGCAAAAAAAACTGTGAGCAAAAAGTTGAAAATATGAAACAAAAGTTTACGCTAATCCTGGATTAAGGTAATTGGCTTTCGAACAACCAGGCCCTGTAATCGACGTCTGGTTCTGTAATCCTGGTTTAGTTCCTTGCAAACTGTATAAATTTGCCGTGGCGAAGACAAGAAGACAACATCCGTGCTCTATTTCTCTCAATGCTCAAAAATTCCGTAATTGCGTGTTCTATAGTCCAGTCCAAAGTTCTAATTTTACAAGTCCACAATCTTGATTTCAGTAACTTGGTACCAAACGTTCCACAATAACTTGAAATCTCGTTAAGAAAAATCATTAAATCCAGTAGTCCAGTCCGGATTGAGATCGCCAAAACTCTCTCTATCATCGATTCAAAACTCAACAAAGCTACAAGTAGTAAATAGTTATCAGAAACTACAACAGTTCGTCCTGATTCCACACTCGAGCTGAACAAAAAACCCAAAAAACCCTAGGCCTCATCATCGTTTCTCGAGAGAACAGACAAACAGCCGAAACTGTTCTATGCCTGCCCCTTACGGCACTGAAAAAGTACCGTACGTTGTACAATAGTACTTGACCGTAGCCCTTGGCCAAGAAACTAATCGTAGCCAAAAGCCCGAGAAGCGATCAGCATACGGGACAATTAGGTAAAAAAATTGTGGGGATACGGGATTTTTAGTCTGGAGGTGGGGGGGGGGGGGGGGGGGGAAAGGGTGTAGAATTGAGGAGATACGGGATATTTTTTAAAGTAAGAACGCATTGCGTGTGGTAGTGCAGTAACTTTTCCATAACTGTCAACTGAGCTGCGTTTTGTTTTTTTCCAGGAGATTCAAGTCCTTGCACAATATGTAGCTCTAATAGTACACGACGACATTGTTTGGTATCGTAAATCATTACGGTGCCATGGTAGACATCTTTGCTATATACCCTCTAAGAAGACATGTGGGGTTCAGTAAAATACTAAGCCCAGAACGATTGAAGAAAATAACAGGAAATCGAGAAACATTTGGCTTCAAAGCTGACATGTTGATCATTTACAACTTCTTTCTCACCACAAGCTTAAGCGTGTACTCTGATCTTCTAACACCTTTCCAAGACCGATGTTACTAAATTTTTTCCCTTACCAGCGGGGTTAGTATCTGGATGGGGGACGTCAAAATATGCAACTTTTGCTGTCAGAAACATACGCCCAAAAATTCTATTTTAACGCTCAAAAATGCGAACAAAGCAAGGTACAGATTTTGCTAGCCTGCTTTATGCAAAACAAATATTGACGAAAAAGTAAATAAATATTAATATGTAGTTTTAAAGGAGAGCAGAAGGAACTTTTAGGAAGTGTCGATCGAGAATAAAACAATTTGCCATCAGCGAAAAACATTTCGGGAGATTTTTGTTACGTTCCATCAGAGTTCAATTTTTCTATCGTACTTTTGGTCATACAAGTAAAATCGCAAAATCGAAAGTGAGATCGATTTTAGCGGCCGCCTGTGATCAAGTTATACCTTGCGTGTTTACTGACAACTCACGAAACAAAGGATGCATCTGTGACAGAATGACGGCATAATACCTGGTTTTTGTTAGTGTGTTTTTTTTTCTTTCAAGTGTTATAAAGTTCGACAAGATCTATGTGCGAATTTAACATAAAGATCACAATTGTTGATGCTAGTCCAAGTGTCAGCTGAAGTTAAGCTCCTTAGTACTTGGATGGGGGACGGCTGCGAAGTCCCCGTGACGGCGAAAGCTAATTCGTTTTATTTAAACTTGATTTCATTTTTTATCTTGTTTGGCCGTTGAAAGCTATTTTCTTATTTTCTTTCTACGTCAAAACGGCGAACAAATTGATTCCCAAGAAATATTGGAGTACGTATTCGTTCTATGCAAAATGCTTCTAATGAAGTATTCGTTCTATGCAAAATAATAATGTTCACAGTGGAACACATAAGTACGAAGCAAGATCTAGAAATAACGTAGAAAATTCTCCTTACCTTTAAAGCTTGCCTTTTTCAAAGAAAAAGCATCTGTTCACTTTATCGAATAGTTTAATACTGAAACAATCATGGCGGGCGGAAAGATTCTACTATAAATGTTTGCTTTCACCATTCTAACGGAAGTGTGTCACGGTGGCCGAGTGGTCTAACGCGCTAGCAGAGAAGAATCGTGATGGCTTGGGAAAAATAGGAGTTCTCCTCGGGGCAGGGAAGTTTGGAAATACCGCAGGGAATATAAGTCAGTCCACCCGATCGGAGATTAATTCAATATCCGTGGGGTATGCACATTTGTGACTACCAACAAAAAAAAGACACCAGCCCGGTTTTAAGACGTGGATGCCTTCGGCATTCCACTTAATAAACTCTAATTATGGACTCGATTGTATCTGATACCAAGCTGCAATATGTGGAACTTGCTCCAGTATGAGAACAGTGACATCACTAAAATATTTTAAGATAGCCATACAAAAGATAAACTTTTAAAGTATCTTAGACTTCTAACTACGTATTAATTTTTCTTTCTCAAAGATATTAGCGCAATATTAGAGCTACTCTGATAATTTGACTTGAAATAAAGTGTATGAATGAATGGATAAATGATGATGATGACGAAGATGATATATTTTCTTTTTTCAACTCACAGGAAGTCAGGGGTTCCCTGATTATTTCCTTCCTCTTGAAGGGAAGAGAAGTTAAACTTGTCCAAAGTTTGATTTGGTTCCATATCACAATCCTGGGGAATAAAGTCAGTTTTGTGCCTCCACCAAACATTAACAGCTATGTTGCGATCATATGACCTGACTTGGTGAAACCTGGTGAAATACAATAAATCCAAAAATATTATTACTGGAAAATAAGAGAAAGATTTTGTTAAGTTGCACCTATTGTTAATTCGTTGTGCCACCATACTATTTCCCGGGAGAGAGAAAAAAGAATAGAAACGAGTCGTTTCCATGGTAATGGTCTGTAGAGAAAAATCCCAACCAAAAACCAACCAATCAGATTGCTCCATTAAGCAAGAATTGCTTGCCATACACTAAATGTAAATTATTTCTATCTGTTTGCTTGAAAGTCAAATGAAACCAGTTACAAAAAAAAATACAACAACATTTAAGCTTTAATTAAGATTGCAAAAACATACCACTTGTAAGGTATAAATAAACAGTCGCCTGGTTCCATTGAGACATTATAGTATTCAACATCTTTCAAACTTGGATATTTGACAAAATCAACACTGAAAGACAACAAAACAACACTTTGAAATGAGGGAAAAGCATATGCCATGATATTTAGAAAAGAGCCTTGGTTTAGTTACCAACTGCATGTCAAGGACGGTGCCTACAATAAATTCAAGGGTGTTCTTGTGTGGTTTATGACAAGTGTTATTGACAAGTGTAAATAGCCAACTGGTTTGCCTCCGGCCAGTTAGGATTCTTAACAGTTGTTGTTGTTGTTCTGTTCTGTTGCTTCATTGTGTTTCATTGGCCCTGAAAAGCCCCTGTTGGGAGCGGTCAATTAAGTATGTATTGTATTGTATTACATATTACTGAAATCCAAAAAGAAAATTGTGGGTAACCACGCATTTCTCAAAGATAATAAAATTAATCAACAATAATTGTAAAAATCTTTAAAATACAAAGCAATGCATGGCATTCTTTTCCAAACTAAAGCTTAATAATGAAAATACAAGGTTACCCCCAATTATCTTTTTTAATGTACCAAGAGCACTTGCAAAGTTATGCTTTCTCCGCATAGTTTTAAACAGCGCAAAAATAGCCCTGTATTAGTAAGCACCACCCATAAGAAACCCAAGTATCTCGAGATCATCAGTGCAGAATGTATGTGTAATAACAATAGTAGGCACTGTCCTTTAATAAAGGTGGCCTGTTTTATACTGTCAGGTTAATGGCTCGCTCCATTTAGCATGAATCGAAAAGTATAATATTGGGCTGTGAATGGTTATCAGCGTTATTGAAGGGGATAGTTTCAAAAGAAGTGGCATTGCTGCTTGGTGGGATGGTAAACATGAACGATTATGTCTTGCAAAAGTCTCTACTAAAATTTTGCCACTCAACCAAATTGAATCCTTTATTGATTAAGCTACTATGAAAACCACCAATCTGTGGAATGGGCACGAATTACTGAGTCACTGCCTCGCCCACTTTCACTTGTAAATAGTTCAAATTCTTGAAAAGTGTTGTGTTCGACGCCACTTTTCAGGCCAGGGAAGCTTTCTTGCACTTAAAGTAACAGCAAGTCCAATGGTTTCAGTTTCAACCTCTTCGCTAGACACAAACAATTTTGTCAATTTCCCTCCCTCCTGTGAGTTGCGTGGTTTTATCACAAACAGAACCTGCTACCTGCTGTTAGTTCAAGGTTATTCCCAAGGGGCGAAGACATTTAGCCTCTTAAGTACAGTAACACAAATAAGTATCACATTTTTCCCACCTATCAACATCCACTCCAGAGTATCCTCCAGAAGGGAAATCAATTGGGACCTACAAAAAATAACATTGCTTTGCAAATTTACAGTTTGTTTACTCGATAAAAGGTGCCATTCTGTGACTCTGTGAGTCAAAATGAAAGCTCAGGCACAGTCACTCTCTAAATGCTAATAATAGATTTAGCCAAGCCTAAAAGCAAAACTCCTAGGTTATTTATTCTTAAAATCAGTTAACCTGGCTTAAGCCTGCAATCCAATCAAAACCCAGTACCTGGGTACAGCTGATCTAATGCACTCTAAACTTGAGCCCAAGATATGGTCACATGATACTGGTCAACAGATACCTTGTTTTGATAGGTGCCAATTGACCTTAAAATGGATGTCTAATATCAAAGATGTACACTCTAAATGGCCACTATATGTTCGGCATATTGATTATTATAATTATTATTATTATTAGGATAATTATTATTAATTATTGAACAACTTCATCGTGCGTACATGGCCACAAGCAATACCGCTAGCCATGATGGCCATGAGAAAAGCAACTCATAGGTTCCTATGAATATGGTGCTCCACTTGGCGAAGGTTTGCTTTAATTAATGCAATGATGATATGCAAAAATCATTTTTGATTTTAAGAAATCTTCTACAAAGGGGAAATTTTGTTCTGAAAGAAAAACGTGTAATAGAAGGACTTCCCACAACTGAGTGTCTGATGGGCATCGATGGGCCTTTCCATGTTTGTTTTTTGTTATTTATTTGATTGAGCAGGTTGAAGTTTTGACAGCTATTCAGGTGATGGGGACCTGCTATACCCACCCATATAATAAAAGAGGACAGCCACAACACCATGAACTTCATCCCCTACTCTTCTCGAATAGTGTGTGGGTTCTTTAAGGTCCCACAGGGAACTAATGAACATGGAAGTTATTTGTGAGACCAGGCCTACGGTTTATAGTCCTTATCCGAAAAGACTTGAAAGTCTAACCATTTGTGGATGTAATTATAAAGGCAGCACTTTCCACTCAGTTATTTAAAGACCCTGAGTGTTGGTCTGGCCGAAGTTGAACTCACGACCTCCCGCATGGCATCCCGGTGCTCAACCAACTGAGCCACCGGGCTGCCATGCGGCCTTCGATTATTCTTGGACGAAAGAGCCATGGAAGAACTGAAAGACCACTTTTCAAGAATCGACATGAGATGATCTTGATCTGTGAGACATACGTTGTGCGAAAAGTTGCCTTTAAAGGTAGAAGTATAAAACACCCTGTAATAAGAAAAAACATTGCAAGAAAAGCTGTAGGAAACATTGTAGAATCCTCCCTTAGTTCAGTAACCTGAAAACTGCTATTTTGGTGTGCAGGGACCCTTTTGCCAAAAACGATTTGTTACATAATTAAGCTATGTAGCCACACAACATTTTGTATTGATACCTTTCCTTTGTATTTTTTGTAGTCTATGAACAAAAGTTCTTTGGTTCCACTAAACAAGCAGTTAATATTATCCACGTCATCATTGTGCAAAACAGATTTGGTTCCACCACTGCTAAACCACATGACCTGAATTGTAAACGATAAAAGTTAATGATAAATTACTTTTCCTTTAGTTGTGACTCTTCCATTTTGTCTTTCACTTCTCAGCAACTCAATTCATTTCAGCACCACTTCCTCATGTTTTCCAGGGTCTAAATTTTCAGCCCTCTGTTACATAGTGTTATTATTTTCTCAACAAAATACATGTATTGTGTTCCTGATTGGTCAATGACAAATGCATAATGGGTTATGGAGTGTAAAAAGAGGTTATAGAGTGTAATACATAAGTTGCTGTGGAAGTAAAGCCATGGAGTGATTTTGTTGAGTGTAATGAATAAAAATTGTATGAAATTGCTTGTCACTAGTAACATCACTTGTGCCCATTAATCATGAAATGCACTTGCTTTCATACGATTTCCTACACTTATCACATCATTTCATGTAAATATTATTACAAAGAAAACACCGGGCACTGTATCACCATGATACGACTGTACAACTTTGGAATAAACAGCTAGCACACTTCCAAATGTGAATAGCTATGAACAGCTGAAACTACCGGAATATACGTGGGCTAGCATGAGGTATATACCCAGAGATGAGCTGCAACATCTTTCTCAAAAAAATTATTGTTCACTTGGAAACATAGTGTCAACCGACTAAACGAACCCTTTAAATTTACGAGAAAATCTAACCGTGTCAACTAGCATGTCTTCTACAATCTCTTCACACAACAAAGGAGGAGGCAGAAGAACATCTTTTCTGAAACAATGAGAAACAGGATGTTGATGCTATATAATGTTTATACAAGCAAGTACAAAATAGAGGTCGAAGACAATGGGCTTTAAAATATTTTCCTAGACCCTTGTATGTACATGTATGTACCTGTTAAAACTTTGATATCACTCTATCCAATTTCAAAATTCATGTAAAATACCCCAAGTACATGTAAACTCCCCAACTCGCACTGGTTGAAAATTTTACAATTTAAGTCTACCTGAGGTGGGGAATTAGAATCTATAAAGCCTTCATTCATGTTTTTACATGTCATTGAATATCTCTCAGTGCTTCCACATGGCAAAAGATTTTAACAGAGGAATTTGTAAATTTATTTGCCTCTGGCTGGTTGAAGACACCCTGTAAGCAGAGCCCCTCTAAAGCTCACCAGAGGGTGAGCAAGAGAAGCTCTGCAGAAATCGGGTCAAGTCTTTTAAGTCACTGCA
>NC_090871.1:12417295-12432295 GCF_036669935.1 Montipora foliosa
GGAAAATTGGTATATTTTCTGTTTTCATCTGTTTCCTTAAGTTTTCAAATATTCCACGGTAATAGACCAATTTCGATATATTAAAATTCAGTCTGAAACAAAAGGCATCATCTCGAGGCTCTGGGGAATAAACTCATACAAATCCTTATATTTATTCCCCAGGGCCTCAAGATGATGCCTTTTGTTTCTGACTGAATTGTAATATATCGAAATTGGTCTATTTGAAGTGACAAAAAACTTAAGCGGAAGTCACCTTCAAAGGTCTTATTTTGCATCTATTATGGTTAAGATAATGGACAAAATTGAACACTTATGTCCAGAAGTGAACCTAATTAGATGCATGCCCAGTTCTGAACACTAAGTGTCCCTTTAAGTCTATGCCTTTGCTACCTATTTCCAACAATAAGGTAAGGGTCAGAGCTAGTGTTATTTTCAGCTTACAGTAAATGCAGCTGTTTATACATGTACTTACTTGAGGAGTACCATTTTGGTGACACTTAATGATGTTAAATGTCTGTACTCTGAGACACAAGTGGTGTTGAGTTATGAGAGAACAGCAAGAGGGCACTTCGTGATGTCTGGTACATAGCTACGCCATGCTGAGGAGGCCGCAACAGCTGTCCATGGCTGCTAATTGGGTAAAATAGTTGTGCGCATGCGTGATGTGTTGGCCACACCGGATTGGTGTTAGCATGTGTCACCTTGCTTTTTTGTTTTATTGAATTAGGGGCATTTCTCGACATATGAATCGAAAGTAGCATCTCTGAAAGGTGGTGTTTCTGTCAGTTAATCGCATCTAAATTCAAATATGTTGATAGATCTCTCCTGAAAAAAAAATAACTGTACACGTGTATATTATTCTTCTGGCAGAGATTCATCCTGCTTCTTTAGAAGAAGAGGCTTCATCAATGACAACCAGTCAATTGGCAACTACTGTTGATACACAAGGGAGAAATTTGTGTGGAGGTACCTGTATTACGCTTTTTTATGTTAATGATAGGCAATTAAGTAAAAAAAAGATATTTGTCTGTTAAGTCATTTTATACTGGGATATCCATAATGCATTTAAATTGCAATCACCATGCATCAATACTCCAGCGAATACCAAACTATAAGCCTGGTTTTCACTAGCGACACAAGCACAAGCATAAGTAGCTTATGCTAGTGAAAATGAACGTCAACATAAGCATCAAAATCAACCATGGCATCCGCCATTTTGTTAAGATGGTCAGACGCGGGAAATCTCGAACGAGTGCTTTAATTGGCCAGACGTAGCAATTTCCTTGTGCTTATGTGCGTTTCATTTTAACGTGACGCAAACGAATGCAAGAATAAGCGCCAGCACAAGGAAAAGTGAAACAAATTGATCCTTGAGCTTATGCTTGCGTCAACCCCGTTTTCACGGTGAAATAAGTTTTTCACTGTCTGAATGTTTTGAGGTTAGATTAAAGCGATATATTGTTAATATATATGTATCGTTGATATACCAGAAGTACAATGTTTTATCAACTGAAGACTAGACTAGGCATTTGTTACTATGTAGTTTTGTACTATACACGATGGGAAGGAAAGGAAAGGAAAGGAAAGGAACTTTATTTAAGTGTCTCGTCATTCTAGCGTTGCACTACTAATTGGGGACATTGTAAACTGAAATTAACAATTAACGCAAATGAAGTCAAATGTTGGTTTTTGTGGAGAGGGGAAACTGGAGTACCCGGAGAAAACCTCTTGGTGCAGAGTGGAGAACCAACAAACTCAACCCACATATGACGCGGAGTCTGGGAATCCAACCCGGGCCACATTGGTGGGAGGCGAGTGCTCTCACCACTGTGCTATCCCTGCACTCTTCAGATAAAATAGCTAAATAGTACAACCCTGGACAAAAGTCTTGGGACACTTGAGCTAAAATGGTTTAAAATAAAGACCATCTATCATGCAGTCCCCTGCCCCCTTTCAATGTTGATTGGAATCTGGGAAACATTCAGAAATGCTGCACTTTGTTTCAACATTGCTTGGCAAAGGGAGGGGGGGGGGGGGGGGTGTAATGAGGGGAATTATAAATTATCAGGTAAACCTTGAATGAAAGCAATGTTTGCGCGCATTGTTAAAAGTGTCCCAAGACATTTTATTCAGGATTGTAGATTACAAAAGTACGCTGATTATAACTAAAATTTTAAAATGCGTTTACAATGGATACAACGCTGTTTCTATAGATTCTATTGTGTAACAAAAGAGGACTTGAAATTTACTAGTGAGTCTACACGAGGATACAAGCTCGTTGCGGTTGTTAAGAGTGGGTAGAAGGTGCTTACAGACTATGAAATCTTTCTCCCTGAGCCATAAATTACAAGGTTTGGAAGATGGGTTGTACACGATAGCATGCTAAAAAGACAGCAACATTGACTTCCAAACCACCTGGAAAATTTTGAAGCAGGCTATTGCGTAGAACCCATCTTCCAAACGGTGTAATTTATGTCTGTGGGAGAAATATTTCATAGTCTGTAAGCCCCTTCTAGCCAGTCTTAACAACCGCAACGAGCTTGCACTGTATCCTCATGTAGACACGCTATTAAATTTCTGTTGAAACATTTTAAGTCCTCTTTTGTTACACAATAGAATTTATAGAAACAGCGTTGTATTTGTAGTAACTGCATTTTAAAATTTCAGATATAATCAGAGTACTTTTGTAATCTACTATTAGTCTATTTTATCTAAAGAGTGCTACACTATCGCATAGTACATAAGTATGTAGTAACAAAATGCCTAGCCAAGTCTTCAGTTGATAAAACATTGTACTTCTGGTATTCTCGCTCTAGTCCTTCTGTCGAGCACTCTGACAGCAGTTCTGCAGTAATGTAAACAATCTTCGCACTGGTAAGTCGTAGCAATAAATTGGATTAACCAGGAACTTAAAGAAACATTATAGTTACAAAACAGATCTTTTTTTGACGTTAAAAACTTGTCTACCTATTAATCATTTGTCAGAAAGAAAAAATTCCTCACGTATTACATTTCAACCCACGTATGCAAATTTGTTTAGCTCGAATATTACACAACATGATGAATTCACAGAGGCCGGAAAATTTTACAAAAGCCTTTTCCAGCGAAAATTTTATTAAAACAAACAACATATTTGCTATTAGAGGCAAAAAACTTTTCTTATTTCATTGGGTGTGTGTAGACATGAATCCCAACCCGGAGAATTTTCCATTTGGTTTCAGTGTTGTACATAACAGCACACTTGGTAAAATATTAGGAATACAGCTTACTTTGAATACGGCTTGACGGGCGAAAGATTGTTGTCGAAGTCCATTACTTATCGCTTTTGGGATTTCAGAGATCTATTTTTGACCGCCTGTCTTGTTTATCCAATTGTCGTTCCATTCTTGAGCTTCATAACAGTATATTTTGTTGAAAAACCCACCTAAATGCCATTTGCGTTTCCATGATTTCGACGCCATTGCAGGTTAGTTAAATATTCTGTGTCAACCAGAGAAATCCGCGCATTTCCACTACCCCTTCAAACCTAACAAAATACGCGCAGAAGACTCAATGCACAAAGACACCACTTAGCAGGGGAGTGACGGTAAAGACTTTTACCGACACTGGAAAAAAATGTAAAACAACTAAATTCCACCTATTTTGCGACTTTGATCGCCATACTTGCAACCCAATAACTAGTTTCCAGACAGTTTCTCCGTCAATTTAGTAATGCATAGTATTGGGGTGGTGTACAGTAAACAGTCAAAATTTTGGCTTTTTACGGCTGGTGGTTCATACCATCGCGTTCATGGTTACTGTGAGTAGTACAGCACTAGGGGGTTTTGGCGCAAAATTCAAATTTCTTATTCAAATTTTGGGATCAACTTTTTGGGTTTATTTTACTACGTAAAATCAACAATGGGACGGTGAATTTTTATTTAACTTGTTAAATAAAAAGAGGGTGGGGTCGAAGAGGGCACCTTCTTTATAATAAAGCGAAGATTTATTGTAACCGTTTTTGAATCTATTTATTGGAAACCAAAATGTATGCACAATTTTTTTAAATAATGTAAAACATTAACAGAAAACAAAAACAATCATCAGCTTATAGCATCCAATGAATGAAGGGGTAGTTTCTAAAGAAACTGTGATGCTGCGTCGGTGGGGAAGTAGTATACAAAAATTTGGTTTTATCAACGGAGTTGATAATGTAAATTGGCCACCGTATAGAGATTCTAAAAGCTGACGTTTCGAGCGTTAGCCCTTCGTCAGAGCGAATCGAGGGATTATGGGTTACGTGTAGTTTTTATAGTAGAGTAGGAGCTACGCTATTGGTGGTAACATGGCAACGTGAAAAATAGGAATATATTAGTTAAATGAAAAGCGTTCGTTAATACCGTGAGGATTAAGGGTGCCGATTTGAAAGATGAATTTTTGTTCCAGATTCTTGCGGCTTTCCGTCGTACCTAGATGTAGGGAAAGGCCGCAGATAGCCATGTGTTTTTTGGAGTGGTTAGGCAGATTAAAATGGCGAGCGACTGGCTTAGATGCATCCCTGTCATTCTTCTCAACATCGCGAAGGTGTTCGCGGAATCGGTCACCTAGTCGTCTACCTGTCTCACCGATGTATAATTTATTGCATAACGTACAGGTTATGCAATAAATGACATTTGCGGAGGTACATGTGAAACGATCGGTGATCTTAACAGATCGCTTAGGTCCCGATATCTTGCTAGTGTTAACAATGATTCGACAAGTTTTGCATCCTGAGCGCGCGCATTTGAAAGTGCCGGGTTGCTCGTTAGTTTTGAGCGCGCTTCTAACTAAAAAGTTGCCTACGTTTTTGTCGCGTTTGAATGAAATAAGTGGAGGTTGCGAAAAGATTCTACCAGTCTCGGGATCATTTTGGAGTAATTTAAAATTACTAAGAATGATGCTTTTGACTGCGTGATTATGAGGATGGAAAGTGAGGGTGAATGGAATTCTGTCATTCTTATCTTTTTGTGACGTTTGTAGTGATGACTGTCGATCAAATTGTTGGGCGCGATGATGGCCTGCTTTGACCACAGAGACAGGATAGCCACGTTTTTCGAAGAACTGGCACATCTCCTCTGATTTGCTGGAAAAATCGGAGTCGTCACTACATAGACGTCGAAGTCTAAGAAATTGAGAATAAGGAATGGAGTTCTTGACATGTGATGGATGTGACGATGAATACAACAAATAACTGTGTGAATCAGTAGGTTTGTAGTGCACACTAGTACATAGCACGTTGCCTCTAATAGAAACTTTGATATCTAGGAAAGCCAATGAAGTTTCCGAAATTTCCCAGGTATATTTAAGAGCCGGATGAAAAGAGTTGACGGAGGTTATAAATTGATCGAGTTCTTCTCTGCTGGATGAAATAGCGCCGATGCAGTCGTCGATGTAGCGGCCGTAGAGTTCAGGTTTGGGGCCGTTGTACTGATTAAAAAATTGGTGTTCAACATATCCTACAAAAAGATTGGCATAGCTAGGTCCCATTCTTGTACCCATCGCTACACCATTAATTTGTTTGTAATAGTTGCCGGCGAATGAAAAACAGTTAAGCGTTAAAACTAGTTCGGCAAGGCGGAGGAGCGTTTCCGTGCTAGGTTCTTTGACAGTGCGTTGATCGAAAAAGTGTTTAAGTGCTTGAAGACCTTCGCTATTAGGAATGACTGTGTATAGAGATGTAATGTCCATGGTGAAAATAAGGTTGTCTTGGCCGGAGAAATTGAAATCGCGGAAAATTTGCAGTGCGTGTGTACTGTCTTTAATGTATGATGCCAAAGATTTGACGATAGGCGTCATAATCCTAAGTAGCTAGAAATGAGTTCGGTAGGGCAACTACAGGCAGAAACGATAGGGCGACCTGGGTTGTTGGGTTTGTGAATTTTAGGCAAGAAGTAAATGCACGAAGTTCTAGGGGTGTTGATGATGAGATATCGGGACCTAAGCGATCTGTTAAGATCACCGATCGTTTCACATGTACCTCTGCAAATGTCATTTATTGCATAACCTGTACGTTATGCAATAAATTATACATTGGTGAGACAGGTAGACGACTAGGTGACCGTTTCCGCGAACACCTTCGCGATATTGAGAAGAATGACAAGGATGCATCTAAGCCAGTCGCTCGCCATTTTAATCTGCCTAACCACACCAAAAAACACATGGCTATCTGCGGCCTTTCCCTACATCTAGGTACGACGGAAAGCCGCAAGAATCTGGAACAAAAATTCATCTTTCAAATCGGCACCCTTAATCCTCACGGTATTAACGAAGGCTTTTCATTTAACTAATATATTCCTATTTTTCACGTTGCCATGTTACCACCAATAGCGTAGCTCCTACTCTACTATAAAAACTGCACGTAGCCCATAATCCCTCGATTCGCTCTGACAAAGGGCTAACGCTCGAAACGTCAGCTTTTAGAATCTCTATACGGTGGCCAATTTACATTATCAACTCCGTTGATAAAACCAAATTTTTGTATACTACTTCCCCACCGACGCAGCACCACAGTTTCTTTAGAAACTACCCCTTCATTCATTTAGAATAATATAACATAACAATATAATGAAATCACACGAATTCAAAAGATTTTACAATCCAAGACATGGTAGATTTGTATTTCAACAGAAAGGGTCTGGTATTATTGTAGCTAATATATGCAAGCCAATGAAAAGTATTGCATAAGCTGTTTTCAAAAAAATTGCTAAACCTATGAGCAAAAAAGCACTTGAATCACGAGTACAGTGCCGCTCGGAGATAAGCGAACAACGCAGACGCAAAATAAACGCACGCAATACACGTACACGCGTTTTTTTTGACGCGTCTAAAATTGCGTATCGTATACACGTTTGTGCTTTTGTTATTCATAACCGTAATTTTGCTTTTCCTGTTATTGTTTACGAAGACAAAAGAATAAATTGCGTGACTGCCGACAAGTCGAAACTTTACATTTGCATGTATGTCGCTTTGATTACTAATCAATTTCGATCCGCAAATGCCGCCGATGAAAACATCCACAGGGCATTATTTCGAAGTTTAATACCCTTTAAATGCAACAAAGGCCTCGAAAGACGAGTGAAATTAAATCAGCAAATTATGCCCCGAAAAACTGAAGCCATGATTTTTGTCAGAGTTAACTGAATAGAGTGTAATGTGAAGTGCTAGATTCACATTACACTCTATTCACATTACACAGGTTCACATTACACTCTATTCAGTTAACTCTGTTTAAAATATAAGTGCTACACGGCCAACGTTTGTATAAACGTAACCTCTCCATGATTTTTGTCAGTTTGCCCTCCTCTACTCCACCCTCTTTTTATTTAACAAGTTAAATAAAAATTCACCCTCCCATTGTTTATTTTACTTTGTAAAATAGCCCAAAAAGTTGTTTCCAAAATTTGAATCAGAAATTTGAATTTTGCGCTGGAACCCCCAAGTACTATACTACTGCTGTGAACACTAGACATGTTATGGAATGTGTTGTAAGGAAAAAGCCAATCAGGTGCGAGAAATCTAAACTGCAATGAGCAACAGTTTCTAATTTTTGAGGTTTACTAGCATATCCTGAAGTTAACTGCAGTGCCTTTTTTTTTTACCGGAAAACCCAAATCCAAACCGCATGGTTTGGTGAAAAATTAAAAAATGGATTAGGAATACATAATATCCGCATGCTGGGTGGATTATTCAAATCAAATCCAAATCCGAAATTTTGAGATTCTTTTTACGGAAAAGGGTTTAAAAAGGTTCACTTGAAAAGAGGTCTCTCTTTGATGTTTGGCGAGTTTAAGCATGGGCGTGTTTTAGTGATGCATGGAAACCTGAAGCGAACGTTTTCATTAGGCAGTGGTTTCGCCCTAGTTTTCAAGCAAATCTTCGCTAAAATAGTAAAAACTGGTAGCAATACAAATATGGTAGCGTCAAGGCACGGGAAAACGGAACGATTCACTTCCATTTGCAGTCCGTAATCCAAAACCGCCTGTGCTTATGCTATTAATTTTACTTGTCAGTTCAGCGGTCATTTTAATTCTGCCCTTAATTGGAAAATTTCGCTAGGATTATAATCCTGCATCTTTTGCCCCGCAACATAGCAATCCCCGGGTGCAAAGAATTAAGCAAAAATAAATATTGGTTGCATGCAAAGCAGTCCCGATTTCAAGATGGTTCAAACCTGCAACATGGTATCGTGTAATGGACCTTTCAACGATTGTAAAGTTAAGTACTTTTGAGGTTCCATATTGTCAAATTTGCAACAGATACTTATAAACGTAACGGGTATGCGAAGTTAGGTATAAGTAATCGGTCTGTGGAGATGACTTTTGTGTTCAAATGAAGAAATTTGAATGTTCCTTGACATCGTCGAAAAAGTCCATTGTGGCAGCGTATATCTGCCGCGCACTGAGCTGTGAATAAAAAAGACTTTTTCGGATTTTGAGGTTTTTTGGTAGAGAAGAATCCAAATTATCTAAGATCTCAAATCCGTTTTTGGGTTGTCCACAAAAAAACGCAGTAGTCTATTTGTATGCGTGCGCAGTTCCGAGTTGGACAGTAACAGAAATCGTATAAATATATTTTCATTGTGTGAGTAGTAAAGTACTTTCACTGGAGCTTAAACTGGGTAAAGTCGCTTTGTTTTAGGTGGTGAAAACCATTTTCAACATTTTCAAAGAGACATGGCTAAACAAGCCTTTTTCACGTAACGGCAATGTTATGGTACCATATAAAACACCAATTAATGCTGAACTCATTATTGTGCCCCAATAGGTTACCATAGCAAAAGGAAATCCATCTAAAACACCCAATATTTTTTCTTAAGTTACCTGTATCTCCAAAACGAACGCAGTGATCGCCATTTTTAATTGCCGGAAAGTTATACGTGATCGTCTGGCCAAGATGAAACTATCTGCAAAGTTTAAAAACTTCTGTGTAGCGGATTCTGGGCCACCCTAGATTTTCCAATTGTTAAGTCTCTTGAAAGTGATTGGACTGGTTTGAGCAACCTCAAAGGGCACCTAATCTTAAAAAGTTACTTCTCCAAACGTTAAATTTCAAGACCACAAAATGCTCAATGTTGCTTTTTTATTGAAATTCCACTTAAATTAAAAAAAAACTGAGTTAATACGCCCTAAAACTAGCCGTCAAAATAACTGGCAGTTTGTTAACTTTACGTTACTGTTGTAGCGCATTAAAAGTGAAATCTAGAGAAAAAAAGTCAAAATATATGTTTTGTAGTCCTGAAATAAAACTTTTGCAAAGAACATTTTGGGGCGAGGTGCATTTTAAGTTGGTAGTTCGTCAGCTTGAGAGCTGGTATCAATGGAAGTCGACGTTGTCCCTTTACCTACCTTCCCTCCTTCGTGTCAGTGCTCCGTTTTACGCCTTTCTCAAAGCGTGAGAAACAAACAGTTGGCAGTAAATGCGAAACTATGGTTTATGCTTAGCTGAAAACCGCCAAAGGTTGAGAATTGCATTTGTATTTCCTTAGGTGGTATCAGTGATGGTGCGACCCATGGAAATTTTTCCGAGATTGTTGAAGCAACCATTAAGTTTGAGGCTGAGCACGTGGAATGCGTGCGTGTGCTGCCCTACATTGAAAGTGGTGAAGTGGTGATTCGCTTGTACGTGTTTAGTGGCGAATATGGTGTACCAGAGAGTTTAAAGGTAGATGCCCAAGAAAGTTTTTCAATGATGAATGTGAAACTAGACTGGCTAGATCTGTATAATAATGCAGATAATGTGCTGAATGTCACACCTCTTGGGATTCCTTCTGAATCCCACAGACTGAATGGATCTCAAGTTGGTGAAATCAGCGAGTTTATAAGCAAAAACCTACATCAGTTTGACAAACATCGCAACGTCACTTCCGTGCAGGCCTCTTTCAAATTCACGAATTCCCAGCAGACCGACACTCCGTGTATAACAATCTATGTTCTAGGAAAAGGTTCCATTCCCATTGGCGAATCCGAGTTTCAAACCAGTCTTGGACCTTATCCAGTAGACATTGTCAATGGATTTTGGTTTAGAACTGCACTCCCATGGAGGCCAAACGAGGCACAAAAACTGAACAACGTTGTCCGTTTGGGAGTAAGCATTGGCGTAGCTGGTCGAGACGTTTCGGGTACGTTAGGTGCCATTGTAAAGGACGAAAACACTGGTAACCTATATGCTCTTTCATGTGATCATGTGATGAAACATGAGTCGCCAGATGAAACAGTTTCATCAAGTACCGAGATTGTTCACCCTGGATTGAATGACTACTTAAACTATCTAAGGTACCACTTAAGTGAATACAGCAAGGTTATATACCGTCTCGCCGACACTGACAACCGGGAGGATAAGGTCTCTGAAGTTGAAAACCTAGGAACACACGAGAAAATGTTGGAGAAGTTCAGCGATCTGATGGCATTGAAACAAGGGTGTTTAAACTGTAAGGCACTCTCAGAGGTGACACTATCGAATATAAATGAACACGAGAGTGCTTTAACTACGGGTTTCTCAGAGCAACCAAGAGTTGTTGGTATTTACACAAAAGGCTTGCATGGAAATGCTGAATTTGATGGTAAAGAGTATTTCATTGATGCTGCAATTGCAAAGTTGACTGAAGAGGAAGTGAAGCGGTTAACAGAACATGGAACCATTATGGTGGTTGACACTCGTGATTGTCCAAACGGTAAATTCGGTTTAGCATCGAGGGAAGGTAAACCGACAAACCTGAGCAAGAGTGGCAGAACAACAGGGTACACAACAAATGGCATCCTTGTAGAATCCCCATTGTTCCTGAAGCCTTCCGCCTGTACAGGACGCGAGGGTGCATTCGTAGATGTTGAAAAGTATCAATACTTTTGTGAAGCATGTGCTCTATTGCAGGCAACTCAATTTGAAGCAGAATCAGGGAACGACGTGCGTCTTCCTTGCGAAGGTTGCAGTAATCAGAGCGGGGGGCGTGTGAAAACGTTGTGGTGGAAAAACTGCCTATGCATTGCGAAAAAAAGAGGTCTGCCGTTTTCAAGTTTAGGAGATTCCGGAGCGGTAGTCTTTGAGAAATGTGGTCCTTTCTTGCAAGGATTTGGACTAATTTTTGGTGAGCATGAAAGTCAAATTAAATGGTATGCCATAGCATCACCTTTAGAAGTTGTTCTTCATGCCCTTTCTAGAGAAATGTCGGAAGATGAGCCTCGGGTCTTGAAGTTGGTATCAGACCTCGAGTAGAACTGATTTAAATTGCGTATGTGCGTCCAATCATTGCCAATTTTTGCTTTTGTCGTTATTTCAAGGTTTGAGTGATGCTTATGATGTAGGTGGAAGGTCAATTCCAGCTTTTCAAACTCAAGCTAGACTGTTTTGAATTGTTTAACTGTCTGGAGTCTGTGGAGAATTTCATATGATTGCAGCCCATGGAAAAATTTAGGGTCTTTCAAGGACTATCGTAGAGCTAGTGCCTACACTCCTGTGGTGTGTTGCTGGGAATCGTACAGCACTGTACCATGTAGTTGCGGTTTGGAAAGAATAGTTAAGCTTCACTCCCTGTAGTTAGATCAGCTGCTAACAATTCTTAAAGAAACAAAATTGCAAAAAATAATAGATTTAATTTAATTTGTGACTAAAACAACTAATTCTTCAGATTGTGAACACGCAATTGCTATTGTTAATTAAACCTAAATTTATTGGAGTGGTGAAACATGAAACCTTGTGCTTTTGTCAGGTCGCATGTATTCATTTTCTTATTGAGGAGCCTTAGGAATTGAAATTGCCAAATGGCACTTGGTTTATCTCTTGTGTTTGAGTTATTGAAATTAAGGTTTACCGCGCGTGGTTTTGAATAGACACTCGCGTTTACTTGCTTACGGAGTGCCCTCTCTGCTCCGAGAGGGTAATTCGGTTTTCCCCTCTCCTCAAAAAGCTGTATTTCCAAATTCCAATAAGACCCAGATTCAGATGACAAAGAGCCAATCTGTGGAAGTGCCACTGCAAATTCCATTATTTATTATGTTCCTATTATTTGTCAGACTGGTGAATGCAACCTTGATTTAAAATAGAAGTCAACAAGTAGTTCCCTTTCTATTATTCTGCGTGACACAAAGCGAGCACAGGCAGTGGTTAATATTTTTCTCTCGGAACACTTTCGAAAAACTGAATTTTTCCGGTTCCCCCTATTCCATTAGGTAAGCATGTCAATTCCCCTACTATATTATTATTATTATTGTTATGTTGTTGTTGTTGTTGTTATTATTATTATTATTATTATTGTTATTGTTATTGTTGTTATTGCTATATATGGCAGTTGTTGCAGGTATGCATACCAGTTTTTGGTGGGGACACAGTGAGTAGTGGTTTGCGTATTGGACTTAAGATCTAAAGATCAGAGGTTTGAGGCCTTGTCATTGCCATCGCGTTTAACATCTCCTTTGAGACAAAAAAAAAATTAATCACTGGAAATCCAAAAAGAATGATGTTGTTTGTTTACTGCACCGAGACTATTTGTGACCGTCCAGATGAAAAGGATGCTTAACCAAAAAGCGTTTCTAGTTGGTTTGTGTTTGAAACTGTTTGAAACCCAAGTTGTTTGAAACGAAGGAAAAGGTGTTTTGAGCTGTGTTTGAAACGCCAACCTTTGCTACATCTGTCAACAGTTACCATAATTAGGACCGTCGCAGCAAATAATTTCAGTAGAGAGTGCGTTGAGTAATTTTCCGTTTCATTTGTTTCGTACATGTAAAAGTACCCTTTTGTTTTATTAAAGCTTACCAGTATATGAATGAATCACAGAAAACAACATGGATTTTTTTCCTAACAATATTGCTGTTGAAATGACGTAGTATTTAAAACTAGACGCTCCCTGAGCGTAAACAGGGCTGCCTGTGGTACATGTTCAACAAAAAATAGAGGGAACTGAGTTGGGTGGCGTTGAACTGCAGCATTCCATTTAATCTTTTTTAAGTGGGGGGTCATTTAGACCATTTGAGGGATCACCCAGACGTCCCAGGGGCGAATTCCCCCCTCCCCCCTCCCCCCTCCAAATGCCCCTCTATCCGAACAATTCACGTTAGTGATGTATATCTATCAAGGCAAAATGTATTTGAAATTAGAAAGCTCTGAAATTGAACTAACTGTACCACTTGGAAGCCGGTTGGTTACAGGAGCTCTTATGCTACTGTACAGGGAAAAAAAGGGGCCCTGATGTCCTGTCCCGTTTTGAGAAGACGTTTCCCTGCATGTCATGCATGCCTTGCAGTTGCAATAACCAAACGTTCATTCCACACACTAAGGAAGGACTGTGCATGTTGTTTCCGCTTCATAATTCCTCTTCTTTTCAGTCTGATCTGATACCAGGACAAATTCTTTTGGGCTTAACGTTTGCACCAAAAAGTACCGTAAAAGCCAGGAGTTAACAGTAAAAGGCATGCTAAAGGATACTCTAGGTGCCAGAGGAATTTTTTTTCAAGGTTGGATAGAACGCTCCGGTCAACGGGCGACCGTTGATTTGGAGTCGCGGAGGGTTCTCTTCGTACCTTCCAATCGAAAAGCCATCCAAACGGCCCTGAGCTAGCCCTCAAGGAAAATCAAAATCCCACAGTATTGCAGGAATGCGTAGCAAGATTCTCATGTGCCAACCACAAACCGTCGCGCCGTTTTCTCCTCTTTTTGTGGCTGGCACATGAGAATGTTGCAACGCATTCGTACCGCTCGAATACTGTGGGATTTTGATTTTCTTCGAGGGCTAGCTCCAGGCCGTTTGGATGGATTTTCGATTGGAAGATACGAGGAGAATCGTGAATCTTTGGGCCTTTATGCTGCGAAGTTTGAAAGCGGAGCGATGCGATTTTCGGGGAAAAAATCAGCGGCGAACTCAAAATCATTCAAAATCGCTCAAAAAACGACTTTTGAGGCAAAATGACGACTATATACCACAGGTAAGGTAATTCAACGTTTATTTATCATTGATTTATATACATAGTGATATATCGCTATAGGTGAGGTAACCGGTAAATCTAGTACATTTACTATAAAATAACAATCGGCTACGCAAACAGATTGTGTGGGCCCCTTGTGGTGGTAGCAATAAATTGGATTAACCAGGAACTTAAAAGAATATTTTTAGCTTCATAAAAAAAACTTTGCTTTACAACATAGTGACAAAACAGATCTTTTTCTGACGTTAAAAGCTATAGCTACCTATTAATCATTTATTCACCACTTAGCAGAGAAGTGTCAGGAAAGACTTTTCCCGACACGGAAAACAAACAAATTAAATGTATTTTCTGACTAGATTGCCTATAGCAAACAAGTAATTAGTATTTTGACTAGTATCGCTTCCAATAGTTGCGACCATTTCAGTTACATTTGATTAAATTTCAGTTTCATTCAGTTCGCGGAACGACCCGTTCAAAGCTGACGCTTGACATCTTTTAGTGTGGGTCTGCCACGAAAAGCGTGTGCCTGCGTGTATGTGTTTTGAGAGCCCAAGAAGAAATCGATTAAGCCAGCGCAACGTCGATCTTCAGTACTCCAAACAACGCATCACAGCGCTCTCCATGAGTATGGAATACGTGGTTCGATTTTAATAACCAATGTAAACAGCGCCACGTACTTTCTATCGTGCATTACTCAATCAAAACACCTCCACGTTCTTCTATTGTGCATTGCCTAATCAAACACCGCCACGTGCTTTCTAATGTGCGTTTTGCTGCACTGGAAAAAAAAAACTGAAATTTAACATAATTTATAACTCGGTGCCCTTACGGGCAAGGATTTTATTGCAAATTTATTTGGTTCTTATACATAAGTTTTACCATTTCAAAAAGAATTATTATTGAGCCGGTAAGCTGTCTGTTGTGACCTTGGGTAAATCTTTACCTGGAAGCAACAGCAAACTGGGGCATTTATTTGCCTGGGCTTCCTTGTCAATAATTTTTCTACCATCCAAATTTATTTAGTTATTTATACATCAATTTTGCCGTTTCAATAAGAATTATTATTGAGAGG
>NC_090871.1:12447295-12449795 GCF_036669935.1 Montipora foliosa
TTCTTAAAAAGCAATTTCCATTTCTGATGATGGGTGTCTGTTTTTTTCAGATAACGTTTAATGTTCAAGGAGAGGAAGTGGTCATTTCCCTAAAAGATGAAGGATCCCGGCAGTGGTACTGCAAATTCGAGTTAGTCCGAATCCAAAATTCAGCGACTACTTGTGGCCAAGCTTAATTTCAGATGTCACAGTATCGCGACATGAGCTGAGAATGTTTTTGAGCGAGTTTACCAGAGGACTGGAACGGCGAAGTGCCTTTGTTTCTCCTGCCAAGGCCCCGCCGGCTAAGAGAAGCGAAAAGGCGATGCAGGGGCCGAGAATACAACAAGGCCTGATGTTGTAGGACATTTAAATGCCTGATTCTTTTTTTTCAGGAAAGGGATGAGAGCTTACCTCCGATATACGTCCCATTTTGTTTGAAATACTCTTCAAAGTCAGCCAGTTGTTTTTTTAGTTCTTTCTTGGCTTCTTCGTTGCCGTGGAGAATTTTGTACAGTGTAGAAATTATCTGGAAAAAAAAAACGCTATTTATTACGATTAAATAACATGGAAGTGGTGGAGAAGAAGGGAAAAGTATCCTCACCGCATTTCCCAATGTCTCAACCAGCATTCGTTGCTTATATTTATCGTACGGATCAGTTGGATACAGAGGGCTGTCAGGAAACAGGTCATTCAGATAATCTGAGAGAGAAACAAATCCTTTTATATAATATTAAATAGCAAAGCGGCAAAATTGTTTGGACTTTTTGTCATCGTCTCCAAGTTTTGAGAAAAAAGAACAGATTTCTCATGCAAGAGATCGATTTTACATCGCTTTTACTTGAAACGGCAAACGCGGAAGCTTGGTGCTTGTCATAAAAGTAGGAAAATCATCTGATTTTAGCTTTTCTTTTTCCTTTAAGAAGTTACTTGATATCCGTGTGGCCAATGGCAAGCATCTCGTCCCCAGAGCCCACTTTTTTCTGAGAAAGGCGATGTCTTGATCTTCAGTGGTAAAGCGGAAAGAATCGGTTCCTACAGAGTACAAACTCCAGGTTCAAATCCAATCCAAGGATGTATTTCCTTATTTACTCTGCTACCACAAGTCCTGGGACAAAGCGTCCAAAATTCAAGATAATAATAATTCAAAGCAAATTAACAATTCAGGATAATCGTGCATTCATAGGCGAGAACGTGTTGAGCATTCACATGTTTGAATTGGGTACAACATTCAGTTAGCCGATTTGGTCTGTTGGGAAATTAGGAACAACAGTTTTTGCCAATAGTTACAAAAATTGACTTTCAATGCTCCTGCCCACATCTTGGCCCTGGCCAGAGTCCGTAATCTTGGTGCTGACTGAAATAAAGAAAAGTGGATTCTTGGGACGGAAATGTGTGCTGACCAAAGAAAAGCGGGCTCTGGGAACAAGAATGGCTAGGGATCAGCTAAAATCAAAATCGTTTCTTTCATTTTTGGCAAAACGCAAATTTCGGCCAGACATTCGCCATTTGCCGTTGACGCAATGATAAATCACTTATTAGATCCTCCTATTCGTCCACCAGCATTTGTATATTAAACCATTGTTATCTGTGCCTCTCGCGGATAGAGATGTCTGAAGCGCATATTTGTGTTTTGAGAGGTTAGCATTAAATAGTTGGAATAAGCGGTCACAACGGTCAGATATAGGAAAGACCATTGCGTTTGATCTTGATGTGATTTTTTGTTTTCATACTTGAGTTTTGTATAAGTTCTTATGGTTATTTTCTGCATCTGGGTCCGGTTGTTCGAAAGCCGATTAACTTAATCCAGGATTAGCGTAAATTTTTGTTTCATATTTTCAACTTTTTTGTGATAGTTTTGTTTTTCAAAATTGACGTCTTCTAATGTAAAGTTTTGCCGAATATCAGCGTTGAACAACATTTTGGAGTAGAGAAATAAACTCATTGGTTAACTTTTAATCTGGGATTAGCGTTAATCAGCTTTGAACACTCGGGCCCTGATGTCTTCGAAAGCGCAGTTAATCAAAAGTAGTTCTCGAGGGAAAACTTAAGGTACGCCGGTCTCGCAACTGTGCGAGTTATTTTAAAATGGCCGGCAATTAGACTCGATCGAGAAGATAGAATGGTTGAAAACCTATCAATCTCTGTTCGCCAAAAGTGGGCATTTTTAAAGTGACGCTTGCTGGAGTCGTCGTTGTACTTTCGTTATTTGAGCGCTCTAATTATCGTTGTGTAAGAAACTCTTTCTAATCGCTACCCACAGCGAGCTCATCACGGCAGTACAATAAATTCATCAAGTACCTACCACAGCATATCGCAGATTCATATACGACTTTTCCATCCGGGTGTTCAATTGCTGGTACCATTCCAAGAGGGTTGATATCAGAAAACCAGCCTGGTTTATCCTTTAAATTGATGTTCACGCACTCGTATTCTACACCCTTTGCGGCAAGAACTAGGCGAACTCTCTGTAAATAGATGAACAAAATGAAGGAGTATGTCAGTTTGTTTTAACAGGGAA
>NC_090871.1:12457295-12462295 GCF_036669935.1 Montipora foliosa
AAAAGGGCCGCCAAAGACTGTAGTAACACCACTTCGTCAAAGTAACCTGAAAGGGTCCAGGAGATAGGAAGGAGAACGAGAAAGGGTTCAATTAACTTTATTTTTCCATTTTTAAGGCACATGAAGAAGTCTGCGGTGATATCACGAGTCCAAGAGGAAGCCATGGAAGCTCATGATGAAGGGATCAACGGAGTGCCTTACTTTAAAATCCGTACTGAGGGGGAAAACCGCGCTGTTGCGTCGTTCTCAGGCGCTCAGCCACCCGATACGTTCAAGAGCATCTTCCATCGCCTTTTAACACGACTCAAATCCAGTGTTTAGTTCAATGAATCTTTTCTTTTTGTAAGAAGAAGTTCGTTACTTTGTGACCGGTGTGAATAGTTCAATTTTACCTGGTAGTAAAATCCAACCTTACATGCTTGGAGCTGGGAATTGTTTTCAGCAGTCTGAGTCCGGCTGGGATGGTCACGTGTAGAATTGAGGCATGCTTTATTGGTAATCAGCACTTTTGCTTGTATCCCGCAATGTCTAATGGCTATTTCTTTTGCAAAGAGGATTCTGCATTTAAAGTGCCCCTAACCCCAAAATATTTTTTTCGCTAAAATGAATCTTTGCACCTTTACGAGACGCACTGCGGCCATTTTTTTCCTTTTTCTAACAAATCCTGCCATTTTATAGGCTTCGAAAGTTGCGGAAACCGAATCATCTTTGGTTCCCGACCGTGAACAAAAGATGCTTGGATTTTCCCAACTTTCGAAGCCTATAAAATGGCACGATTTGTTAGAAAAATGAAAAAATGGCCGCAATGGGTTTCGAACAGGTGCAAAGATTCATTTTAGCGAAAAAAATATTTTGGGGTCAGGGGCACTTTTAAATATGGGGACGTCACATCACCTTTACAGTTTTACGGTTTTTCAGTGGAAACTGTGTTAAACGCATTACTTAGTACTGAAGCAAACGGGTGTTTGATAAGCTTTCCTTAATAAATTTATAGCACTTGTTTCAAATTCGAAAACGTTCCCCAACTATCGTAACTCTTAACAACTTTTTCAATTCTCAATTTGTTCACATCCTCTCTATTGTTATCTGTTGGCGACACAAATATATAGCTTCACTAAACTAAGATTATTCTTGATACAAAGACGATTTTTTAGTCTTCGGAGTAAGGCACGAACCCTCCAAGATTGTGATCGCCATAAGGAAGGAAAGGAACTTTATTTAAGTGTCTAATCGTTCAAGCGCTGGAGCACTAATTGGGGAAACTTTAAACTCAAACTAACAATCAACGCAAATCAATCAAATGTTGGTTTTTGAGGAGAGGGGAAACTTCTCAGTGCAGAGTAGAGAACCAAAAGAACTCAACCTACATATGACGCCGAGTCTGGGAATCGAACCCCTGCCACATAAAACCAAAAGCAGTTGTAATTTTCAACTTTTGTCGCGAGATCGGGGATATTCATTTGACCATCTTGATTTGTTGCCATTGACCTCTTTACAGAATGGAACTCAGCTTATGGTTCGAAGCAAGTCCTTAGTCACAAAACATTTTCAATTCAAGACTGACAATTTTAAGCGAGTACTCGGTGCGCACTCATTAACTGAACCTTGTGGATTGATGATGATCTTGGATGCAATTTACTTTTTTTAAGATCTGAAGTTTATAGACAAAAGGAACAGCTTGAGGTTGCTCTAGAGTTAGTCGTAACTGTTTGTCTCATGGAAATGTTGTGATTTGTGAATACTCAATAAAGTTACCGCGAACCTTTAATCTAAAACCTGTACACAGGCTCATGTTTACTTTGGCTCGAATTCCGTAGTTTTTTCACAGGGAAATTTATCTCATAACCCCGTTATTAACTATCTGAGAATCTGGGTGCGGCTTTGATTGTTTAAAGGGAAGAATGGGGCTAATCAACAGCTAATTGAGATGCAAGGGGGTTATGTGACTTATTCCCCTTGCATACTAACATATGAATCCTTGCAAATCAGTTACGTAGTAATGTTAAAAGCAACAAACCAGTATGTGAAATTAAACGTTTTAATTTCCAGTTCCTGTTTTTGTCTTCTTTTACAAATTCTTTTCTTTGGAGGCTCATTGTCACTTTTCCCTGGCATCACCAACGAATCATATCTTGTTCCTTGCAAGATATTCTTGGTTTGCATCCACGTGATGAGACGGAAAGCACTAGATAACATCAACCTAAACCTGGTGAGCCATATATGCCGCTCACAAAGTGAAACTTTTAATAATTAACTCTTTTTTGTTCTTTAATTTTCTTCATACCCGTTACAGGATCCGTTCCGACAGTGGGAAGAGCGCCGGAAATGTGTTGGCTGCAAGTTGAAAGACTGAAAATCAATTCGCTGACAACAGGACCCAACCTGGGATAATTTATGACATGAAGAAAATTACTGTAACGTCTTGAACAGCTTGTTAGTAATATAAACCGGAAAGGTCTATTGACCGTTTTATGACTGAAATAATTTTCGCCGCGATCGATCAGAAGAGTGCGAGGAGCGAGCGAAAACGAAGTGATCATCTTTCAAGACTCCGCTGACATATCGATGGCTCACCAGGTTTAGGTCAATGTTATCTAGTGCTGTCCTGATGAGACGGCCATGTTGGTGTACAAAACAATAGAAAATGAAGACTCGAGATAGCCAGTTACTCTACACAATATCACACAAAAAAGAAGTCTTCAAGATACTTCCCAGCACGACCTTATCCTCAACAAAAGGTCTCACATTGAAAGAGCAAACAAAAATGACATCTCATACAAATATTCTGAGATCTTATCATCTGTGGAGCAACCTGTGGTCACCATCGAAGAAACTAAGACTCTCGAAAAAATAATTGACATCTATAAAAGGAATTTTAACGCTTGATTTGGATTCCATTGAACAAGTCATGATGATTGATGGCTTTCTTATCGCTGTACCATGACTGACAACACAGGCACCCTAAACTCTATGGTTAACACCAAGAAGTCAATAATGACCACTGTTACTCCATCACAGACGAACGAATAAAGCTATTTAGTATATACTAAAACAGTGGTTAGCGTTGAACTCGCGCGCTGATTGGCTCGTCAAACTCCGAATATCCTGTGCTATTTACCTCCGAGCAACTCAGGAAATAATGTCGTCCCGATTTTCATCCGTGACAAGTGAAGAAAATAATAATAATAATAATAATAATAATAATAATAATAATAATTTACATTTATATTGCGCAGATTACATGAATATATGATCACCTGCGCATTACAATGATCAAAAAACTAAAAGGCACAACAATATAAAATGAAACCTACAATAAAAATAGATAAATAAAAATTAAAAAACTAGATAATATAGCTAAATGCAAATATTTGGATAATTAAAAATTAATTCCTATTAAATCGTAAGTATAAAAGCGAGCCTAAAAAAATGAGTTTTTAACATATTCTTAAAATTGTTCAAAGATCCACTGTTGCGAATTTTACTGGGGAGCGAGTTCCATAGCTTTGGGGCGGCAACACAAAAAGCCCTATCCCCCAATGTTCTCTTAGTTCTCTCCGGTGGCAACTCAAGGAGAAGCTCATTGTTTGATCTCAAAGAATAGCGCGATGCACTCTTAACACCAATTAAATCATTGATATATTCCGGCCCAAGCCCATGAATAGCTTTGAATGTAATTACTAATATCTTAAATCTAATTCTAAAATGCACTGGCAGCCAGTGAAGCCTGAAAAGCACCGGCGATATGTGATCAAAGCGGGAAACATTGCAAATAAGGCGCGCAGCTGTATTTTGGACTCGCTGTAACTTAGACAACTGTGTTTGCGGCAAACCATATAGTAAACTGTTGCAATAGTCAATTCTACTAGTAACTAGGGCATGCACTAACTTCTTCGTTGATTCAGTTGAAAGATACTTTCTTATGCATCTAATGTCGTGCAGGTGGAAATAAGATGCACTACAAATCTTATTGATTTGTGTCCCCATACTAAGTTGTTGATCAAACCAGCAGCCCAAATTCTTGGCCTCGAGAGCTGGAGTAATCTGATGGTCACCAACAACATCCAAATTAATTTTTTGTGCTGTATATCATCTCTCTGTTTTCCCATATCCACCGCTAGCCACCTCCACTTCGGTGAATAGTTGTTAATTAACTCCACGAAGTACCTCACAACTACTCAAATCAGTCGAATTACACCTGCAGGTTAGGACTTTCCTCCTCCACGACAACAACTTTTCAACAGCCTCTTTGATACTCACTGACAGTCAAAGTCTACAATATCCGCTTAGCAGACACATTTAAAACCTGGTTATCCTGCGTCAAATGAGCACAACAGATATAAGGGCAACAAACGTAAGTCTTCGAAATGTCCAACATGTAATGTGGTACAACCTGTCTCCTCATGTGCTACGAAGGGATCCGTTCGAATTGACATACGCCGAGATCAGGACCTTGCTTAAAGTGTTCGCTCCACCTTAAGTTTATGTTTTTCTCATTTTATTTTCTCATGTCCCCATACGTAATTGAGTTGTTTTCAGCACAGACTTTTCACAGAAGGTACTTCAAGTACAATTCGAACTCGCCCTCGATCTCCTCATACAGACGCGATTGCGATGATAACTAGGCCCACGAAAGAATAAACACGAAATATAAACAAATGTTTGGGTGACGAGTTTTTGTGTTTTCGTTTCCGCCAATAACCCATCATGATCCTACGACCCGATAACACATCTTACCAGCCTAATTACGCATTTTTATTATTCTCCCGCTATTGTTAAGAAACAGTATACCAAAGAAGAAACTTGTAGAGCATCCGTTTTCTAATTTTAATTGAAATCACTGTTGTTAAGTGTGGACTTTGAACTTTGCACTAGGAAATTGAATTGGATATTGACCAAGATATAGTAAAAAAACACTAAAATACTGTGAACTTCAAAGCAAATTGGCTAAAAAACATTTGAACAAAGTGTAGGCTACCTGTAGCCTCTTGTTGCATATT
>NC_090871.1:12474795-12477295 GCF_036669935.1 Montipora foliosa
AAACCAAAATCAATCAATTAATGTGATGATAATAATAGTACGAACATGGACCTCGGCCATCTAAGTCAGTGCCAACAAAAACGCTCTTATCTTATTGTTATTTGAAGGAAGGAAAGTCAATGTCATATCATGGATGTTACATGTTCATGGCACAGTAGAGCGATGTTGAGAAATACCAGGAACTCATCGAGGATAGCCTCTATTCCACATACTTAGCCTGGGAGTCAACCCTTTCCCGAGTAGATTTATTTATAGAACGCCTCCCTTGGAAGATTCCCACTGTTGTAAAAGCCAATCTGCCTCGGGAGATTCAGCACGCCCGCTGTTGTAAAAGCCAATCAAAACAAATCTATATGATGCTTTGAAACAGAGCCTCCCCTTGATGAGCTCCTGGAAATACTGCGATCTTCCCGCAATTAGAATAAAGTTCAAAGGATTTTTAATTTCAACAAAATCGTCGAAAAAGCGCCACAGTATGTTATTATGAATTGCTTTTATTAGCGATGCAACAGTGTTGTGAGGTGCATGCGGTTCAGTTCGAGAGTGCCGCTCCTATAACTTCAAGGAGGTCTCGTTTAAAAGGAGAGTCCTCTTTGGAGAACGCAAGGTATATGAATACTTTATTTATGACAAATATACTACCCGCTTTTTAAATTAAGGTTGTCCTAGCACGGTAAAGGATGCATATCCTACCTTCACATCCACATTTTCTTGGGGAATCAACACATCCTTGTACACCTAAAAATAAAGGAGTTAGGCAATCGAGTGACAAGGATTGTGTTCTCTTCTTAGACTTTTATGACAGACTTAAATCTTCCAAATTCAGAACAATTCAAGAGAACAAATACAGGCAATGTAACAAATAAACATCACCTCTTTAGATTACAAAAGAAGCATGTTACATAGGTTTACAAATTAAACATACCACGAAGGACAAGATATTCCATTCTTTAACAACTTTTTCCTCTCTGAAGAGACATGCTATTCAATGGTCTATCGGGGATACTCGGAAAAGAATCCTTGTGTTCCTTTGCGGGGCATGACAGCTTTATACTTTGCAATCATAATTTTATCATGTACATAATAGATAAATTCGGGAATATTGAGCTTTATTGACCACTATCAAAAATACCCCAATACTCTCTGTTTATCCTCCGAATTTTTGCATAAGCATTGTGTTTCCAGTTTCTCTTGGGACCATTGTAAGTCCCAAGAGAAAATAAAAACAATGCTTTTGCAAAATTTTCAATTCGAGGACAAACAAAGAGTATTATGGTATTTTTGATAGTGGCCAGTTGTCATTTAATGCATTCTTGTACCAAAATATTTTCCAATAACTTTTCATGTTCTATTGGGATGAATCAATTCAGCTTTTTGGGTTGGTTGAGCTTTTATCGTGTTCTATTCGACTAATTGACTCGAAATTGACTGAGAAAATCTTCAACTAGGGGTCAACCTAGTTCCCAGGGGCTTTCACCGCCAAGGTAGGGAAAAGCCCTGGGAACGAGGTTGTGTAGGGGTGAGAACAAAAACGTCGAACTAGGAACCCTGTCTGTTGACAGGAGACTCCTGTGAGGGGTTTCGGAGTTTGCCGCACCCTCCGACAAAAACTACTAGGTACGGCCCGGTTAACAGATTTGAACATGTTATGAGCTAATAGATAACGACTTCGGCTCTTACCATTATAGGATATAATCGTGTGAGCCTTAGTAATCATCTTTTAACGAATCTATGTCATTTTACAACGGAAGATTTATAAGTTCAGTTGATCATGAGATTCTTCAGTATGATTAGCGACCAGTAAAGCACTTGAGGGGAGACAAAGAGCGAGCCATTATACTCAGTACTTTCACCAATAGAGCACCGTATTGCGTTTTCCAGGGCATTTCCACGATGGTAGATTTGTTTTTAGAAGAGACTTAAATCTCCTTCTACTTAGACATGATTTATTTCATCCCGTCCGGGCATTACACGAACACAAAAGGAAAAAACTGCGAACTTGAAAACACCTTAATATAAAAAGAAATACAACGCAACGTTCAGTAAAAACAGCTTTCATTTAGACTGCATGGTAAATAATACATTTACTGCCTCGCAAAATCCCGCAAAATTTGGGATGTCAAATAAAGAGTATTATGATATTTTCGAAAGTGGCCTATTTACCGACCCTCTCGTTTCCAGTCCCTTTTTTCACAGGAATCGAGTCACGAAGGAAGGTAAGGCCTGAGAACCAAGCTTTGAAAATGGAACTATTTCTTCCGGTTGGTTAGCCCGCGAACGCATACGTATTTGCGGCGGTCGTTTCTCTCCCCGGGGGAGAGAAACGACCGCCGGGAACACGCCTGCTAGGCTACCGGTTGGTCGGTATACTTGGAAAATCGCATACCATTATCCAACGGTCATCCCAACCGAAATTTTCCAACTAATGGTAAACACCCTATATCTCCATTAAGTTCTTGAGTCAAATAAAGATTCTTTGACTTGGACCATTTAAGTTTCA
>NC_090871.1:12484795-12504795 GCF_036669935.1 Montipora foliosa
TGGCACTGATTTTAGTCAACTTAATTATTGTATATTCCTTTTAAAACTCTTACAACCGTTCAAAAATTACAGCAGTACTTTCCATATTATTGCAAAACATGTTGACAATTTCTACACTGTTGTTGGAGACACAAAGTGTGCAATTTATATTTTATGGTATTATTGTTAACTAGATAAGTGTTGAATAGCAGTACTTTCGAATAAAAAAATTTACAACTACTGTTGGGTGTTTTGGAACTCTGATACAAATCTGCAAACTATGTATTATATTGACTGTTTCGTTGGCACTTAGGGATAGCTATTACTAGTCTTACGCATGCAAAAAGAGGCACATGGGAAATTTATGCGTGATGATATTCGCAGGCATGCATCATGAAGCGAGCGAGGTGAACATAAACAGCTATTAAAAATATGAATGAAGGGGGTAGTTTCTAAAGAAACTATGGTGCTGCGTCGGTGGGGAAGTAATGTACAAAAATTTGGTTTTATCAACGAGTTGATAATGTAAATTGGCTACCGTACAGTGTTAACAATGAAGAGACAAGTTTTGCATGGTGAGCGCGCACATTTGTAAGTGCCACAGGTTGCTCGTTAGTTTTGAGCGCGCTTCTAACTAAAACGTTGCCAACGTTTTTGTCGCGTTTGAATGAAATAAGTTAAGTTAAATAAGTTAAGATCACAGATCGTTTCACATGTACCTCGGCAAATGTTATTTTTTATGCACGTTATGTAATAAACAAGGCGCTTCCTTGAGCGTTTACTCGGAATACCAGGTGGCGCAGAAGTAGGGTGATACATTTTGGAAGGGGTAGTTTTTGAATTTGTCAAGTACGGAACAAAACAAGTAAATGTTTCTGCAGCCAGTTGTGCATTTACAATAACACGGATAATGTACCGGTAAACATCGCTTAATGTTTACAATTGGAAATAAATTCATCACGGGAAAGGACAAAACATGGACCCCCCTTTTAATTGGACCGGGTCAATGGACCAGACCCTTATTTTTTTCATTTGATTCTTTTTTTGTTTGCTTTTTTGCTGAAAAGTGAGACAAAGCATGTTAATGAGCTTTTTACCCTTAGTAAAGACGAGTTCGGCTAATTTGCTTCTCTTTTCTTCCACACTGATAAAAACTTACTTGAACTTAAAGAATGTTATGCGCTCCAGGGAAGAATGGAAGTAGTCTATGTACGGACGCCCACTCTCCAAATTTACTGTTAGTAATCGTGTTTCGGAGTGATCTACGGTGACTAAAATTTGCGTGGCTCATATTTCTTTGGAGTTAAATTTTCAAAACGGTGGTAAATGAGGCAGATTCCAAAAGTGCATTGAAGAACGTCTCCTTGGCTTTATAGCATAGAAGCACTCTTTAAGGGAAAGGATGCCTTTGCAAGTCTTCCAACCGGGTACGGCTCTGATCTTCAGAGCAGCCCCGATCGTTGCCAATGAGCTGTTTATATTTTCCTCGCCTGATGAACACATTTCAAATCTTCCAGGGCAACAAGCTTTGTAGATTGTTCTTGAGAATGGCTACGCTGGTCCGAGGAAGGCACTGAGATTACATTGACTGGTAAGAGGATAGCCGGAGACGTTTTCTAGTGAGCAATCTTTTGAATCGTGCTATATTCACCTCGTAAAGATTCGTCAGGAGCGCTTTCGTTTCTTCAGCGCTGACAAACAATTCCTACAAATGTATGTAGAATCGACTTCCACCCTACAAGACTCCATAACAATTCCGCTCGTACTTTAAAAGAAAAACCTCCTTGACCATCAAAAAAAAAGTTTTTCGCATTTTTTACCATGCACAAAGTACCTACGAACTCATCGTGAAATCTCTCACGGTGTTGATGTGGAGAAATGAAAATAAAAGCCAATCAAAACTCGTTGTTTCAATGATATAATGATCGAGGGGTAATAACCAATCAAATCATTTTCCACACATTCCAGGAAAAATCGCCGGTGGTATTGAACACGATTATCAACGGTAAATCACATAAGCTCCTCTCAGATTTTTTCGGAGAGTGGGCAGCTGTGCACAGGCTAGAATGGAAGGGGCCATTTGGGTTTTACATAACCCATGAATGGGATCAAAGACACCAACCCACATAATTTTCCAGTGTGGAAATCTATTTAATTTAGGAAATATGGTTTTATAATCAATCACTCTGATGAAGACAATATAATGAAATGAAATTATCATTGTAAAATAACTTACTACAGCATACATTTATTCAATTTATTATACCGTTAATATTGTAAATAACAAATTAATCTTTTTAAATAATAAATTTATCTTAATTTCATGGAGATGAAACTGATTGGCCTTTTTCCAGAATAGGAAAGAACTTTTTTATATATTATTCTAGAGGGGGCTTACACTTACTAGGGTTGTACCTGCCTGGAAATTTTCGATCCGCGTTGCAAAATAGTAATTTTGGTCAGATGACTGGTTTGCAAAATGGATCAAAAATTTCCGTGCAGGTACGACGCTAACCAGTTACCATCGCTAACATTAGACCTTAAAACTTTTGTTTAGGCCTAAGGTTAGCTTAAAGAATGTTTAGGATTCTTTCTGTATTTCTGTTCGTTTCGTTCACAAATTAGTGTAAGCCCTAATTAAGTTCATCTGATGTATCCAACAATGCATGGACTCCCAAATTAGCCAGCTCCAACATGAACAATATATTTACCTTACTTTACTTTACTCAACTTTAATTATACAGATCTTCACATAATGCAAATTGAAGATAAATTAACAATTAAAAGAAATAAATGTAAAAATACAAGATCTGAATAATTAGGTCAGTTTACACAGAATACAAGGATTCCTTATAAAAATAAACTGCCCCAATGTGACACAAACAGTATAAAATATCATGACAATATGTTATAAATTAATTATAAAAAAATTATCCTTATTTTCATTAAATTTATTAAGACAAAATTTATTAATACTGTTCTTAAATGATGAGAGATGTTCAATTGTTCTGATGTCTAGTGGTAGGCAATTCCACAGGTCTACAATACGATTAAAAAAAGAAAACTTAAGACATTAGTTTTAAAAAGGCCTTTCACCAGCGTAGCTTCACTATTTCTGATGTTATATTTGGGTGTCTTAAAATTTACATATGACGAAACATTAAAATCTATATAACCTTTCAGACATTTAAAAAATAAACAAAGATCCAGTATCTCTCTTCTATATTCTAGAGGTAAACGTTTTAGTTTGACAAGTCTCTCAGGATAACATAAGTCAGTTTTCAGAATGAATTTAGTTGCACGTCTTTGTACACGCTCAAGTGCAGTGATCTTTTCTTCAGTGAAAGGTGACCAGACCTGTGAAGCATACTCCAACTGTGATCGAACAAGTGATTTGTATAAAATTATTAATGCTTTCTGATTCACATTCGTTGGTACAAGTTCTTTTGATCATGCCCAGGATTTTGTTGGCTTTACTGACATGTACACTAAGGTCTTTCTCAGTTGAGAACATATTTTATAACAACAAAATACCACTGATAAATGGACAGATATTTATATTGTTCTCTTTGGGTAATGTGGGGTAATAACTAAGAAGCGCACAACTGTCACAATTGGTTAAGTTACGGCTAGTTCTAAAACAGGGAATGGGAAATCGGGGAATAAAAACGGGGAACGGGGAATCTCTAAAAGGGGGAATTACTAAAAGGGGGAATATCTAAAAGGGGGAATTACTAAAATAGGGAATCTCTAAAAGGGGGAATTACTAAAAGGGGGAATCTCTAAAAGGGAGAATTACTAAAAGGGAGAATCTCTAAAATTTTTTGTGTTTTCATTTCAGCCAATAACCCTCATGATCCTACGACCCGATAACACATCTTACCAGCCTAATTACGCATTTTTATTATTCTCCCGCTATTGTTAAGAAACAGTATACCAAAGTAGAAACTTGTAAGGCATCCGTTTTCTAATTTTGATTGAAATCACTGTCGTTAAATGTGGACTTTGAACTTTGGACTAGGGAATTGAGTTGGGTATTGACCAAGATACTGTAAAAAAACACAAATACTGAGAATTTCAAAGCAAATCGGCTAAAAAACATTTGAACAAAGTGTAGGCTACGTGTAGCCTGTTGTTGCATATTCAAATGCTCTTTATAAGCAATCGATCTATGGGTGAGATCGGACATCAGCATATACAGGCGCCACTGGCAGCCGCTATGAGTCCATAAGCGCTCTCACCCAACACATGAATGAATGAAATGAGGTCTGACCACAACACCGGGAGCTCCATGCTCCAAACCCTGTACTAGGCACTCAGTTGCCGATATATATTTGCGATTGAAACACTTCCACAGATTTTACTTTCACTTGTTTCTAAATCAACCATCGACCGCATAGTAAATGAGTGCAGCATATAATGCTTCTTTAACTTGTAAGCATGTGAAACTAATTACGGTTTGAATTTGACTTTTCACCGACCCCACAGTCGCGTAAGCATCACCAGCCAACGAACAAGTTGCGATTTAATTGTTTTGTGCCGGAAATTTAATTCGCTGGATCTAAAATGTTCGAATCTATTGTTTCAGATCTGCCCTCTGATTGGTTTTCATTATCTGGGTGGCCCCGGTTTCACTGGACGTACTGTAAATTAATGTAGGTATTTACCGCAATAGAGAGACTTAGCATCGCCTTTGCGTGAAACGGAAAACAAAAGATTTCTTCGTGCTTTCGTTACCGCTAAAGTAGCGTTATTCTCTATTTTCGAATTCCCCATAATACACTTTGTTTGCCCCCCCCCCTCCCCCAATTTTTGCATAAAGTATTGTTTTCAAATGCTCTTGGGGACACTGCATATTCCCAAGAGCATTTGAAAACAATGGTTTATGCAAAATTTGGGGGGCAAACAAAGTGTATTATGGGGAATTCGAAAATAGAGAATAGAGTATTATTATATGAAGTCACGGCCGCCATGTTGAAGTGAAACAAATAAACAGCTTTCATGTTGGAGGAGTGAAAATATTCTTTTGGGAATTGAACTGTATTCTTATGAAAATTCTTCCTTTTGTTTTAGTATGCAAATATGGCTGCTGGTCACATGAGCGAAAACACTCTTATAACTGCGATGATCTCAAAACTTGACTGGTTGCTTTATGTCAAAAATGCATAAAAATTATTTTATTACACGGGCTTTCCAGAGGCAAGCTTCAATTTCGGATTCTTTTTCCTTTGCGTTTAGTCACAACCTTTGCAAAGAAACAGTGAAATTTTATGTTCCGTGACAGACGATTTGTCAGGAACTGTTTTGATTTACAACTACCAGAGGGCCGTGGAAGTCAATTACATGCCACAAGAATCCTTTTTTTAAGTAACACAAAATACAAAATTTGTGACATAAAAAACTTGAAACTTAAAATTTTTTATCAAGTGTCTGACAAATGTTGACGTCGCTTAATGAATTGAAGAAATGTTCCTTTTTTTGAGGGCGACTCTGGGATACTCGGAGAAATTCCGAGTGCTCCTCGTTTAACCTCCGACCTTCCGAGATTAGTATAGTTCGGATGTTATGCCATTGAGTTTTGGGGAACTCCAGAGAGCTAGACCATTAAACTAGGTTCAGATAACTACATTGTCTTGCTTTACTGCTACATCAATAGACCGTATTCATAAATGGCGGCTAAATAATTATTCTTTTGTCTTTATGCTAATCATCCTAACTAGGCTCGTAAACGCGAGCAAAATTCGCCATTTATGAATACGGTCTATAGGCCATGCCATTTCCGAGTTCTTGCCTGCCTCCTCTTCAAAGCGAGTTTAACTGCAAAGTTTTTCTTATGAAAATTAATAATATGTAAAGTAGAACTAATTACTATCACAAAAATTTCGCACTTAAACTCGCTTTGAAGAGGAGGCAGACGTGAACTCGGCAACTGAATTCGAATCCTGTTCGCGGAAATATAACATAAAATACCAATAAATACAAGTAACGTTCGTGATATAAAGGTGCATTTATTCAGCCAGTGAATAAATATAAGCAAAACAAAAATTGGCCTTCTTATGTCACGATCTGGCTACACAAGCCAAAATCCGATAACCTTCAACAATTATTCGCCGAAGTCTCGAGCCTGAGGTGAATAATTGTTTTAGTATAAGTACATAGGTGATTATTCAAAAAATAAACATTTTAATTTCTTTAAAACAATTAATTTCTTTGCCTGTCACCTCGACAAAACAGCTTACGGCCATTTTGAAAAAAAAAAAAAAGCCGCTTAGGTGATTATCGCGTAAAAATCACCTCAAGCGCAATCAATCAGCGCAGAGAATTTTTAATAATCACCTATGCAGTTATACAAATATCATTTAAGTGCTCAGTGAATGCTTTCCCGCCCTTGCAAAAAAAGCTTGCTGTTTCGGTAACTGTGGATAACACAAGAATGAGAGCCTTATGGCTCCTTTTCAGTGCCAATGAGCTGAGAATCCGAGTCGCAAGCGCCGTATTTTTCCCAGAACTTCAAGTGATTTTCCTTTGAATGATTACAATCCTTGACTGCAGGAAGTTCCATCATGGCGGAACACCAAGCTTGGGTGGCAGGGTACAGGGACATAGTGTCCGGCTGCATCGCTTGAAGGCGTTCAAACCATGGCCATATAAGGTAGTCTCCCATTCCGGGTTCGTCACCTGTGCATAGAAGCAATTTTGTTGCAAACTAAATCCTTTAATGTAGAAATTTGCACATTGAATCCAAATCAAATAAGAATTAACTTAGAAGTAGATTAGCCATGGTAAATCAACGTTTTTTCCTGAGAATTGAAGCGCAAGGTAAACTAATAAGGCAGAGTGGCAAAAGAAAATTCACTGGATGCTATGCAAAAATAATTTACAGCACCGAAGATAAGATGGAAGCAATATGAAATGAAAATTAAAAAGAGCAAGGGTATTTCTCTTCAATGCCAATGGCGGACATTGTACACCCACATAGCAAGAAGTGGCGAAATGTTCCAGTGCGAGAACGACCAGAGACTTAAATAAAGTTCCTTCCTTCCTTCCTATCTTCCTAGAGAAGACAAGATCACTAGCTAATCGCGTCCCGATTTGGAGCCTTGAATCCCCATTTTCCACGAAAATTTGCTTTAAGGCTTTTCCTCTCTGTCTGAATTCAAGAAATATCATACTCACCACCAACATGCTTGTCATTTTGTTTTAAGTACTTTTCAAATTCAGCAAGCGATTTATTCAGTGCTTCCTGGCCTCCTTCTTGCTTCAGAACACTGTTATAAAATGCAGACACAATCTGTGAAACAAAGAATTTATAACGATAATGAAAGACAATCACAACTTATTATTGTACAGTTACTTACTTACTTACTTTATTTATTTTACACGTTAAAATCTTCAGTATATATTACAATAAAAAGTTTCATTACAACTACACTGTTTTACAAGATTGCCGTGTGGGACCCGACCGGCACCTACTATATAGTTGGTCAATTTCCCTTTTAAAATATCCTAGGAAGTCGATTTTCGCAAACTGATGAGCATACTATTCCATAAGAGTGCTCCGCTATAACAAAAGACACGCTTGCCATAATTTGTGCGCGGCAAAGGCAACTCAAGTTCAGCTTTCAAGTTTCTTAAGTTGTATTGCGTACTGTGGGTACTAAATGAGTTCTGGAGGTACGCTGCATGGTATGAGTCCATTGATTGTTTTAAACATTAATATGGCTTTAAGCTTTTGTCAGCGTGTAATTAGCGGATCATCCCAATTTAACAGATTTAAAAGGAAAGTGGCGCTTGTGTCGGAATTGGAAGTTTATCACTCAAGGTTAAGTTGCAGTGGCCCCAAACGGAACTACAATAGTCAAAGTGGGGTAAGATCAACGCTTGATAGATTTGGAGGGCAGTACGCTCTGAGATGTATGGTCTTATACGTTTAAGGGCGTCTATAGCTGAAGATATCTTCTCGCTAAGATCACCTATATGACTAGACCATGAGAGGTGTTCGTTAATTATCACGCCTAGTGATTTAGCTTCTTTAACTTTAGTGATTAATTTAGAATCTGAGAAGTGTGCAAGTTGTTATTGAAATCGAGGAAGGAATTGAATTTTCAATTGTCTTGTGGATAATGATCAAGTGTGACATGGCTTACACGTGACTGAAAGATGCTAAAACTTCGGAAATTTCACCATTCCACAGATCAAGAACTATGGCAATAAGAAAACTGTCTCACACATAATCCTCAGTATGGATTTAGTAAAAAAACGTATTTTTCAAACAAGTTATCACCTTATAAGGCCTTCATTATTCTGATACACTTTTACAGTGAAACCGGTTGTTCATTTGCGCGCCACTTTGCAATTTTGTGACGCAATGTTGGTGTTTTGATCGGCAGTTTGTTCCGAGGAAGCTGCAAGTTTAAATTTCAACTTGCTGCCCGGTGTTCACTTCCCAGAGGCAGGTATTTGTACCTGTTCAAAACAACCTTGAACTCTGTATTTTACAATATAAATTTACGGCATAATAACTCTACATTGGGTGGGATTCGCGAGGCTGTGAAAAAACTAACTTTTTTGATTAAAAGATCTACAATGTATCGCCGGCGCCAATTGAAAACCGTTCGTGTTGTCTCAAATACGCCTTCATCGACCTTAATCAAAACTCACAAGAATTTAATGCAGGTCTGTAAGGGGGTTAAAATATCAATTCAACACAACGATTTCTTAGCATTAAGCGCAGCCAACTGATTTTCTTCGAAATACTGGATTCCCCACGTAAACTTTCTTCGAAGAAATTAATCATTTCAAATCCATTTGAAGCCGAAGGGCCTTCCAAAATGTGAAAGTTATCAATTCCAAAACGACCATGGGGAAGGTTCACAATGTAATTACAGTTCGAGGCATACCGTTGGTCTTCAACTGTGCGTAATGCGTCAATCACCGGTCGCCGCGTAATGCGCAAGTCCCCCGTTTTATTTCCAAAGAAAGTCGCATTGATGCCGATGTCTGTTCACACCCTGATCCAGACATTGATAACGAACTTCGCTATCAACTTTCAAACAATTTGCCTCTTTAAAAAGAAGAAAAAACACCTTCTTCAAGTGAACAAAGACTACGCTAACAAACTTCGATTGGCCGAAGAAGAACAAAAGAGTCTCATTACCTCCATTCATCTACTAACAAAGGAATTGGAAACTCATAGGGATTCTGACCGGCAAAAGGTGCTAACTGCTGTTTCCACTGATGCAAGTGCGCAAGAAATATCTACATACTCTTTCTCCGCAACCACAACAACATCAACAACAACAGATAAACAACGCGAAGTTGGAACTGATCATCGCGAGCAAAGTCCACATCATACTGCCTCGCCAGCCTTGAGTCCCCAGGATCCAAATGACCCGGAGAGGACTGCAAGTCCACAAAACAGCGACTACAATAAACCTATAGTTATAATTGGAGATTCTATCATTAAGAACATAGATCCAAGAAGGCCTTCAAAGAAACCGGTCGGTAAGTTTACGTTTCCGGGGAAAACAGCAGATCAGATATCCGAAGAGGTTATGTCTATTAATGTCAATGGTGATCCAGCCCATGTAATTGTTCATGCGGGTACAAATAAAAGTAACAACTTCACGTTCATTGAGAACTCAATAATTGACAATTCCTGCCTCAATAGCAGCAAACTTCACCTGAACTCTAAGGGCAGCTCACTGCTTGCTGTTCAATTTATTAATTTTGTTAGGTCAGGTTCTAGCCGCAGGCTATTCAGCCAAGCACGACAGGGTTTTCGCAGGCCCAATGTTTACAACCAACTGAGCAAGATCCTGCTGGAGCTGGCAAACGCACCACGACGCAGAAGCAGAGATCGTCGTTACTAACAACAGGTCAGTGTGATTCAGTAGGAGGCAATGATGTTTACTCTCCACTGCATCACATCCTGTAAAGGGTTTAACTTGCCTGTATTAATGTTAATAGTCTACGTAAACACATTGATGAAATTCGCTACATTTTAATCAATTCTCCTTTGGAAGTGCTAGCCATTAACGAATCTAAGCTTGATGGCACTATTTCTGATACTGAAGTATATATTCCTGGCTATTTTATAATCCGCAAGGACCGTAACCAGTCAGGCGGTGGAGGTGTTGCTCTCTATATCAGAGAAAATCTGTCGTACACAAACAGAACTCTGACTATGCCAAAACACCCCTTGATGTACATACTCGAACCCTGCAGTTCATATCCTCTGTTTATCAGTTAGAGCAACTAACTAAAGAGCCTACCCGAGTTACTAAATCTTCGGCCACTATTATTCATTTATTTTTACAAATATAATCGACAATGTAGCAACCTCTGGTGTTATTCATCTAGATCACCATGCCCCTATCAGACATACGCGTGTGAGACAATCATCAGTACCATGGCTCACTTTTGATATAAAGAAAATGATGAAGGAACGAGATATCCATAAAAAACATGCTATAAAATACGGCTCGCACAACCACCGGATAGTTCATCAATCTGCCAGGAATAAGGTAAATTCTATGATGCGCAAAGCGAAATCTGACTACTTTGCCTGAAGATCGATGCGGCAATAAAGGCAATAACCGTCGTGATATGGGAAATTATAGACTCATATCAATCCTGCCAATAATAAGTAAAGTTTTCTAGAAAGAAGTTTTTCAACAGCTTTATCACTATCTGAAAGTCAAATCTATTCTCTCTAAATTCCAGTTTGGTTTCCGCCCTCTCCACTCGACTGTCTCGACGTTGATTCAAACGTGCGATGATTGGTCTGATAATATGGATAACGGAAAATTGACAGGTGTCGTTTTTCTTGATATTCGTAAGGCCTTCGACTCAGTTGATCATTCAATTTTACTAGAGAAACTTAAGTTTTATGGAGTCGCTGATAGAGAATTGATGTGGTTCAAGTCTTATCTTACTGCCCGACAACAACAATGTTTAATAAATGGATTCTTATCTTCTCAAAGTAACTTACTCTGTGGAGTTCCCCAAGGCTCTATTCTTGGCCCTCTCCATAAATAATTTACCAAATTGTTTAAAATTCACTAACCCCTGTTTGTATGCAGACGATACTCAAATCTTTACCTCTAGTTTTGATATTGGTGCACTTGCCAATAATAAAAATTCTGATTTAAAAAATCTAAGCGACTGGCTCACTGTTAATAAGCTCCAATTCCACTCTCTCAAAACTAAGTTAATGATTGTTGGGTCAACATATAATTTGAATACTAAATCTGGAAATTTATTTAATGTAATCTCCATTGATAATAATTTGGTTTCACGCGTAACCTCTAGCAACTGTTTGGGAGTCCTACCAGATGAAAAGCTTACATTTGAAACTTATATTGAGTATATATGTGAAAAAGGTATGTGCTGGCATAGGAGCTTTGAGAAGAATTAAGCCTTTTCAGTGTCCCCCACTGCACCCTCGTAACTTTATACAGATGAATCATTCAACCTCATTTTGATTACTGCTCACCCCTGTGGGACACATGTGGTAAGCAACTGAAAGATAAATTACAAAAATCGTGTGGCTAGCGTAGTGAAATTAAATTGTATTATTATTTTTATTATTATCATTATTATTATTATTATCATCGAAACTTTAACATTCCCCCCCCCCCCCCTCCCTCATTTGATTAGCTTCTGTGCCCGGGGAATGGGGAATTTGACCTTTGCCTGCGTGGGGTGGGGAAAATTGAATCGGAAGTGTCAGGGTTTTTTTTTTCGGGGGCCGAAGTCGCTAACAGTTATAAAACACGTGTTTGGACGAGATGGAAGAATTTAAAGGAAGAGATATAGCATTTGTGAGCGATTGTCTTACAAAAAAGATCTTCAAAAGTTGTCTTCAAAGGAATTTCGACTGCGTAATTCGTCGTTGTCATACTATAGAGTGAATACATTTCATTGTTAAAGCTCTGAAAGCTGTACGTTTCTGTTAGAGTTAATCAACCGACACTGAACAATTTAAAATGCATGCAGTCGTAAACGCTCTAGGCTCTGTTGTTGATAAGTATACAGTTCCCTCGTTAAACAACCTTTGCCGTATTTCGGAGTTAGAGCAGCTTATATGTTCGACTTAATTCAATTTTCAAGTCACTTTCAAAAGTTTCAATATTAAAGTTGTATTTTTGTAGTAGCTCAAGTCTGGTAAAAACGGCATCATCATATAAAGGGGTCACGAAACAAGTGTAAGCATGTTTATACACAACCGTTATTAACAGGACAGGAAACGACGACGATTGTTCTTTAGTAAAGTATAACAGACAAATCCGACGATAGGGTAAGGCATTTGAACACCATTTTGGCCCGAGGGGGCGGGAATTTTGAACGATCCAATCTTCAAAAGTTCAAATGCCGGAGCTTTGCCCGGAAGGTGGGGGAGGGGGGGGATGTTGAAGTTTCGAGTTGATCTGCGCATAAGTTGCGAAAGTTGAAACTTCAACTTGCTCGGAGCAAGGTGCAAATCAAAAACGCAACATTGCGTAACACTATTGCAAAGTGGCGCGCAAACGAACAACCAGTTGTAAAATATTCTCAGTATATTTGTTTCAAACGGCAGTGCTACAGATTCTGAAAAGCAACGATACGGTGCCGATCAGAAGAAAAGAAACTGCTTTTCAGTGCGCTTTCCAAGTTTAGCGTTACTAGATGTTTCTGGACATTGGGTGCGCACGCGCCATGTACTTCAAATGTTGTAATTGGGTATTCATTTAAATAGTTTCTTCGAAAATCCCTCCATGTGAGCCTTTCACATGGCCCGAAAAATGCTCTTGACAAAACAGCGTCAGTAGCAACTACTGTATTTCTGTAGTTAAGGTTGAAGCCCCTCCCCCTCAATAGACCCTTCTTCAAAATGGCAGCCGAAAATTCAAATAATTTAAAATTAAAAACTAATACCAGAAATAGAAAGAGCACCTTTACTTTAGTAACCCTGTAAATATTCGGCTTATCAGGTGTAATATCAGCTGAGAAAATGCAAGTGGAAAAATGAAAAGTTTGTATGATTGGGGGTATGGCGTATACCCCCAGATACAAACGTCCACCATTCTATCTCTGGTATCCTTTTTTCATTCAGTTCAATTTCCGTTGCCGCCATTTTGGAGAAGGGTCTTTTGTTTAAAAACACTATGTATACCAAGATACAACGTGCGCAGGCTTGGAGGTTTCGTATGTTATGTAACCTCCATTTTTCCGTCGGTTCGTTGTTTCTTCGTTAAATAATTTGTTATCGGAGTCATCCATCGGGATTTGTTCTTACTTAGTGCTTCCGTCTTATTACAGCTTCTTTATCGTAGTTAATTAGGGAGTAGATATTATGTCGTTAATTGCAATTGGCAAGCGTTTTAACGTGGGTTGAACGACTGAGCAGTTGCACCGACGATGAATTCCGAAAAACCCCGGTCGAAGACCTCAGAGACCTGAGCCCTTAATGCAGTGTATTCACAGAAATCAGTTTGAGATCACTGAGAGACTATGATTCATGGGGATACTATAAACCAACAGCGAGTTTGCTGAAGTCCCTTCGCAGTAAGCCGAGTGACATTTGTATCTCATAGTTGAATAGTTACCGTGGCTTATCTTAATATTATTTTCGAGACTTGTTTGGTATTCTAATTCTTGTTTCATACAACTTTTGGATGGGCTGCTTTTGTGTTTTTTAGCAGCGAAAAGCATTCCTGAAAACATTCCCGAATTGAACGATGCCAAATTTGTTGTGTGACTCTTTGACGGCAACGCTTTTAGTGAACAAATTTGCTAGGAGGAGTATAATCAATGAATAACTTCATAGCGTTTTTTTTGAAATTGTCAAAGACAAAATAAACGATTATTTTTTCAACAACGGAGATCAGTATTAAATGTACTTTATTATTTATGCGACCCGTATTTCTTTGTGACGCGAGCCGCGTAAGGTGACAAAAGCATTCCGAAATACCTGATATTTTATTAGTCCAAGAACGGCAGTGGATCTTAATTCATTGCAAATATATCTTTTATTATAACATAACTTGGATAAAACACGAGTTCTGATTGGCCAATTGGTCATTTACTATTTGCCCATGGGTGCACGCTCACTGGCGACAGCTGACGTGCGATCTAACTTTAGAAGAAAATGCCGTCACGAGCGCATCAGTCCTAATTTTCAAAAGGCATATATTTTCCTCCTCTTAGAATAGGGGTGAACCTCTACAGAGCTCAAAATAGAAAGGTATAACCCTAAAGATTAATCAGCAGTGCAAAAGGAGGATTGAAGGTCTTAAAGCGACGAAAGAGCGTTTTGTGTTTGTACTGCTTTGATTTCCAAAACACAATCTAAACTCTGCTTAAATATTCAAGCCGAATCGCGGAATTGAAATGGATTTTATGAGACCAGAGAAGATGCTTCAGGAAGGTGAATGGTGTTTTGGTATGTCCATTTTCTTTTTGAGATTTATTTCATCGGCCATTTGAGTTGAAATTGTGTAACGTCGTTTTTTTTGGATTGGAAAAGTCGTGCTGTTTGCGATAGCTTGATCGCTTTCAACAGAAGCGAAACATGTGCAAAGACAGCGTGTTTGTGTCGACGCTCGCAAGAAATCACCCTGCAAGCAGAGCCTTTCTTTTGCTTGCTCGATTTTGGCGTTCTGGAGAAAGGCTCTGCATGAATCGAGTAAGATCTTTATTGAATATGCGCTGCATGTTGCCAGGATACAGTCTCGAACCCAAGCCTAATATGCCAGATCTCGCCGCCATCTTGGTTTTTCATGGTACAGCGGGCTCAATTATAACCATCGGTTTTGTCACTAAACGGACGCCCGCACTGGAATAACCGGTTTGACGAAAGAAAACAAGATTGACTAGTCCAGAAGCTCGGGCTGCGGCGGCTTCAGAGAGTTGACGCGATTCGGGCAGAGCCTACTTTTCTCCTCCTCAGTGAAGAAAAAGACAAAAGGAGGCTCTGCTCGCAGGGTGGCAAGAAATTCGAAATGTTTTCTCTCCTAAGAGCAAATTATTGTTGATTCCAATAAAATTTTTGACTGGGAAAACTGTTTTTTTTTATCATTTTGTCTTGTTAATTCAAAGTTGTCTTTAGAAAGCAAAGTTGTGTTGACATCGTCTGTTGACCAAACTTGATTTATGCAAATACAAGCGAAACACGCAGGATTGGTGTCAACGATTATGTTATAAAACAAATGGTAAACGCCATAGCATGTACTATTGAGTTATGAATGCACGCGGGAGGTTGCTAAACACGAAAGAAGCGTAAGAGTCGCACGAGGTGATAGCCGAGTGCGACTCTAGCTTCTTGAGTGCTTAGCAAACCTCCCAAGTGCAACCTCCCGCGTGCATTCATAACTCAATAGTACATGCTATGGCGTTTACCATTTGTTAATTCGACTTGCCAGCTTTCTAGTATTCCTCTGTAGCTATTTGTCGCTTATTCCTTTCCCACTCGTTACTTCAAGCCAAATGAAAACAAAAACAAAGGCACCCAAAGCATCTAGGTATACAGAGAGTCTTTAATATACCTCCGGAGCAAAAAGTGTTTACCAAGAGGCAAGATTGCGCGTGAAATAGAGGCTAATAACCGAACTCTCGCATTCAAATTTGAAAATATAGGAGACAACCGCAAATTTGCTTGGTATAACCTTAATAACCTTTATTAATGCCATCGTCGGTACATAGACTTATCTACTCCCTTCCTTAAACTGAAACCTCGATTTAAAAAAGGAAAATCAAGTTACAAAATTTTCGTTTATCTCACCAGGATTATTCTAATGTTCTACTTTTGTTATCGGTCATTCAAGTTGGACAAATGACTCAAAAACGCTTCACTAAGCGCAGGGACAAGTGGGAGGTACCGTAACTCGAGGGTTGCCTTTGATGGCAATGCTGAACTCAGACCACTTGTACACATCTCCCTCGCCTGCCAGGCAGCATTCTGACATCACTTTGATCTTGCTTGGCGACAGCACATCAGACCAGACATTGACATTTGCCAGCATACCCTGAAGAGACTGGTTTGGGTCAAATCCTCCTCCGAGTGCGTCTTGTTCTTGTCCCAGCGTCAAGGAACCACCACCCCGGATGGTGTATGCTCTCGCCAAACCAGTTCCTTCTTTTGCCAACCCCCCATCCTTGTAAAATTCCCATTTGCCATCACTGTTTTTCCACGTTATACAGATCTGATGCCATTTGCCATCGTTTGCAGATACACCCGTTCTACTATGATAACGAAAAGAAGTCATATTAGTAGCTGAATTTCATCCAGGCCTCAAAACATTATCCCCTTATTTTATTGTAAACAATGTCAAGTAGATGAAGTTGCCGTGTTAACTGACAGTGACATTGACAGAGACAGACAGACATTAACATTAACATTAACAGTACAGTGACAGAGACAGTGACAGTTACATTGACATTGAAATTGACATTAACATTACAGTGGCAGTGACAGAGACAGACAGAGACAGAGACAGAGACAGAGACAGAGACAGAGACAGAGACGTTGACATTAACAGTACAGTGACAGTTACATTCACCTTAACAGTATAGTGACAGTGAACGTGACAGTAACAAAGACAGAGACAGAGACATTAACATTAACATTAACAGTACAGTGAAAGAGACAGTGACAGTTACATTGGCATTGAAATTGGCATTAACATTACATTTGCAGTGACAGAGACAAAGACAGAGACAGGGACAGGGACAGGGACAGGGACAGGGACAGGGACAGGGACAGGGACAGGGACATTAACATTAACATTAACAGTACAGTGACAAAGATAGTGACAGTTACATTGACATTGACATTGACATTGATATTAACATTACAGTGACAGTGACAAAGACAGAGATAGAGACAGAGATAGAGACAGGGATAGAGACAGGGACAGGGACAGGGACAGGGACAGGGACATTAACAGTACAGTGACAGAGACAGTGACAGTTACATTGAAATTGACTTTGACATTGACATTGACAGCGACAATGACAAAGACAGAGATAGAGATAGAGACAGGGACAGGGACAGGGACAGGGACAGGGACAGGGACAGGGACAGGGACAGGGACAGGGACAGGGACAGGGACAGGGACAGAGACATTGACATGAACAGTGACAGTGACAGTGACAGTGACAGTGACAGTGACAGTGACAGTGACAGTGACAGTGACAGTGACAGTGACAGTGACAGTGACAGTGATGGTAACCGTAATAATCTTGTAATTGTAATGTTTTAATAGTTTATGGCATACTAGAAAGAACAATAGGTCATGACAAGGGACCCGTATAGGATCATGTGAAACGACCCACTGTTAAGTACTTATAGACTTTATCTCATGCATATATAATTTGACACTGTCATGTCGTTAAGGTAGCATCCAAACGTACCTTTAAAGGACCTATGAATCAAATAAATTTTTTTTAGGAGTGAGGAAAATCGGAGTACCTTCTTCCCCCCTCTGTACCTTTCCAGCCCCTTCCTCTCCACCCCAACTGTCTGTGCAGAGATGACAACCAGCAAACTCAACAGTCTTAAGAGGCCGAGTCTGGGAATCTAACAACACTAACCATGCGTGCCCCCCTAGATTCCCCTGGCTTCTAATGTACATTGGCAAACTAATGGCTTCCAATATGCAGCTGCCTAATATTCAGGGGACGAAAACTGACCTTGGGATATTTTGATGACAGGAATCACTGGAACCACTGACACAAAGTGAACATAACTCGAATGAACTGAAGTAAAAAGACGTTTAAAAAGCGGCTAACTTGAAAAAGAAACTTTGACAAGTGACCACGGTAAGTAGCGTCGCACTGCAAAATATCATTCTGGCTTTTAAATGAGGTGATGAAATGCAAGTTATCTTCCTCTCATTAGAAACAACAACAAAACGTATATGGTGATACCCCTTATTCCAAAATGGTTTCCGTTTTAATATTACTTTGTTTGCATTCAAATCAGCCCTTCTTCCCTCGGTAAAAAAATAATTATATATTTCTTCTTAAGTTTTAGGGTTAAGAAAGAGGCAAAAAGGGCCGATTTGAAAACAAACAAAAGCACCTTCATTTGTCGTTGGAATCATACTTACACTGACTGCGTGTGACCAATGATCAAGTTAAAGTTTCCAGGAGAATCGATGAGCAGCTCATTATCCGCACTTGATGATATTGCGTAGCTGAAGGGGGTCCCTTGATACTGAGTTGTTTTTAACCAGAAACAGACTGTGAATTTGTCCATATCTGGCATACCCCAGAGCTGCATATAATCTTGGACTCCCTTCCGAGGAAACTCTAATGCATAACGGGAACCTGCACAAAAAGAAAACAACAACAACAAACAAACAAAAAGACAAAAACCAAAATCAATCAATTAATGTGATGATAGTGACGATATTATGGTAAAAAATAGTACGAACATGGACCTCAGTCTGAAGATCTCGGCCACCTAAGTCCGTGCCAACACAGACTCTCTTATCTTATCGTCATTTGAAGGAAGGAAAGTCAATGTCATATCATGGATGTTACATGTTCATGGCACAGTAGAGCGATGTTGAGAAATACCGGGAACTCATCGAGGGTAGCCTCTATTCCACATACTTAGCCTGGGAGTCAACCCTTTCCCGAGTAGATTTATTTATAGAACGCCTCCCTTGGAAGATTCCCATTGTTGTAAAAGCCAATCTGCCTCGGGAGATTCAGCACGCCCGCTGTTGTAAAAGCCAATCAAAACAAAGCTATCTCAGTATCAAGGGAAATATGATGCTTTGAAACAGAGCCTCCCCTTGATGAGCTCCTGGAAATACTGCGATCTTCCCGCAATTAGAATAAAGTTCAAAGGATTTTTAATTTAAACAAATCGTCGAAAAAGCGCCACAGTATAAGTTCAATGAATTGCTTTTAATTAGCGCCCCAACAGTGTTGTGAGGTGCATGCGGTTCAGTTCGAGAGTGCCGCTCCTATAACTTCAAGGAGGTCTTGTTTAAAAGGAGAGTCTTCTTTGGAGTACGTAAGGTATATAGATACTTACTTTATGACAAATATACTACCCGCTATTTAAATTAAGGTTGTCCTTGTAGCACGGTCAAGGATGCGATATACCCTGTTAGCAAGGATGAATATCCTACCTCCACATCCACATTTTCCTGGGGAATCAACACATCCTTGTACACCTGAAAATAAAGGAGCTAAGCAATCGAGTGACTAGGATTGTGTTCTCTTCTTAGACTTTTATGACAGACTTAAATCTTCCAAATTCAGAACAATTCAAGAGAACAAATACAGGCAACGTAATAAATAAACATCACCTCTTTAGATTGCAAAAGAAGCATTACATAGGTTTACAAATTGAACACACCACGAAGGACAAGATATTCTATTCTTAACAACTTTTCCGTCATTGAAGAGACATGCTATTCAATGGTCCTTTGCAGGACATGACAGCTTTATACTTTGCAATCATAATTTCATCATGTACATAATAGATAAATTCGGGAAAATTGAGCTCTATTGACCACTATCAAAAATACCATAATACTCTTTGTACCATTGTAAGTCCCAAGAGAAAATAAAAACAATGCTTTTGCAAAATTTTCAATTCGACTACAAACAAAGAGTATTATGGTATTTTTGATAGTGGCCAGTTGTCATTTAATGCATTCGTGTACTAAAAATATTTTCCAATAACTTTTCATGTTCTATTGGGATGAATCATTTCAGATTTTTGGGTTGGCTGAGCTTTTATCGTGTTCTATTCGACTAACTAACTGAGAAAATCTTAAACTAGGGGTCAACCTAGTTCCCAGGGGTTTTAACCAACAAGTTAGGGAAAAGCCCTGGGAACGAGGTTGTGTATGGGTGAGAGCAAAAACGTCCTACTAGAAACCCTGTCTGTGGACAGGAGACTCCTGTGAGGGGTTTCGGAGTTTGCCCCACCCCCGACAAAAACTACTAGGTACGGCCCGGTTAAGAGATTTGAACATGTTATAAGCTAATAGATAACGACTTCGGCTCTCACCATT
>NC_090871.1:12509795-12524795 GCF_036669935.1 Montipora foliosa
AAATACTTTGTCATTGTTTCCCTGTTGCCCAGTTCAAATTAGCCATGTTCACTTATTCCCCAAAACCCCTGGGAGGGCGTCAAAGCTGGCTAGAAGCCCAATATTTTTTTCGTCTTCACTACTCTGCAGCAATTTTTGTTAATTTCATTTCCTATCTTAGAGTCGAGTCGTGGCCTCAGTGAATGTGTTTAAAATCAGACTGAATACATTTCAATACAATACAATACAATACAATAACTTTATTTAAATTTTTCTGGATTTGAAAAGCAGATATTTGAAAATATTTGAAAAGCAGATATTTGTTATTTGATCTGAGGCTGTAGGAAGAATTAGGTTTCAAATTTACGAGAGATGATAAATAATTAGGAGCTGTACCATGGATTGCTTTGTGAGTGATTATAAGATTCACTCACAAAGCAATCCATGGTACAGCTCCTAATTATTTATCATCTCTCGTAAATTTGAAACCTAATTCATCCTACAGCCTCAGATCAAATAACAAATATCTGCTTTCAAATCCAGATTTCAGGACTCTCCCTACTCTTGGCGATCGAGCCTTTGTGGCCGCCGCACCAAAACTGTGGAATAATCTTCCGTTAGATCTTAGATGCATTTCTGATTTTAAAGTTTTTAAACGTAATTTGAAGACTCATCTTTTTAAAAAAGCTTTTTCTGATATAGTATTGTAATTTATAGACTAGATAATCATTCATTTGTGTACTTTTGACTATATAGTGTTATATATTTTTCTTTTATTGTAAGGCGCATTTGAAAACTGCATAGTTGAATTTGCGCGGTATAAATAAATTTTATTATTATTATTATTATAAGAGGGAAGCGCAATAACCTATTACAGTTTTCTAACTTACGGCCCTCGACCGGCCCTTTCTTCGCGTGAAATCGACTCAAATGAATATAGTCTTACATTGAACTTAAATCCGAACTCTAGTTCAATTTAATTTGTATGGCTGTATTATTTGTAAACAATTCATCAAACTGGGTGTTGGCCGGTGAGACAATTTTTTGCCTATATAATGGCCTTTCAGCTTTTGCGACCTAAGAGTTTAATTAAAATAATTAATTAGGCGAAAGATAGAGACTTTCACCTTCCATTAAAAGAATTTACTGGATTTTATGAGCATTTGCAAGTTGACAACTGGCATTCATTTTTGATGGATGTGAAGCAATATGATCGAAGGTGTAATATGTGGTGGAAGCCCGAGGAGACGTCATCGCAGTTTCCTTAAAACAGGGGTGGAAGGGGCGGGGAACCAACTAAAACACGAGGACAAGACTCACCAGTTGCTGCAAGACACATGATGAGCAAAGCGCCAAACAGGAGGAAACGATTCATCTTGGTTCCCGGTGAAATGGTGAGATTGCTCTGACTTTGAGGAGTTGACTGTCTGGATGCCAATGGCTTATGACTATGAATACATTCTACAATCTTCTTTTATTGAAAAGATGCCAATTTGACGTCTTGGTCGAATGCACTCATTGTGCTGATGGGCGTCACTTCTGAACAATAAAGAAAAATGTCACCTGATGTCTTGTACATTAAAAGCACCTCTTTGATCACTTGTCGAGTTGAGTAGTTCTCAGGGCGTGCCACAGTGTGTTCAATTCAATATTGGTACTTCATGTTTAAGTAATTAGGCTAAAGTATTACATTACCATTTTTAATTAACAATAAAATATACCCTTTAAATATGCACTTGATAACGGGTGACTTTCTAACACATTCTAAGATATTGTTACACGATAAAAATTGTAGCTACGATTATTTCATTAAATTGCTTGGAATGGGTTAGTGTTTTTAGTGTTTAAGAAGAAAACGTTGCGAGTTCAATTGTGTTGTTCTGATTAGTTAACGACGCGTTTAAGCACTTTAATCATATCATTAAAATTAATTGTGTGTAACAAATGCTTCTGCAGCTAGAGTTAATTGTGCGCAACGAATGGTGCTGCAAGGCACAAAGCTTTTTAGAGTGAAGGGTGTTTGCCATTTCTAGTAGTGTGAAGTTATCTTTATATTTATTAGTGAGTGATTGATGACTCAGGAAAGACTTGATCTTGTGTTAAAGTTATGAAACAATATGTTAAGAGGCGGACGTGACCACTTCAACAAAGGGGCCACACTGTTGCCAGACAAAACGCACGTACTGGAAAACACAATTTAAGTTTACTCACAAAGGCATTCCAACGTCTCTCACGGAAACTTTCGTGCGTGTACTGATCTCGTAAACAATTTAATTAATACCTGGACGTACTAGGATATATTTCTTATTTGGAATTAATCCATCTGGGTTGATTAATTAGAGAAGCTAAAAGAATTGTGTTGACAAGTGCTTCTGGTACATGTCGCTCAACTGCTGTACTTTTAATATTGTGTTAGTAGGTAAAGGCTGTAACGCTAAACTTAAGTCGAATGTTCCTGTACTGTTAGGAAGCAATCCTGTAGTACCATTATTATTGTTGTAGAAACTCCGATACCTTACTAATCCGTTAATCTCGCGTTGACGTTATAAGTTTAGGGCTTGACTTGGCCAGGTACATTAATTAGTTTTTGCTAATTACTGGGTTGCCAAACCCAGTCGGAATCTGCGTAGCGTTTTGTCGTTTTATTTTTTTCCGTGTCGGTAAAAGTCTTGCCTGTCACTCCCCTGCTAAGAGGTATCTTTGTGCATAAAGCTTTCTGCTCGTATTTTCTTAGGATAGAGAGGGTAGTGGAAATGCGTAGATTTCTCTGTTGGACACAGTAGAATGATAAACTTAGCCGGCAATGGCGTCGAAAGTCATGTAACGGGAATGGCGTTTTAATGTGTATCTGTGAACAAAATATACCCTTATGAAGCTCAATAATGGCAAGTCAATCAGATACTGAACAAGACAGGCGGTGGAATCTTGAAAGCGACGAGTGATGGACTTCGACAACAATCTGTCGCCCGTCGAGCCGAAATCAAAGTGAGCTGCATTTCAAATATTTTACCAAGTTTGCTGTTATGTAGAACACTGAAACCAAATGGAAAATTCTCTGGTAACTTATGGGTTAAACAAAGACAGAGAACGAATCGAACACCTTAAGTGGATCTGTGATCAACTCTGCACAGTCTTCAGGTAAAAAAAAAATTGGAAATGTGACAGCCAAGAATTATTTGAAAGAAAGCTTGTCGTCTATTTTGTGCTTCATTATTCAAGGAAAAGGTTCTTCATGGGAACGGTTTGATCCTGAAATTTAGTTTGTTGTAATATTGCGCATATTTGACACGACTGAGTTTTTTCTCTTCACGCACGTATTAAATGAAATAGCAAGGGGTTTTTGCCTCTAATAGCAAATATGTTGTTTGTTTCAAAAAATTGTTCGCTGGAAAAGGTGGCCTTTATGAATTCATGATGTTTTATAATATGCGAGCTTAACTCGACAGTTTTTATGGGAATAGTAAAGCATTTTCGTGTCAAAAGAAGAATAACAAATAAAAGAGAAGCGAGAAACATTGGCTTCTGGGCTGACGTGATGATAATTTTCAAGTTCCCTCACAACTTCTTTTCACCACAAGTTTAAGCGTGCCCTCTGAGCATCAGACAGCTTTGTAATACTAAAGTTCACTGAAGTTAATCCTGTCCGGCAGGGTTAGTACCTGGATGGGAGATGAAAACAATATACACCTCGTAAAACAGAAGCATCGGACTGAAAATACTATTAACGCTAACAAATGCGAAGTCAGCAAGGTACAGATTTCGTTAGCTTGCTTTATGCAAAAACAAATATTGATGCAAAAGTAAATGAATATTGATACACAGATTTTAGAAAGAGCAGAAGGAAGTTTCCAGGACGGTCGCTCGAGAATAACATATTTACGACATGAAAACAACATTAATTTTGAACCGTGAATATAGAATACAACTAGATGCTTCTGTGAAGCATACACTGGCTTGCCTGTGGTACGTGCTACAGAAAATCAGAAGGCACTGAATTGTGTGGTATTGAAATACAGCATTCCAGTCTCTGAAGAATAACAAATAAAAGAGAAGCGAGAAACATTGGCTTCTGGGCTGACATGTTGATAATTTTCAAGTTCCCTCACAACTTCTTTTCACCACAAGTGTGCCCTATGAGCATCCGAAAACTTTGTAATACTAAACTTCACTGAAGTCAAGCCCTGTTTCGCGGGGTTAGTGTTGGGATGGGAGACCAAAACAATAAACCCCTCAGAGAAAACAGAAACATCTGACCGAAAATACTCTTAACGCTAACAAATGCGAACTCAGCAAGGTACAGATTCTGTTAACTTGCTTTATGCAAAACAAATATTGATGAAAAGGCAAATAAATATTGATACACAGTTTTCAGAAAGAGAAGAAGGAAGTTTCCCGGACGGTCGATCGAGAATAAAATATTTACGACATGAAAACAACGTTAATTTTGAACCGTGAATATAGAATATAAAAAGTTACGATCAGCGACAAACAATTGGGAGATTTTTGCTACGTTCAAGTAAATTGCAAAATCGAAAGTGACATGGCCGGAATTCAGCGGGCGCCGTGATTAAGTTACCGCGGCATGTTTACTCGCCAAACAGTGAAGCATCTGTGTCAAATGATGGCAAGATACCGGGTTTTTGTAAGTTTCTTTTTCTGTCAATTGTTATAAAGTTTGACAATAAAATGAGCGAAGTCAAAACAAAGATCACAATCGCCCAACTCTTGACTGGGTTGACCATTTGTTTATGGAAAGTAAAAATTTACTCTCCAAGACGCGTACGACGTTATTTATCACCAGCTAATTCCATCATTTTGGAAATAGCAGCTACTTTATTATTCATCGGCATCACAATTTTTCACTGATTTTTGTTAAAACTCAAGCACACTTCCAATTACAGGCCTGTGAACCCTTCCTGCTTACAGAGCAATACTAAAAAAATTCTCCCATATCACATTTCAACTTTAAGCTCGAAAATTCAATACACGACATGATTTTATAATTCACAAAGGCAGAAAATACCACAGAACCCTTTTCCAGCGAAAAATTTATTGAAACAAACAACATATTTGCTCTTAGAGGCGAAAATCTCTTCCTATTATAATATTTCATTGCGTGCGTGAAGACAAGAAACTCAATCGTGTCAAATTACCATGTACTTCAGGTTTCCTGAAGAACCTTTTCATTGAATAACAAGAAAATGCTTTACTATTGCCATAAAAACTATCCAGATAACCTCGCATATCATAAAACATGATGAATTCGTAAAGGCCACCTTTTCCAGCGAACAATTTTTTGAAACAAACAACATATTTGCTATTAGAGGCAAAAACCCCTTCTATTTCATTGCGGGCGTGAAGAGAAGAAACTCAATCGTGTGAAATATGCGCAATATTACAACAAACTAAATTTCAGGATCAAACCGTTCCCATGAAGAACCTTTTCCTTGAATAATGAAGCACAAAATAGACGACAAGCTTTCTTTCAAATAATTCTTGGCTGTCACATTTCCAATTATGTTTTTACTGAAGACTGTGCAGAGTTGATCACAGATCCACGTAACGTGTTCGATTTGTTCCCTGTCTTTGTTGAACCCATGAGTTACCAGACATTTTGCCATTGTTCTACATAACAGCACACTAGGTAAAATATTACTGAATATTAGAAATGCAGCTCACTTTGATTTCGGCTCGACGGGCGACAGATTGTTGTCGAAGTCCATTACTCGTCGCTTTTAAGATCTCACCGCCTGTCTTGTTCAGTATCCAATTGACTTGCCATTATTGAGCTTCATAAGGGTATATTTTGTTCAAAGATCCACTAAAACGCCATTCGCATTACATGACTTTCGACGCCATTGCCGGTTAAGTTTATCATTCTACTTTGTCCACCAGAGAAATCTACGCATTTCCACTACCCTCTCTATCCTAAGAAAATACAAGCAGAAGGCTCTATTCACAGATACCACTTAGGAGGGGAGTGACAGGCAAGACTTTTACCGACAAGGAAAAAGAAAAAAAAAATAACACCGAACAAATGCCACCCACTTTCCGACTGGGATTGCCATACCGCAACCTAGTAACAACCGGAAACATCAAAACGCGAACAATTCGAAACCTTTTATTTTTACTAACCCTGCAGGAAGTAAGAATAAATAACCTGGGAGCTCCCCTTTTAGGCTTGGCTAAATTTATATATTATTAAATATGTAGGATTAGTTATTGATTGTTTCCTATCTTGGCACGATCATATTGATTATATTAGTAGTAAAATCAGTAAAAGTGTGAACATTTTAGCAAAACTTAAACGACATGTAACTTCGCTATCCTTGAAAAGTATTTACTATGCACTTGTTTATCCGTACTTAACTGTGGGGTAATAACTCCGAAGCGCCATTGTCACAATTGGTTAAGTTACGGCTAGTTCTAAAACAGGGAATGTGGAATCGGGGAATGAAAACGGGGAACGGGGAATCTCTAAAATTGGGAATCTCTAAAAGGGGGAATTACTAAAATAGGGAAACTCTAAAAGGGGCAATTACTAAAAGGGGGAATCTCTAAACGGGGGAACCTCTAAAAGTTTTTGTGTTTTCGTTTCAGCCAATAACCCATCATGATCCTACGACCCGATAACACATCTTACCAGCCTAATAACGCATTTTTATTATTCTCCCGCTATTGTTAAGAAACAGTATACCAAAGTAGAAACTTGTAAAGCACCAGTTTTCTAATTTTAATTGAAATCAATGTCGTTAAATGTGGACTTTGAACTTTGGACTAGGGAATTGAATTGGATATTGACCAAGATACTGTAAAAAAACACTAAAATACTGTAAACTTCAAAGCAAATCGGCTAAAAATCATTTGAACAAAGTGTAGGCTACCTGAAGCCTCTTGTTGCATATATTCACATGCTCTTTACAAGCAATCGATCTATGGGTGAGATCGGACATCAGCATATACAGGCGCCACGGGCAGCCGCTATGAGTCCGTAAGCTCTCTCACCCAACACATGAATGAATGGAATGAGGTCTGACCACAACACCAGAAGCTCCATGCTCCAAACACTGTACTAGGCACTTTGCTGATATATATTTGCGATTGACACTCTTACACAGATTTTGTTTTCATTTGTTTCTAAATCAACCATCGACCGCATAGTAAATGAGTGCAGCATATAATGCTTCTTTAACTTGCAAGCATGTGAAACTAATAACGGTTTGAATCTGATTATTCACGGACCCCACAGTCGCGTAAACATCACCAGTCAACGAACAAGTTGCGATTTAATTGTTTTGTGCTTCGAAATTTGATTCGCTGGATCTAAAATGTTGGAATCTATTGTTTCAGATCTGCCCTCTGATTGGCTTTCATTATCTGGGTGGCCCCGGTTTCAGGGGACGCACTATAAATTAATGTACGTATTTACCGCAATAGAGAGACTTAGCATCGCAATTTGCGTAAAACGGAAAACAACAGGTTGCTTCATGCTTTCGTTACGGCCAAAGTAGCGTTATAGAATGTTTTTATATGACGTCACGGCCGCCATGTTGGAAGAGTGAAACAAATAAACAGCTTTCATGTTGGAGGAGTGAAAATATTCTTTTGGGAATTGAACTCTATTCTTATGAAAATTCTTCCTTTCGTTTTAGTATGCAAATATGGCTGCTGGTCACACGAGCGAAAACACTCTTATAACTACGATGATCTCAAAACTTGACAGGTTGCTTTATGTCACAAATGCATGAAAATTATTTTAGTACTCGGGCTTTCCAGAGGCGAGCTTCAGTTCTTTGCGTTCAGACACAACTTTTGCAAAGAAACAGTGAAATTTTATGTTCCATGACAGACGATTTGTCAGGAACTGTTTTGATTTACAACCACCAGAGGGCCGTGGAAGTCAATTACATGCAACAAGAATCCTCTTTTTAGTAACACAAAATACAAAATTTGTGATATAAAAAACTTGAAAAGGAAAAGTGTTTATCAAGTGTCTGACAAATGTTGACCCCGGTTAATGAATTGAGGAAATGTTCCTCGGGGATACTCGGAAAAATTCCGAGTGCTCCTCGTTGAACCTCCGACCTTCCGAGATTACTATAGTTCGGATGTTACACCATTGAGTTGTGGGAGACTCCTGAGAGCTAGACCATTCTACATCTACATCTACATCTACATGTTCCAGCACTCGGCAAAGTCCCTTTTTGACTTGTGGCTGTTTCTGCTTAGGTGGCCTCATACACCACAAGCCTTTTTAGAGACATCATCGCCAAGCCGGCCACTTCTGCTGGAGAGAACAGGACAGCCACAACACCGGGAACTTTATCCCCTACTCTTCTCGAATAGTGTGTGGGTTCTTTAACGTCCCACAGGGAACTTATGAACATAGAAGATAATTGTGAGGCGGGGCCTACGGTTTATAGTCCTTATCCGAGAAGACTTGAAAGTCTGTCCATTTGCAGATGAAATTACAAAGGCAGCACTTTCTCCTCAGTTATTTTAAGATCTTGAGTGTTGATCCGGCCAGGGTTCGAACCCGCGACCTCCCGCATGACAGCCCGATGCGCAACCAATTAAATTAAACTAGGTTCAGATAACTATAATGTCTTGCTTTACTGCTACATCAATAGGCCATGTCATTTTTGAGTTCTTGTCTGCCTCCTCTTCAAAGCGAGTCTAATGAGCGAGTCTCTTCTAATGAGCGAGTCTCTTCAAAGCGAGTCTTATGAAAATTAGATTTCATTCATATGTAAAGTAGAACTAATTACTATCACAAAAATTTCGCACTTCAACTCGCTTTGAAGAGGAGGCAGACATGACCTCGGAAATGACTTGTTTACTTCATGAACGCAGGGATTGCAATGATGCCTCTTTCTTAACATTTCGCTTTTTGGTAAAATCCCCGCGGGAGAAGCGACTGAATTCGAATCCTGTTCGCGGAAATATAACATAAAATACCCATAAATACCAATAACGTTCGTGATATAAAGGTGCATTTATTCAGCCAGTGAATAAATGTATGCAAAACAAAAATTGGCCTTCTAATGTCGCGATCCGGCTACACCAGCCAAAAACCGATATCATTCAACAATTATTCGCCAAAGACTCGAGCTTGAGGTGAGCAATTGTTTTATTATAAGTACATAGGAGATTATTTGAAAAATATGCATTTTACTTTCTTTAAAACAATTAATTTCTTTGCCTGTCACCTCGACAAAACGGCTTGCGGCCATTTTGAAAAAAAAAAAAAAACCGCCCAAGTAATTATCGCGTAAAAGTCATTTCAAGTGCAACCAATCAGCGCAGAGAACTTTTAATAATCCCCTATGTAGTTATACAAATATCTATTAAGTGCTCAGCGAATGCTTTCTTGCCCTTTCAAAAAAGTTTGATGTTTCGATAAGTGTGGATAACACAAGAATGAGAGCCTTATGGCTCCTTTTCAGTGCCAATGAGCTGAGAATCTGGGTCGCCAGCGCCGTATTTTTCCCAGAACTTCAAGTGATTTTCCTTTGAATGTTTACAATCCTTGACTGCGGGAAGTTCCATCATGGCGGAGCACCAAGCTTGGGTGGCAGGGTACAGGGACAGAGTGTCCGGCTGCATCGCTTGAAGGCGTTCAAACCATGGCCATATAAGGTAGTCTCCCATTCCGGGTTCGTCACCTGTGCATAGAAGCAATTTTGTTGCAAACTAAATCCTTTAATGTCCAGGAAACCAGGTAGAAATTGGCCCATTGAATCCAAATCAAATGAGAATTAACTTAGAACTAGATTAGCCATGGTAAATCAACGTTTTATCCTGAGAATTGAAGCGAAAGGTAAAATAAGGCCGAAAGGCAAAAGAAAATTCACTGGATGTTATGCAAAAATACTTTACAGCACCGAAGATAAGATAAAAACAATATAAAATGGAAATTAAAAAGAGCAAGGGTTTGGGTCTACTCTGCACCGAGAGGTTTTTCTCCGGGTACTCCGGTTTCCCCTCTCCTCAAAAACCAACATTTGCTTTGATTTGCGTAAATTGTTTTAATTTCAGTTTACAGTGTCCCCAATTAATGTTCCAGCGCGAGAACGACTAGACTGAGACAATTAAATAAAGTTCCTTCCTTCCTTCCTTCCTTCCTTCCTTCGAGGACAAGATCACTAGATAATCGCGTCCCGATTTGGAGCCTTGAATCCCCATTCTCCACGAAAATTTGCTTTATAGCCTTTTCCTCTCTGTCTGAGTTCAATAAATATCATACTCACCACCAACATGCTTGTCATTTTGTTTCAAGAACTTTTCAAACTCAGCAAGCGATTTATTCAGTGCTTCCTGGCCTCCTTCTTGCTTCAGAACACTCTTATAAAATGCAGACACAATCTGTGAAACAAATAATTTATAACGATAATGAAAGACAATCACAACTTATTATTGTAAAGTTACTTACTTACTTACTTAATTTATTTATACACGTTAAAATCTTCAGTATATATTACAACCTGAAAAAGTTTCATTACAACTACGCTGTTTTACAAGATTGCCGTGTGAGAGCCCGACCGGCACCTACTATATAGTTGGTCACTTTCCCTTTTAAAATATCCTAGGGAGTCTGATTTTCGCAAACTGATGGGAAAACTATTCCATAACAGTGCTCCGCTATAACAAAAAGCACGCTTGCCATAATTTGTGCGCGGCAAAGGCAACTCAAGTTTAGTCTCTAAGTTTCTTAAATTCTGGAGGTACGCTGGGGTGAGTCCATTGATTGTTTTAAACATTAATATGGCTTTAAGCTTTTGTCGTCGTGTAACTAGATCATCCCAATTTAACAGACTTAAAAGGAAAGTGGCGCTTGTATCGTAATTGGACCTGGTAATCGTCCTAGCAGCCCTATTTTGAAGCTTTTGAAGTTTATCACTTAAGGTTAAGTTGCAGTCGCTCCAAACGGAGCTACAATAGTCAAAATGGGGTAAGATCAACGCTTGATAGATTTGGTGGGCAGTGCGCTCTTAGATGTATGGTCTTATACGTTTAAGGGCGCCTATAGCTGAAGATATCCTCTCGCTAAGATCACCTACATGATGACTAGACCATGAGAGGTGTTCGTTAATTATCACGCCTAGTGATTTAGCTTCTTTAACTTTAGTGATTAATTTAGCATCTGAGAAGTCTGCAAGTTGTTATTGAAATCGAGGAAGGAATTGAATTTTCAATTGTCTTGTGGATAATGGTCAAGTGTGACATGGCTTACACGTGACCGAAAAAAAGATGCTAAAACTTCGGAAATTTCACCATTCCACAGATCAAGAACTATGGCAATAGGAGAACTGTCTAACACATAATCCTCAGTATGGATTTAGTAAAAAAACATATTTTTCAAACAAGTTATCACCTCATAAGGCCTTATTATTCTGATACACTCTTACAGTGAAACCGGTTGTTCATTTGCGCGCCACTTTGCAATTTTGTGACGCAATGTTGGTGTTTTGATTGGCAGTTTGTTCCGAGGAAGCTGCAAGTTTAAATTTCAACTTGCTGCCCGGTGTTCACTTTCCAGGGGCAGGTATTTGTACCTGTTCAAAACAACCTTGAACTCTTTATTTTACGATATAAATTTACGGCATAATAACTCTACATTTGGTGGGATTCGCGAGGCTGTGAAAAAACTAACTTTCTTAATTAAAAGATCTACAATGTATCGCTGGCGTGATTGTTTACCGCAAATTCTGTGAAGTCAATTGAAAACTGTTCGTGTTGTCTCAAATACGCCTTCATCGACCTAAATCAAAACTCACAAGAGTTTAATTCAGGACTGTAAGTGGGTTAAGATATCAATTCAACACAACGATTTCTTAGCATTAAGCGCAGCCAACTGATTTTCTGCGAAATACTTGATTCCCCACGTAAACTTTCTTCGAAGAAATTAATCATTTCAAATACATTTGAAACCGAAGGGCCTTCCAAAGTGTGAAAGTTATCAATTCCAAAACGACCATGGAGAAGGTTCACAATGTAATTACAGTTCGAGGCATACCGTTGGTCTTCAACTGTGCGTAATGCGCCAATCGCCGGTCGCCGCGTAGTGCGCAAGTCGCCGGTTTTATTTCCAAAGAAAGTTGCATTGATGCCGATGTCTGTTCACACCCTGATCCAGACATTGATAACGAACTTCGCTATCAACGAGAATTGAACGAAAAACTTTCAAACAATTTACCTCTTTAAAAAGAAGAAAAAAAAACACCTTCTTCAAGTGAACAAAGACTACGCTAACAAACTTCGATTGGCCGAAGAAGAACAAAAGAGTCTCATTACCATCATTCATCTACTAACAAAGAAACTGGAAACTCATAGGGATTCTGGCCGGCAAAAGGTGCTAACTGCTGTTTCCACTGATGCAAGTGCGCAAGAAATATCTACATACTCTTTCTCCGCAACCACAACAACATCAACAACAACAGATAAACAACGCGAAGTTGGAACTGATCATCGCGAGCAAAGTCCACATCATACTGCCTCGCCAGCCTTGAGTCCCCAGGATCCAAATAACCCGGAGAGGACTGCAAGTCCACAAAACAGCGACTACAATAAACCTATAGTTATAATTGGAGATTCTATCATTAAGAACATAGATCCAAGAAGGCTTTCAAAGAAACCGGTCGGTAAGTTTACGTTTCCGGGGAAAACAGCAGATCAGATCTCCCAAGAGGTTATGTCTATTAATGTCAATGGTGATCCAGCCCATGTAATTGTTCATGTGGGTGCAAATGCGGAAAAGATTGTAGATCTCGCAAAGTCAGTGAAGTTAAAATTTCCGAACTCAAAAATAGCAGTCTCTGCACTTACTCATAGAGAAGATTTAGATTTAAGTGCAAAATTGCATGATGCTAATGAAAGTTTGAAATCTCTGTCGGAAAGTAACAACTTCACGTTCATTGACAACTCAATAATTGACAATTCCTGCCTCAATAGCAGCAAACTTCACCTAAACTCTAGGGGCAGCTCACTGCTTGCTGTTCAATTTATTAATTTTGTTAGGTCAGGTTCTAGCCGCAGGCTATTCAGCCAAGCACGACAGGATTTTCGCAGGCCCAATGTTTACAACCAACTGAGCAAGATCCTGCTGGAGCTGGCAAACGCACCACGACGCAGAAGCAGAGATCGTCGTTACTAACAACAGGTCAGTGTGATTCAGTAGGAGGCAATGATGTTTACTCTCCACTGCATCACATCCTGTAAAGGGTTTAAACTTGCCTGTATTAATGTTAATAGTCTACGTAAACACATTGATGAAATTCGCTACATTTTAATCAATTTTCCTTTGGAAGTGCTAGCCATTAACGAATCTAAGCTTGATGGCACTATTTCTGATACTGAAGTATATATTCCTGGCTATTTTATAATCCGCAAGGACCGTAACCGGTCAGGCGGTGGTGTTGCTCTCTATATCAGAGAAAATCTGTCGTACACAAACAGAACTCTGACTATGCCAAAACACCCCTTGATGTACATACTCGAACCCTGCAGTTCATATCCTCTGTTTATCAGTTAGAGCAACTAATTAAAGAGCCTATCCGAGTTACTAAATCTTCGGCCACTATTATTGATTTATTTTCACAAATATAATCGACAATGTAGCAACCTCTGGTGTTATTCATCTAGATCACCATGCCCCTATCAGACATATGCGTGTGAGACAATCATCAGTACCATGGCTCACTTTTGATATAAAGAAAATGATGAAGGAACGAGATATCCATAAAAAACATGCTATAAAATACGGCTCGCACAACCACTGGATACTTCATCAATCTGCCAGGAATAAGGTAAATTCTATGATGCGCAAAGCGAAATCTGACTACTTTGCCTGAAGATCGATGCGGCAATAAAGGAAATAACCGTCGTGATATGGGAAATTATAGACCAATATCAATCCTGCCAATAATAAGTAAAGTTTTCGAGAAAGACGTTTTTCAACAGCTTTATCCCTATCTGAAAGTCAATTCTATTCTCTCTAAATTCCAGTCTGGATTCCGCCCTCTCCACTCGACTGTCTCGACGTTGATTCAAATGTGCGATGATTGGTCTGATAATATGGATAAGGGAAAATTGACAGGTGTCGTTTTTCTTGATATTCGTAAGGCCTTCGACTCAGTTGATCATTCAATTTTACTAGAGAAACTTAAGTTTTATGGAGTCGCTGATAGAGAATTGATGTGGTTCAAGTCTTATCTTACTGCCCGACAACAACAATGTTAATAAATGGATTCTTATCTTCTCAAAGTAACTTACTCTGTGGAGTTCCCCAAGGCTCTATTCTTGGCCCTCTCCTTTTCCTTATCTACATAAATAATTTACCAAATTGTTTAAAATTCACTAACCCCTGTTTGTATGCAGACGATACTCAAATCTTTATCTCTAGTTTTGATATTGGTGCACTTGCCAGTAATATAAATTCTGATTTAAAAAATCGAAGCGACTGGCTCACTGTTAATAAGCTCCAATTCCACTCTCTCAAAACTAAGTTAATGATTGTTGGGTCAACATATAATTTGAATACTAAATCTGGAAATTTATTTAATGTAATCTCCATTGATAATAATTTGGTTTCACGCGTAACCTCTAGCAAATGTTTGGGAGTCCTACTAGATGGAAAGCTTACATTTGAAACTCATATTGAGTATATATGTAAAAAGGCATGTGCTGGCATAGGCGCTTTGAGAAGAATTAAGCCTTTTGTCCTCCACTGCACCCTCGTAACTTTATACAGATCACTCATTCAACCTCATTTTGATTACTGCTCACCCCTGTGGGATACATGTGGTAAGCAACTAAAAGATAAATTACAAAAAATTCAAAATCGTGCGGGAAGGGTTATTACAGGCTCTTCATATGATGTTAGGTCTACAGATGTGTTGAATAACTTGAAATGGAAAACCCTTGAAACCAGGCGCTTCCATACAAAGACTACCCTTATGTATAAAGTCCTCAATGATCTATCTGCCTCCCAACTGAGTAACTCCTTTGTAAACTCAATGATAC
>NC_090871.1:12529795-12537295 GCF_036669935.1 Montipora foliosa
AAACAAAGGCACCCAAAGCATCTAGGTATACAGAGAGTCTTTAATATACCTCCGGAGCAAAAAGTGCTTACCAATAGGCAAGATTGCGTGTGAAATAGAGGCTAATAACTGAACTCTCGCATTCAAATTTGAAAATCTAGGAGACAACCGCAAATTTGCTTGGTATAACCTTTATAACCTTTATTAATGCCATTGTCGGTACATAGACTTATCTACTCCCTTCCTTCAACTAAAACCTCGATTTAAAAAAGGAAAATCAAGTACAACATTTTCGTTTATCTCGCGAGGATTATTCTAATGTTCTACTTTTGTTATCGGTCATTCAAGTTAGCCAAATGACTCAAAAACGCTTCACTAAGCGCAGGGACAAGTGGGAGGTACCGTAATTCGAGGGTTGCCTTTGATGGCAATGCTGAACTCAGACCACTTGTACACATCTCCCTCGCCTGCCAGGCAGCATTCTGACATCACTTTGATCTTGCTTGGCGACAGCACATCAGACCAGACATTGACATTTGCCAGCATACCCTGAAGAGACTGGTTTGAGTCAAATCCTCCTCCGAGTGTGTCTTGTTCTTGTCCCAGCGTCAAGGAACCACCACCCCGGATGGTGTATGCTCTCTTCAAGCCAGTTCCTTGTTTTGCCAACTCCCCATCCTTGTAAAATTCCCATTTGCCATCACTGTTTTTCCACGTTATACAGATCTGATGCCATTTGCCATCGTTTGCCGATACACCCGTTCTACTGTGATAACGAAAAGAAGTCATATTAGTAGCTGAATTTCATCCAGGCCTCAAACATTATCCCCTTATTTTATTGTAAACAATGTCAAGTAGATGAAGTTGCCGTGGTTAACTGACAGTGGCATTGACAGAGACAGACGGACATTAACATTAACATTAACAGTACAGTGACAGTGACAGTGACATTGACATTGAAATTGGCATTAACATTACATTGGCAGTGACAGAGACAGAGACAGAGACAGGGACAGGGACAGGGACATTAACATTAACAGTACAGTGACAAAGATAGTGACAGTTACATTGACATTGACTTTGACATTGATATTAACATTACAGTGACAGTAACAAAGACAGAGATAGAGACAGAGATAGAGATAGAGACAGGGACAGGGACAGGGACATTAACAGTACAGTGACAGAGACAGTGACAGTTACATTGACATTAACTTTGACATTGACAGTGACAGTGACAGTGACAGTGACAGTGACAGTGACAGCGACAATGACAAGGATAGAGATAGAGATAGAGACAGGGACAGGGACAGGGACAGAGACAGGGACAGAGACATTGACATGAACAGTACAGTGATGGTAACCATAATAATCTTGTAATTGTAATGTTTTAATAGTTTATGGCATACTAGAAAGAACAATAGGTCATGACAAGGGACCCGTATAGGATCATGTGAAACGACCCACTGTTAAGTACATATATGCATATATAATTTGACACTGTCATGTCGTTAAGGTAGCATCCAAACGTACCTTTAAAGGACCTATGAATCAAATAATTTTTTTTTAGGAGTGAGGAAAATCGGAGTACCTTCTTTCCCCCTCTGTACCTTCTCCAGCCCCTTCCTCCCCACCCCAACTGTCTGTGCAGAGATGACAACCAGCAAACTCAACAATCTTAAGAGGCCGAGTCTGGGAATCTAACAACACTAACCATGCGTGCCCCCCTAGATACCCCAGGCTTCTAATGTACTTTGGCAAACTAATGGCTTCCAATATGCAGCTGCCTAATATTCAGGGGACGAAAACTGACCTTGGGATATTTTGATGACAGGAATCACTGGAACCACTGACACAAAGTGAACATAACTCGAACGGAACTGAAGTAAAAAGACGTTTAAAAAGCGGCTAACTTCAAAAAGAAACTTTGACAAGTGACCACGGTAAGTAGCGTCACACTGCAAAATATCATTCTGGCTTTTAAATGAGGTGATGAAATGCAAGTTATCTTCCTCTCATTAGAAACAACAACAAAACGTATATGGTGATACCCCTTATTCCAAAATGGTTTCCGTTTTAATATTACTTTGTTTGCATTCAAATCAGCCCTTCTTCCCTCGGTAAAAAAATAATTATATATTTCTTCTTAAGTTTCAGGGTTAAGAAAGAGGCAAAAAGGGCTGATTTGAAAACAAACAAAAGCACCTTCATCTGTAGTTGGAATCATACTTACACTGACTGCGTGTGACCAATGATCAAGTTAAAGCTTCCAGGAGATTCGATGAGCAGCTCATTATTCGCACTTGATGATATTGCGTAGCTGAAGGGTGTCCCTTGATACTGAGTTGTTTTTAACCAGAAACAGACTGTGAATTTCTCCATATCTGGCATACCCCAGAGCTGCATGTAATCTTGGACTCCCTTCCGAGGAAACTCTAATGCATAACGGGAACCTGCACACAAAAAAAACAAAAAACAACAACAAAAAACAAACAAAAAGACAAAAACCAAAATCAATCAATTAACGTGATGATAATGACGATATTATGGTAAAAAATAGTACGAACATGGACCTCATTCTGAAGACCTCGGCCACCTAAGTCCGTGCCAACACAGACTCTCTTATCTTATCGTCATTTGAAGGAAGGAAAGTCAATGTCATATCATGGATGTTACATGTTCATGGCACAGTAGAGCGATGTTGAGAAATACCAGGAACTCATCGAGGATAGCCTCTATTCCACATACTTAGCCTGGGAGTCAACCCTTTCCCGAGTAGATTTACCTATAGAACGCCTCCCTTGGAAGATTCCCATTGTTGTAAAAGCCAATCTGCCTCGGGAGATTCAGCACGCCCGCTGTTGTAAAAGCCAATTAAAACAAAGCTATGTCAGTATCAAGGGAAATATGATGCTTTGAAACAGAGCCTCCCCTTGATGAGCTCCTGGAAATACTGCGGTCTTCCCGCAATTAGAATAAAGTTCAAGGGATTTTTAATTTAAACAAATCGTCGAAAAAGCGCCACAGTATAAGTTCAATGAATTGCTTTTAATTAGCGCCCAACAGTGTTGTGAGGTGCATGCGGTTCAGTTCGAGAGTGCCGCTCCTATAACTTCAAGGAGGTCTTGTTTAAAAGGAGAGTCTTCTTTGGAGTACGTAAGGTATATGAATACTTACTCAATGACAAATATACTACCCGCTATTTAAATTAAGGTTGTCCTTGTAGCACGGTCAAGGATGCGGTATACCCTGTCAGCAAGGATGAATATCCTACCTCCACATCCACATTTTCCTGGGGAATCAACACATCCTTGTACACCTGAAAATAAAGGAGCTAAGCAATCGAGTGACTAGGATTGTGTTCTCTTCTTAGACGTTTATGACAGACTTAAATCTTTCAAATTCAGAACAATTCAAGAGAACAAATTCAGGCAACGTAATAAATAAACATCACCTCTTTAGATTGCAAAAGAAGCATTACATAGGTTTACAAACTGAACATACCACGAAGGACAAGATATTCTATTCTTTAACAACTTTTCCTTCATTGAAGAGACATGCTATACAATAGTCCTTTGCAGGACATGACAGCTTTATACTTTGCAATCCTAATTTCATCATGTACATAATAGATAAATTCGGGAAAATTGAGCTCTATTGACCACTATCAAAAATACCACAATACTCTTTGTTTATCCTCCGAATTTTTGCATAAGCATTGTTTCCAGTTTCTCTTGGGACCATTATAAGTCCCAAGAGAAAATAAAAACACTGTTTTGGCAAAATTTTCAGTTCGAGGACAAACAAAGAGTATTATGGTATTTTTGATAGTGGCCAGTTGTCATTTAATGCATTCGTGTACCAAAAATATTTTCCAATAACTTTTCATGTTCTATTGGGATGAATCATTTCAGTTTTTTGGGTTGGCTGAGCTTTTATCGTGTTCTATTTGACCAACTGACTTAGAAAATCTTCAACTGGGGGTCAACCTAGTTCCCAGGGGTTTTCACCAACAAGGTAGGGAAAAGCCCTGGGAACGAGGTTCTGACAGGGTGCAGGAAAAAAGTTAAAAATTGTGTGGGGTTTTAGAGGCAAATCGAGCTGGAACAAACTTAATTGTGCGGTGATTTGTGCGAGATTTCACAATGTTTCTGTATTAAACAAAACAGGCTTTACCGATGCGCGGTGGAAACATCATATTTTTTTTCTTATACAAGTTTTTTATTCTTAATTGTCTCAAAATACCCTTGTTAGTGATAAAAATAGGCTTCTAATAAGGAATGCACATGGTGTGAACATTTATTTGTTTGTGGTCATCTCACATATCAATTATTGATATGTGAGATAACCCTTTGATCCTAAAGGGTGGGTTTATATTGTTAGGTTCTTACACTTGGGTGTTGACTGTACTCAAAAGCATTTGCATTACTAGCATTTCTCACGAAACATAAAGCTACCGCACATGTTCATGTACTGTAGAGCATTTTATCAAGCAAAACTTTGTTTAAGCAATTACAGCTAAAACAATTCACAAAAGTCTTTTTTTTGCTTAATTAACCATGAAAATACAAGTGGTCCTTTTCCTCCTCCATATTTTGGGAGTAAACACTTCACATTTCAAGAAGAATAATTCTGATTACAACATGTCGCGCGTTTTTTTGGTTGGGCGATCACAAGAAAGCTAAGGCCCTCGCAAGGGGTGAGGTGGGGGGTCCTTGTTCCCTTTAAATATTTGCTTGTGTTCCCTTGTTCCCAGCTTTTTGATCAATAAAATTGTTTTGAATTGTTTTTGTTCCCTTTTCCCCGAAAATATTTTGTCATTGTTCGCCTGTTCCCCAGTTCAAATTAGCCATGTTCACTTATTCCCCAAAACCCCGGGAGGGCATCAAAGCTGGCTAGAAGCCCAATATTTTTTTCGTCTTTGCTACTCTGCAGCAATTTTTGTTAATTTCATTTCCTATCTTAGAGTCGAGTCGTGGCCTCAGTGAACGTGTTTAAAATCAGACTGAATACATTTCAATACAATACAATACAATAACTTTATTTAAAGAGGGAAGCGCAATAACCTATTACAGTTTTCTAACTTACGGCTCTCGACCGGCCCTTTCTTCGCGTGAAATCGACTCAAATGAACATATTAAGTCTTACATTGAACTTAAATCCGAACTCTAGTTTAATTTAATTTGTATGGCCGTATTATTTGCAAACAATTCATCAAACTGGGTGTTGGCCGGTGAGACAATTTTTTGCCTTTATAATGGCCTTTCAGCTTTTGCGACCTAAGAGGTGAATTAAAATAATTAAGTAGGCGAAAGATAGAGACTTTCACCTTCCATTAAAAGAATTTACTGGATTTTATGAGCATTTGCAAGTTGACAACTGGCATTCATTTTTGATGGATGTCAAGCAATATGATCGAAGGCGTAATATGTGGTTGAAGCACGAGGAGACGTCATCGCAGTTTCCTTAAAACAGGGGTGGAAGGGGCGGAGCAACTAAAACGCGAGGACAAGACTCACCAGCTGCTGCAAGACACATGATGAGCAAAGCGCCAAACAGGAGGAAACGATTCATCTTGGTGTCCAGTGAAATGGTTAGATTGCTCTGACTTTGAGGAGTTGACTGTTTGGATGCCAATGGCTTATGACTATGAATACATTCTACAATCTTCTTTTATTGAAAAGATTCCAATTTGACGTCTTGGTCGAATGCACTCATTGTGCTGATGGGCGCCACTTCGATTCCGAAACAATAAAGAAAAATGTCACCTGATGTCTTGTACACCAAAAGCACCTCTTTGATCACTTGTAAAGTTGAGTAGTTCTCAGGGCGTGCCACAGTGTGTTCAGTTCAATATTGGTACTTCATGTTTAAGCAATTAGGCTAAAGTATTGACATTACCATTTTTAATCAACAATCAAATATACCCTTTAAATATGCACGTGATAACGGTGACTTTCTAACACATTCTAAGATATTCAACATCTTGTGCAAAAAATTGATAAAGTGAGGTTTTTCCTTTGTAATATAATACCGCTCAACAGTCGACCTGCTTATCTTGCATCCAGAACTGACTTAAGTGTTAGTGTGAGGGAAGAACTAGTACATACATAAGTCCATTCCAGACTTGGCTCAGTTCATTAGCCAAGCTCTTACATGCATGATTAACTCAACAGATTGAAAGAACAATTTGATAAAGGGAGCCTTATTCAAAGACATGCCAAGGATCATGACTCCCTGGTGATCTTGTTCAATAGCTACGATGCCATGGGATGAGCCTTTCAGTTTTCACTAGACAGTGTTATTTTCCTGCCAAAAGATATGTTGATACACCACGGAGGAACACCGTGAGACAAGATTCGAAAATAGGAATACCCCGAGGGAGTTTATACAGATTGCCTAAATTGTGCAAAATCAAGAGCCATCCTAAAATATAAGAGTAAAATTGCTGAAAAGCAATATGGATCCTAATAACTGCGATCCTAACCGATGGAAATTGAAAAACGTACACGTCTTTTTTGCGTTAGGAAAAAAATTCCGGACTTGGCTCAGTTCATTAGCCAAGCTCTTACATGCATGATTACCTCAACAAATTGAAGAAACACACGGAAAGCTTACGTTTATACAAACGTTGGCCGTGCAGCACTTACATTTTAAACAGAGTTAACTGAATAGAGTGTAATGTGAAGTGCTAGATTTCAATCCCATATGAACCATGTGAGCATTAGCCTTACTGATGGAAATGGGCCCACACAAGGACAGAGAAAAAAACTTTCTCTGTCCTTGTGTGGGCCCATTTCTATCAGTAGGGCTAACGCTCACATGGTTCATATGGGATTGAAATCTAGCAATTCACGTTACACTCTATGCAGTTGACTCTGTTTAAAATATAAGTGCTGCACGGCCAACGTTTGTATAAACGTAAGCTTTCCTTGTACTTGTACATGTTCATTGCCGTGACCTTAACATCTTCAGTTCCCACGGCCTGCTCCCGTCTGACCTTGTAGCTCAGTCGGTAGAGAGGCGGAGATCTAACCCGAAGGTCGTGGGTTCAATTCCCACCCTGGTCATAGTTTTTCTCTGTCCTTGTGTGGGCCCATTTCTATCACTAGGGCTAACGCTCACATGGTCCAAATTGAAGAAACAATTTGATAATGGGAGCCTTATTCAAAGACAGGCCAAGGATCATGATTCCCTGGTGATCTTGTTCAATAGCTACGATGCCATGGGATGAGCCTTTCAGTTTTCACTAGACAGAGTGTTATTTTCCTGCCAAAAGATATGTTGATACACCACGGAGGAACACCGTGAGACAAGATTCGAAAATAGGAATACCCCGAGGGAGTTTATACAGATTGCCTAAATTGTGCAAAATCTAAGAGTGAAATTACTGAAAAGTAATACGGATCCTAATAACTGCGATCCTAACCGATGGAAATTGAAAAACGTACACGTCTTTTTCGTTAGGAACAAAATTCCAGACTTGGCTCAGTTCATTAGCCAAGCTCTTACATGCATGAT
>NC_090871.1:12549795-12554795 GCF_036669935.1 Montipora foliosa
CCAGGTAGAAATTTGCCCATTGAACCCAAATCAAATAAGAATTAACTTAGAACTAGATTAGCCATGGTAAATCAAAGTTTTTTCCTGAGAATTGAAGCGCGAAGTAAAATAAGGCCGAGTGGCAAAAGAAAATTAACTGGATGTTATGCAAAAATACTTAACAGCACCGAAGATAAGATGGAAACAATATAAAATGGAAATTAAAAAGAGCAAGGGTTTAGGTCTACTCTGCACCGAGAGGTTTTCTCCGGGTACTCTAGTCTCCCCTCTCCTCAAAAACCAACATTTGACTTGATTTGCGTTAGTTGTTTTAATTTCAGTTTGCAGTGTCCCCAATTAATGTTCCAGCGCGCGAACGACTATACTGAGACACTTAAATAAAGTTCCTCCCTTCCTTCCTTCCTTCGAGGACAAGATCGCTAGATAATCGCGTCCCGATTTGGTGCCTTGAATCCCCATTCTCCACGAAAATTTGCTTTATAGCCTTTTCCTCTCTGTCTGAATTCAATAAATATCATACTCACCACCAACATGCTTGTCATTTTGTTTCAAGTACTTTTCAAATTCAGCAAGCGATTTATTCAGTGCTTCCTGTCCTCCTTCTTGCTTCAGAACACTCTTATAAAATGCAGACACAATCTGTGAAACAAATAATTTACTTATTATTGTACAGTTACTTACTTACTTTATTTATTTATACACGTTAAAATCTTCAGTATATATTACAATCTGAAAAAGTTTCATTACAACTACACTGTTTTACGAGATTGCCGTGTGAGAGCCCGACCGGCACCTACTATATAGTTGGTCACTTTCCCTTTTAAAATATCCTAGGGAGTCTGATTTTCGCAAACTGATGGGAAAACTATTCCATAACAGTGCTCCGCTATAACAAAAAGCACGCTTGCCATAATTTGTGCGCGGCAAAGGCAACTTAAGTTTAGTCTCTAAGTTTCTTAAATTCTGGAGGTACGCTGGGGTGAGTCCATTGATTGTTTTAAACATTAAGATAGCTTTAAGCTTTTGTCGTCGTGTAACTAGATCATCCCAATTTAATAGACTTAGAAGGAAAGTGGCGCTAGTATCGTAATTGGACCTGGTAATCGTCCTAGCAGCCCTATTTTGAAGCTTTTGAAGTTTATCACTTAAGGTTAAGTTGCAGTAGCCCCAAACGGAGCTACAATAGCCAAAGTGGGGTAAGATCAACGCTTGATAGATTTGGAGGGCAGTGCGCTCTGAGATGTATGGTCTATAGCTGAAGATAATATCTTCTCGCTAAGATCACCTATATGACTAGACCATGAGAGGTGTTCGTTAATTATCACGCCTAGTGATTTAGCTTCTTTAACTTTAATGATTAATTTAGCATCAATGTCAATGTTTATCCGATTGTTAGAGAATGAATGTTAACGTTGCTTTGACCCAATTACCATAAGTTCGGTCTTCGCGCAACATTCAAACTCAGTTTGTTGGAAATGAGCCATAGATTAAGACTTCTTAACTCTGAATTTAAACCGTTCTCAAGATCAGTCAATGTGCTGGCAGCAAAGCTTATGTTAGTATCATCAGGAAACCAGTGGAAACATGATCTGGAGTTAACTAACGCATTGTAAAAAAAAAATTGAAATTGAAACTGCTATTTTCAAAACAAAGAATGCTACCGAGATGAAAAAAGGTCAGCAGATATATCTTAAAAATGTCTTTTACTCAATGATAGTAAAAACTCAAAATTTTGAATTTTAGTTTTTTCAAGACGTCACGTAAAAACCAAGAATTGGGGGAAAAAAGATCTAATGGAAACAAGTAAATTAATTCAAGGAAAAATGTACGAAAAAGAAAACGTACTTAAACGGTTTTTCTTAGTTACACTTAATTTCATTTCAGCTACTTATTTAAAGTATCAATTGTTAAGTACACATGTACACCATGATTACTGATTTGTTTTGACTTTCTCTACATTAAGATTTCGAGCAACGAACGGTCTGAGACTGACTAAGTAGGGAAGCTACAAGGAAGGCACAGAAAATCCTTTACCCAGTGTTTACCAGACAATGGCTGCGGTAACACTTGAGAAATACAGTGGTAACACTAGTGTTGCCACTACTCTAGTGTCAACTCTGTGGTGTTTTGAATCCCCAGGGGAACAATAGAACTTGGTTTTAACACTAGTGTTAAAGGGGCTAGGTCACGCTATTTTAGGTAATTTTGTTTAATTTTGTTAATTATGAGCTCTAAACGTCAAATTGGCAGAGCAAGATTCTTTCATTTGCAAAATCACAGCCACATAACAACTGAGAATGATTTTCCAGCTTTATAAATGACATTTTGATATACACTGATATAAATTTGAAAAAAGGTGGGCCGATGTTTTTCAAATTTACCCAAATTCAATCCTCTCCAGTTTTGTCCATCCATGTCCCTTCTTGGCTTCCCTGTGTTTTGTTAGAGTTATTCTATAGTTTTGAACATTTATTTTGATATTTTAGTTAATTCGATGACCATTCGATCAGTGCTGAAATTGCCTAAAATTGCGTGACCTAGCCCCTTTAACTCCCTACATTGACTACAACCAATGTTTGGTCACTAACAGCTAGTAAATCAAGTTAAAAAGGTAGTAATTAGAATATAAAAAAAAAGAACCAAATTTGCCTTCCTTAGGTATTATGTACAAACATAAAATTGTAGTTTATATTGTAATGTTTTTTTTTTAAGAATTCATGCTACGTTCTTTTGTTCTACTGTTTTTTTGGATCGTTAGCAGTAATTTATGCTGAAGGCTTAACGAGCCTTAAAGTTATTTAAAAACAAGAGTAAATAAGGAATTTAAAGTCTGGCTTCCTCTATTCCTTTGACTGGATGGACTGGCATTAGATTATGACCATTCAGTTAACTTTACTCTGTATCCTTGGACCGTGCATAAGATCGTCGGCCTTGAATAGATAAATCAATTTGAAACAATTAATGAAATATTATTCGACTTAGCCGACTTAATGGGAATCCATTTAATCAACCTTCTAAGAAGGACACTTATAGATTTTACTCTGCCTAAAGCCAGACAATTTTACGCATCAATGGGCACTCCTTCAAGAATGAATGGGTTAAAGTTATGCTTTAATACGATTTTGTACACTTTCTTCATAATTTCTAGAAAAATGATTTATTTATAAGGTGTAATCTGCAATTTCTGTGGGGTCTCTGACTCTGCATTGATTTGTTGATTGCAGCTTATAGTGTCACCAATTAGTGCTTCAGCGCTACAAGACTTTCCTTCCTTCCCCCTACAGACCTTCCTTATGGCATCCCTTTTCAGCATGTTTTTAATTATGAGCTATTATGGTGTCTGCTATTAAATCGACAAAAATAAATTAATTAATTAAACTTTACTGTCTTCTTAAGCTCAAAGTATCTATGGAGAGAATAAAAGTATAGCTGTACCTATAAATAATTGTGGATGATTCATACCATGGAAAATTCATGAAAAGTTTTTTTGTTCTTATATTTAAGACACCACTGATCTCTAGCATTTATCAGCATACTTACTGCACTTCCCAATGTTTCAACCAAAATCCGCTGCTTGTACTTTTTATAAAGGTTATCTTTGGGATAAAGCATCACTCCTTTGGGGAACAATTCTTCGAAATAATCTGTCAGGAAAACAATAGAGTTAAAGGAGTACACTCGCACATGATACAAAAGTATACTTTAACACAGATTTGAGAATTACAAATAGCTGGACAATTGAAGATTGTTTCTTTGAGTAAACCAAATCAAAGTAGCAAACACAATGGTGAACTGTTTTTAATGGGGCAGTGTCACGCTATTTTAGTCAATTACAAAACACTAAAAGACGTCTCTGCATCAATGAAGACCAAAAAATAATGCTGTAGTTTTGTTACCAATAACCATTGAAGTGCACTGAAGCACTGAAGCTACTCTTTGTTGTTTGCGGCCAAGGATGGAGAGGATGGAAATGGATTGAAACTTGAAAAAACTGGAGACGATGTCTTCAGAGAGTCACCAAAAATTAAATGCAAATAGCTCTCTGTTCCATGAATACATTTCATATCTTGTCAGTGGGTTGTCAGGAATGTTGTACATGTGAGCTAAAGTACTAATTTAGATTTTTACCCAGTTTCGACCTAAAAACAGCAAATTTAGCATGACAGTGCCGCTTTAATTAAATTAAGCATCAAGTGTATTTAGTGCTGGAGCACTAACTGGGGACACTGCGATTGTTGCTCCAATTGTACCAATAACCAACAAAAAACTAAATGCAAAATATGACAAATGAAGGAATATTTGGTTCACTTGGTGCATTTCCTGTTTATAACTTTAAAATGCATTCAAAATATCATTAATAATTCATGAACCTAATAGCCTATCAAAACACCGATAAAACGTCACGTGGCATGCATGGGCTTTACATCCTGATAAAACATTCCTCGTCACTATTCTTTATATAACGATTAATACTCATAAGGCACAGCTTGTTTTTCTTGTATGCTAATGTTCTCCTCTTACAATTTGAACCATTGTTCTGAGTCTACTGAAAGACACGCTTTTTGTGGAAGTTTTTTGACGCCGTTCAAAAAAACTGGCTGCACATGTTTTATCGGGTCTAAAAGCACTCGGCTACGCCTCGTGTTTTTAAATCCGATAAAACAGTGCTGCTCGTTTTTAAAACATTACTTCAAATACTTGACTACCAGGTAAACACTCTCATTGGTAAGTGATCGATAAACTCAATGAAAGTGCATAATTTATATATATCATTCAATGGTTTCATTAATCTGCATATAAGGAGAGATCCACCAATTTGCACCCAGATGTTAAGACAGGAGACAAAGTTAACGTTTACTAAGAGGCAACATCACAGTTTCAATCCAGCAAAAACATGAATGTTTTTCTTCCCATTTGACAATTTTTCAACTTGACAATCACCTACCACAACAGACTGCTGATTCATATATGACCGTTCCATCCGGCTGTTCAATCACTGG
>NC_090871.1:12567295-12617295 GCF_036669935.1 Montipora foliosa
CCGAAATTTCTCCTTTTCCTTAGATGGCAAGGTTTCAATTTGTGTATCTCTGAGAGTTGTATATGTTTTTTTTTTAATTAACAGTGCCTATGGCACTCTGAGCTAGAGGAAGAGTTTATACTTGCATTAGCCAACATGCAGAAAAGCTAAGGTGGGGGGAGGGGGGGGGGGGGGGGCGCAAAAAAAAAATTGCTCTTTCGCGGTTTTTGGAGTTGTTGTTTGCAAAAAGTGCGAGACATTTTAAGGGCGGTGCCTAATAATTCAAAGTTATTTTTGCGCGGTTTCCTGAATATGCGGGAAAAGCAGATCTAAACAAGTATTATTGAAATCCAAATAGAAAATTGGGGGTAAACACGCATTTTTTCGAAGTTAATTGATACACAATATTTGTAAAAAGCTGTAAAATACAAAGCAATGTATGGCGTTCTTTGCCAAATTAAAGCTTAATTATCTCTGAAAAGTGCATGGTTACCCCCAATTTTCTTTTTGGATACCAAGAGCACTTGCTAAGTTCTGCTTTCTCCGCATACTTTTGAACCGCGCAAAAATATCCCTGTATTAATAAACACCGCCGATAGGAAATCCGAGTATAGGCACCGTCCTTAAAAGGGCTTTATTGTTAACATCGAAAAATAAGGGGGAGGGGGGCTCCCCTGGATGATTAGAAAACACGTAATACGTCTATGATTTACAATAACTCAATTTGCACTTAACTTTCTTTTTTACTTTTTGGAAAATTATGAACATGTTTATGCCAATAAACTCGATCCGAGGCTCTGGTGACGAGAATGGTTACCAACTCGAAAGATTAATATACTTTCGTCACTGCACACATAATTCTGCTTTCACCATCAGCTATGTAATTTGCTTTTTCTGTTCTTGTAATGGATGCAATGTTGATTTATTTGTAAATCAGTAAAATCTGAATCTGAAGAATATGGTTTTTCATAGTAGGCTCACCATTCTTTAAGCATGCATTAAGTAATAATCCGTGTAAGGTGGATAGCAATTTCTTTTCTAATGCGGCAACGGTGCTTTCCCCACATAGGAATGTTATCAATTTTACACAGAGAATGCATGAACCTACAGGAAGGCCGTTAACGCAATAAAATTCATTTACAGCCCATTTTGAAAGGGTGTTTTTTTGTGTTAAAAGATTTTGACCAATCACAAGAGTTGAAAACAAAAGCCAAGAAACGTTTACAATTTTACATGTTCTCCATATACGATTTCTGTGGTATTCAAACTGAGACCAGATTTTGTTATATGGAAGATTGTTGGAAAGGAAGGATGAATATAATACTTCCTTATAAAGTTTTGTTAACTTTTGCTGTTTAAGCCAATCAGAAGTAAGTACAGACAATAGAAAAGTTATCACCTTTTTGCATTCCAATTGAATTCCAACATGTTCGTTGCCGTTGTTGCTTTCGTTCTTATCTGGACCGTTTCTTAAAGAGCCTTATTCACCCACTTTACATTGCGCGCCCAAATATCTTCAGTCGCCATTTTCAGGGCTCCCTATGACTGTGTAAAGTACCGTAATTTGTTTCCATATCGGATGTTAGATTGGCTAGATAATTCTGTTTTCCACGGGAAAATAAGCTATGTTTCTTAGAATTTCAATTCTATTATTATTTATGTATGGCTTGCTCTTCGTAACATGTTTTCGAGTGGAAAAGGAATCGTTGTTGAACCATCTTCTCTTGGAATAGCAGCGAAGAGTACCGCAGCTGGGAATTTCTCGAGGACTAGAGGACGCTGTTTAACGCCTAAAACGTTCAGAATCAATGTATTATCATTTCTGAAAAATGAAGAAATAACTTCTTGGATGATTCTGTTGAAATATTATTATGCGTGTCTTCCGCTCCGCCTGCCAGCAGTGAACAAAGAGGCCACGAGGCACGTCTTTGGCGAACCTGTGTAAATTGACCTCTATCAAAATCAGCAAAGGCCTTTATCCTTTGCTGTTCATTTTATTTTCTCGCTCGTCTGATAACAAAACTGCTCAGTCTTGGGGAAGCAAGCTTGTGTGTGACATTTTGATTTTTGGTAAAAATAAAGAGGTAAGAGGAAGAAGAAATTGCTGTTGGATTCAACACCCGTTTGAAGACTTGGTAAAATAGAAGAAAAATCTTAACAACGTAGAATAAGAGTATCGCATGTCATCCCATGCTATAACGTACTGTGTATAGCACAGGCGACAACTGAAACTATCTTTAGTTTTAATTACTTTTACTCATTATTTACGAATTAAAGCAGCGAATTAAACTATCTCGACTCGTTGTTTACATTGCCAACTGCTTGGATATCAAAAAAAAAAATAAGTTGCTTGCCTATTAAGTTAGGTCCAGTTAAAAGTTCAAACAACTAGAAACTATATTTCCTTCTTGAATTCACTACAGACGCAACTCGGCGCTTCCGATAAAAAAGCGCTCGAAATGGCAAAGTATGGCTCGCCTTTCCAGCCAGTATTCAAATAGCTTTATTGTGTAATGCATCTATTACATTTCTGTGCCGTAATTTTATTTCCTTTCTTTATGTTTTTTCATTGTGCTTTGATATATTTTACACCTCTTCCAATTTTAAATTTAAATATCAGTGTTTAGCACATTTATTTATTTATTTATTTATATATTTTGTTCTCTTTATTTTATATTCGTTCTCTACTTCTATTTATATTTGTGCTGTATTTTTTTCATTCCTTTTAAGTATCCAACACTTGATCACATTACCGTGATTCACGTGGGTCATTTTCCGCCATTTTGGTTTCTGGGCACGGAGGAAGAACTGTCATGCGCATATCCTGCGGTCGCGAATGCCTTGCAGGTTTTGAGTCATTTAAGTCCAAGTTTTTCAAGAACGTTGTCCCTCGGCTTAAATTTGACAATGGAGCTTGACCACATTGAATTCAGGTGAGGGACAACGTTTCTTGAAATAACTACAAGGCATTCGCGGCCGCACGACATGCGCTTGATAGTTCTTCCTCCATGTGCCCAGAAACCAAAATGGCGGAAAATGACCCATATGAATCACGGTAATGCGATCAAGTGTTGCATACTTACTTAGAATGAAAAAAAAAAAGGAAACCAGCACAAATATAAATACACATAGCAAACAAATATAAAATAAAGAGTACAAAAAAAAAATTAAATTTGCTTCATGGGAATGGCGTCGAGTGGTGTGACATTCATGAGGAGTGGTATATAAAGGCCTAATTAACCCAACGGGAATTAATACCAAGCAACCTAATTAGACACCTAAAAGAAATACATTTTTCTTAAGCCCAAAGTATCTATGGGCGAGTAAAAGAGAGTAAGTGTCAGTCTATTTTTAAACCAAGTTTTGTGGGAAAATAAACATTCAATAGAACAAATATTGTACCCAATTAAAATCTCCCAGGGTCAAGATTCTTTGTGTATTGTACAAGACAAATGATATGGAATTTACCTGGAACAAAACGCTTCATTCCCAAAGGATTTGAATTGGGTACAACATTAATTGAGTTACCGGTAGCTGATTTGGTAAATAAGATGTTTTAAATTCCAACCAACCTCTGGAGACACCAATAACAATAGAGAAATGTACAACTTCTGGTGGAGGAACAAAGGAAGCAAATGAGAGATCTTTTGTTTTCATCCACCGACATGGCGGCAATGACATCACGTGAAAACCTCCTATTGTTTATTTTCCTGCAAAATGTAGTTTAAAAATAGACATTTTTCTGACGCTGATGGGACTAGGCCAATTTGGGTAAATCTTGCTCTTGGGTAATGGACTTTTGATATTAGACTAATCAAATCAGCTGTAAAGCTGTACCTATAAATTGTGGATGATTCAATATAATTATTACTAGACTGTAAAATTTCATGATTTTTTTTGTTTTTATTCTTAAGATGCCACTGATCTCTAACATGTATCAGCAATTACTTACTGCACTTCCCAATGTTTCAACCAAAATCCGCTGCTTGTACTTTTTATAAAGATTATCTTTGGGATAAAGAGTCACACCTTCAGGGAACAATTCTTCCAAGTAATCTGTCAAGAAAGCTATAGAGTCAAAGGGAGTATACACTCATATGTGACGCAAAACTTTACCTTAACACATGTTTGAGAATTAGGAATAGCTGGACAACTGAAGTTTATTATCTGAGTAAGCCAGTAGTCACAGGAGCAAACATAATAGTTCATTCACAAGTGTCAAAGATATTTAGCACTGGGGCAAGAATAGGCCATTTTACAGTTGTTTGCTAAGTGACCTGGCCTATTAATAGCTGTGAGGCTGCCAGTGACCTTGAAATGATACAGACCTCACTGCTTTTATCGTGTAAATTTTGTTGTTGTGATTCAAATTAGCCTACATTAACATTAGAAAAGCACAAAGGTTTGTATCAAAACAGGGTCACTGGCAGCCCCGCTTCCATTCTTAGGCCAGGCAGTTTAGCTACAAAGTCTGTAAAATGGTCTATTGGGGGCAGTTCACAAAAATGAAATCGACTCAATATATGGAATCGTAGGTTGGTCTTTGACGAGAGGGTAAAACCAGGGTTCCCGGGGAAAAACCTCTCAGAACAAAGTTGAGAAACAACAAGCTCAGCCCCAAATGCGACACCAAGTCTGGGAATCAAACCTAACCCAGGCCACGTTGGTTGGAGATGAGTGCTCTGACACCACTGCACCATTCCACCTCCCTAAATGTCTGTTAAGGGTTTGTTATGATCCTCCTCGTAATATAGAAACCAAGAATTGATTAAGGGAAAGATAAACCTTTTTCAGGATAGTGCAATGGTTTATGCTCAGTGTGAGCTGGTGAAAAAATGTGACTAGTGCTCCAAGTGTACCAATAACCAACAAACAAACTAAATGCAAAATATAAACTGAAGGGATGTTTGCATTCGTTTGGTGCATTTTCTGTTTACAGCTTTATGATTTTTTCTTCCCACCATACATTTTCCAACTTGACAATACTTGGTGCCATCATGTGGTATCTGAGCTCACAACTGTGATTTAGTGTTATTAATTACATTGTACCTACCACAACAGACTGCTGATTCATATATGACCGTTCCATCCGGCTGTTCAATCACTGGGACCTTCCCAACGGGGTTCAAGTCAAAAAACCAGTCAGGCTTGTCCTTCAAGTTGATGTTAACACACTCGTAAGGAATTTTTTTGGCAGCCAGCACAAGTCGGGCTCTCTGTAAAACAAAGTGCCATGAGAATTATTGAATAAAATGCTTGATTGGGTGTCTGTAGAAACAAAAGGCTGCATTAAGTTTCAGCCGCTAACATGTGGAATACACCAGGTAGTCACACCTAAAGGGGCGGCTGTTTCCAGTCCAAGGCCTACCAGACAAACTGCAAGTTAGATTAATGATACAAATCGAACACAGCAGTTTTTTAAGGGCAACCCTAAAACCCGGAATCCAGAATCCTGAATCACAGATCATTGCTTTACCAATACAGAGAGTAAAAACTATCCTAAACGTTCATAAAAGCTAACCTTAGGCCTAAAAACGTTTGTTTAGGCCTAATTAGGCTTAAGGTTAGCTTTTATGAATGTTTAGGATATTTTTTACTCTCTGTATTGGTAAAACAATGACCTGTGATTCCGGATTCCAGGTTTTAGGGTTGCCCGTTTTTTAAGCAATATGATCTCTTCTCTAAATTAACGATTATCCTTAATTCGTAATTTGCTTTGAATTTACTATTATCGTTAATTTAGGACACTATGTCCCAGGACTTGTGGTAAGGCAACCGTAACGCAAAGTAACGCTTCCTACAATATATCATTCACGAGTCCTGTTCTCGTCCTGTTTCAAATTTAACAAAAAAACCACTCCACCGATGTGACAAAAAAATTGTGATTATCGATTTCAATCGCCTAATTGACTAATCAATCAACAAATATCGAGTATTATCGAGTATTATCGATTAATCGATTACATTTTCGATGATCGATTTCGATCGATTTAAAATACGCCCTGGTGTTTTAGATGACCATTGCTTCAAGGTGGAGACGGTACGTTTTACGTGTTTAACCATTGTCCATGCGGTTGCGCAAAATACTCCCTCTTTTTTGACTGGGATGATTATTTATTATAAAGCGATTTTGCATTTGTTTTCGTCTTAACGTGTCTATTTTTATTAGAATATTAATTTGCTCATTCACTAACTGATGCACTGGCGCAGTCGAAATAAAGGTGTGAGACCTTTAAAGAAGCAAATTACTTATTAAGGGCAAGGAAACCAAACTTCCTCGATAAATTCAAAGAGTAACAGCCCGATAAACGTAAAACCTTACACGGAACAACAGCAAGAATCTCGCTTGCGGCTTTAAGTGCACGATCTCACCTGGGCGAATGGACAGAGTCTCATGCTGTACAATCGAAGTACGTCGCCTTTTAGCGGTGGTTTCTCAGATCCTTTAGAATAGTGTGTCATTTTCTTTGCTGCAAACGAGATTGTTGGCAAACTTCTGCAATACTAAGCTTATATATAATGACACCTCTTGGCAAATGTTGCTTTGTCATCGTGACTTCTGTCACACAGGTTGAACAGGGTGTTGTTTTGACAGTTCTTTAAAGGCGCCTTTGATTGGCTCACGTCGCCTAGGTCTTTTTAACAACAATTAATTATATTATTTCTGATTTTATACATGGCATTACCTATCAAATTATGCAATGGAAATTGCTAATCTATTTAATTAAAAAAACTGTGAATATCTGTAAATATTGAAACAGGTAGACACACTGCCCCTAAGACTCCTGAGTATTTAAGAATTTGAATGAAACTTGTGTTCTTTTCTCTTGCACGCTGAACAACGCCCTTCCCTCAAAATGTTATGATGAAATAGTTCACAAGCATATTAAATTTCTCCCAAGATCTTGATATCAATTCAAAAATTTTGTTCCTTTTTATATGTAACAATATTGATCCTTTCGTTTGTAGATCACTCTCTGCTTTTGTTTATGACGTTATGAGTTACTAATGGGCACTAATGGTAGATCTGTGTAGGGGACTTTTTAATCCTATCTAAAAATTCAGCTTTTTTGGTGTCTGTTTTCAAAATATTGTAAGTTACGTTTTCGGTTAACGTTTTTGAGCGTAGTTTAATAATGCAATGAGATGGTTATAAAACTCGACAAGCCTTTTTGTTTCATCTTTTTGTTTGTATTTTTGGCCTTGACGTTGCTCAAAACATGCTCTACTAACTATGCTCAAAACACACCTTTTTTTCGAGAAGATAACCAATCCAATCTTTCTGCGGAACTAATTTGCGAACCCATGCGAAGCGAAAACAAAAGATTTGTGCACTGTCACGGTCAATTCAAGATCGATTGCAAAAATATTGTTCTTGGTTTTGAAGGTTTTAAGGTTTCATAACCAATCCCTCGATTAACTATGTTTTGAGTGAAAGTTGGTGCTTTTAGTACTGTCCATATTTTGCATATCGTTACACAAGAGACGATGAGAAAGGATCCGTCACGCTTCCTTGTCATGAAATCTTCATCCCGTATTCGGTGTTCGACAATAATTTTGAAAATCACCGACAGAAACAAATACGAGCGACAAATAAGTCATTTAACGTACACCTGGGATTAATTTTTTATTTGAAATCGTAAAAAAAGGTTCAAATTATTCCTCAATGACCACGGCCGCAAAGGCGAAGCAATTTGGAAAAAGAATCCTATCTAATCCTATTTAATCCTATCTAAAAATTCAGCTTTTTTGGTGTCTGTTTTCAAAATATTGTAAGTTACGTTTTCGGTTAACGTTTTTGAGCGTAGTTTAATAATGCAATGAGATGGTTATAAAACTCGACAAGCCTTTTTGTTTCATCTTTTTGTTTGTATTTTTGGCCTTGACGTTGCTCAAAACACACCTTTTTTCGAGAAGATAACCAATCCAATCTTTCGATTTAATTCTGCGGAACGAATTTGCGAACCCGTGCGAAGCGAAAACAAAAGATTGTGCACTGTCACGGTCAATTCAAGTTCGATTGCAAAAATATTGTTCTTGGTTTTGAAGGTTTTAAGGTTTCATAACCAATCCCTCGATTAACTATGTTTTGAGTGAAAGTTGATATCATTGCATATCATTACACAAGAAACGAAGAGAAAGGATCCGTCACGCTTCCTTGTCATGAAATCTTCATCCCGTATTCGGTGTTCGACAATAATTTTGAAAATCACCGACAGAAACAAATACGAGCGACAAATAAGTCACTTAACGTACACCTGGGATTAAATTTTTATTTGAAATCGTAAAAAAAGGTTCAAATTATTCCTCAATGACCACGGCCGCAAATGCGAAGCAATTTGGAAAAAGAGGGAATTTAAGGAAAATGCGCCATCATGATTATATCTTCCGGAGGTTTGTAAAAAAGAAAGGAACCTTATTTAAGTGTCTAATCTTCTAGCGCTGTAGAGCACTAATCGAGGACACTGTAAATTGAAAGTAACAAGTTCACGCAAATCAAATCAAATGTTGGTTTTTGAGGAGAGGGGAAAACCGGAGTACCCGGAGAAAACCTTTCAGTGCAGAGTAGAGAACCAACAAACAACCCACATGACGCCGAGTCTGGGAATCGAACCCGGGCCACATTGGTGGGAGGCGAGTGCTCTCGCCACTCCGCCCTTTCGTTGTCGAGTTAACTCGTTTGCCTTCAATTTGGAAAAAAACTCCCGGAACCAGCGTGCAACACACTCTCGCTCGTTTTCCTCAAGCCATTTCCTCCGGCATTTTCAAAAACCAGAGTATAAATTTGGCCTATGCGCCACATCATAAACGAGACACTTTTTGTAAAACTAGACCCTCCGTGAGGGTACACTGGGTTGCCTGTGGTACGTGCAGCATTCCAGGCAATTTTTTTCAATAGGTCACTTGCACTAAGAGGTCACGTGACCAATGCTTTCCTTAAACAGTGAGTTGTAATCTTGCGGTTGCCAAAAATTGACAGAACACATAAAAATTATCTTACACGCGAAATTTGAGAGGAAACGCATTTAAGGGAAATATTTTATGGTACTTTGATTTTTCAACAAAGTAGCATGATTTGTCTTGGCCGCCATGTTGGAGGGCATGCTCTTGCCCTCCAACATGGCGCCCAAAACTACTTTTTGCTTATATCTTGTTAAATGTTTGATAGTTGAGTTCAGATGTGCCATAAACGTTACCACATCATCTTTTCAACATTTTCCTTCAAGTTCAAGTGCAACATTTGTGTCAGAAAGCGGTAATTCATAATTTTAAAAAATCAAGTTTTGGTCACGTGACCAGCTACGGACTTTCTCATTTTAAGCAAATGGTGCGGGTTTGAAAAACCACATCACTATTATTTTGTTTAGGAGATGACCCACTAATAGTGTTTCGAAGGCAAAATCATGTAACTTTCATTTTCATAAAAACGATGTCACATGACCTCTTAGTGCAAGTGGCCTATTTGAGGGGTCATTAAGACCATTTAAGGGGTCACCCAGAAGTCATACCAGCAGAGGCACTTTGGCTCACAGGTCCTCACACGTTTGTACGACGAAACAGATCCTTTTCTGAGGTTAAAAACCTGTCTACCGGCCTATTACTCAATCATTTGTCAGAAAGAAGAAATTCCTGTCCTCTTTAGAAAAAAAATAGACACGCATTGCTTACGTGTGGTAGAGAAGTAACACATTGTTTTATTCCATAATGTCAACTGAGATGTGTGTTGTCTTCCAGGAGATTCAAGTTGTTCTTGCGTAAGATGTAGCTCTAACAGTGCACGATATTGTTTGGTATTGTCTATCATTGTAGTGCCATGGTGGAATTCTTAGGTAAATAGCCTGATCATGAGAAGACATGTGGTTACTAGCAAAGTACTGAACCCAGAGAGATTGAAGAAAATAAAAGGGAAGTGAGAAACAATGGCTTCTGGGCTGACATGTTGATCATTTTCAAGTTCCCTCACAACTTCTTTTCACCACACGTTTAAGTGTGCCCTCTGAGCATCTGACAGATTTGTAAGATTTGTAAGTTTACTGAAGTTAAGGGCCCACAGACGAATTTTTCCCGCGTTGCTAAGGAAGTGAAATGTTACTTCCGGTGACTGACGTCATCATATCATGAGCTGACAAGAAAACCCACTCACAAGCAAAAGTCACTCACGAACTGTTGTTTCCATCGAAGGTTTTTTCTCTCCCTTCCTCGCGGTCGTTCTCAGATCAACTGCGCATGCGTAGTCGAACTGACTTCCGGTTTGAGAAAAAGCTCAATTTCCGGTAGTCTTTTTATTGATTTTTTTTATGTGGCACGTTTCACCCCCAAATACAGAATATAGCTAAGCATTGATTTTTTCAAATCATCTTTTTTGAAAAAGTTATCGGTATTTCGGTATCATTTATGTCTTTAAAATGTCATTTATGTCTTTCGGTATCATTTATGTCAATAATTGAAAGCTAACCGTTTTCCTTGCATACGGAACCCGCGCCCGCAGTGCGCGCGGCAGTCAAAACCGTGCTATCCTGTCAATCATTTGCCCTTTCACCGATAACAGTGCATTTCGGTTGTGCGTAAATGGCATTGCTGTCGATCTACCCGGTGGAAAAGATGCGACCAGTCTTTATTCGCGAGGTGAACACAAATAAATACATTATCAATACGGTTTGGCCGTCTTCTTACACTTGATTCGAAAATATCAGCCTGAATTCGTCTTAGAATAGTAAGAAAAAACATAAATAACAGCGAAAGCACAACAGCTTACGTTCGAATTCTGCTCGCGGACAACTCATGTCTGTTGACAAAAAAATTGCCATTAAATGGTTTTCTGGCCCTTTATTAATAGCGCTCACGTGAATTTCAAATGGAGTATCGGGAAAGAAAAATTGTCAAGTTGATATTTGTTTCGTGTAAACATACGTTTTTAGGTAGCGAAAATTTGTATAAGCACTACAAAACTTTTATTGACCATTGCTCGAAGGAACACCGTTTATAAGCTGCAAGGAAGTCGCTGATGAATTTTGCACAAAAACCTCGGCCCCTAACACGGGAAAGCCAGACTTGGAAAGTTTTTCAGCAAAGGCTCACTAAGGAAGAGCTTCTAGAGCTTGCCCTCACGCAGGTCGCCAGAAAGGTGCAAACAAGCTGATTCATGTCCGAAAAGAGCAAGATCTAGAATAGACTAGAAGGGGAAGTCAAAATTGTGTTTCTTGTATTGTGTGAAAATTCATTCAAAACTTTTTTGTCACTTCCAAATAAGAACTTGCTGTGTCTTGCAATTCTACAGTGAATTACTATGAGGCCAATAAGAGAATCAACATCAAAGAGGCACTCCCAGGGGTTTTGGGGAAGAAGAGAACATGGCTAATTTGAACTGGGGAACAGAGTAACAATATCAAAATATTTTAGGGAAGGGAAGAAAACCAATTTAAATTTTAGGGATCAAAAAGCTGAGAACAAGTTTGAAAGTAATTTGGGGAACAACCTGGAAACACAAGCAAATATTTAATGGGAACAAGGACCCCTCCCCACAGGAGGGCCTCATCAAATGTTCTGCCTCTTTCATCCAACAGCTCAAACAAGCAATTCCAACAATTTTTGAATGACCGACACGAAAAGAAGACTCTCTTAGAGAAATAAATTATTTATAATAACACTTTAGCATGCGAAACAATGGTACACACATACATATACATATTTATTAATCCTTTGAGTGAGGGACACTATACAGGATGCTAAAAGGTCAAACGGGTCCGACGGGAGTAAATTAAAGGCTACATAAGAGCCTGACATGGTCAGATGCTTACAAGCACCCTCATGCCCATGTTTGTAAAAAAGCACAATGAAGTATTCCTTGCGGCTGGTTTAGGCATTGTTTCATCTTTCAACATTGGGCAAAACCAAATCAACTCCATTCTCAGAGGGCAATGGGGAAAGAAGCTAGAAGAAAAAACTGGCCTTAATCCAATTCTCCCAAGGTAATCTTTACAGAATAAGATTATCGAAGGAACACTTTTGAACGCTAACCTTAAGCCTTTTAAAAAAAGCGCAAACAATATTAATAGTCTTTAAATTCACAAAATGTGAAACAGCATATTTTAGTCTCATATTAAATTAGATTTGGCTGCAATATATTCCTTAAAACCATAAAGAACTATTTACCATAAAATGTGGAACATTTCCTGCCTATCTAAATATGCCACAAAAGGGCTCCAAAAAGCAACCAGTTAAGTTTTTAGATAAAGATAGTGTCTCTATGGAGGTCTGAGACAATACCTAAAAATTAAATAATTTGATGTGATCAAGACATTGAATGACCAAGCAATAAACAAACAGCAGCAATGTATGTTAGGTTCACAGAGTGGGAATGAAAAAAAATATTCCTCAACTGATGTTTCAATATGCATTTAAATTAATTTTCTATCAACAATTCAAGGGACTGACTTTTCACTGGTATTGATTTACGTTTCCATGATAAGTTTGAAAGTGAATCTGGCAACCACAGTGCCCTATAAAATGGGAAACAGCTTTAACAAACCCTTTAAACTAATATTTTACAAGGGAAACCATTGTTGATGCCCTGCATTGTTATGGCTGCAATTATTGTGAATGTACCATTCACTTGTTGGTTCCTTAATAAAAAAATCGCTAATTCAATTAAGAATTCAAGTCCTTTCAAATCATCAAAGTTACTTTGCGACATCAGGAACAAACGAAAAAATACAAGCACTGAAGAACAAGCAAATTAACTGCTCAAGAATGCACGACTCCCTTTGAAACAGCAAAACAGGATCCTCGAGTCACTAAAAAAGTGCTGCATGCTACGTGGATGTTTGTAGAACGATCGCAAGTTGTAATCACTGAAAGAAAACTCCACTCCAGTTCTGATAGACGATGGTCGTGCAAAATTTGCCAAGCACGTGGAACACCCAACAGGATTGTTTGTTGTTTGGCACAGCAGATGAACGAAAAATTGTTCCCCTCACTATTCACCTGAAGTTCGATCATGATGGACACACACAAACAAGTGCTGAAAGAACTTCAAAAGGTCAGACGACCAACTGTGATTGACCCAACACTCGTTAGAGCGGCTCAGTTATCGGACATCAAAGTGCTGAACAAACCAAGGGATTTCGTCGTAAAAATGTTCAGTCAGCAACGTCTTCTTCTACAGAATAAAGTTCAAAAAGCGATCCTGGTTGTTAATCACATGCTAGCCCATGTCATAAACTGGATAAAGTGGATTGGCAAATTGATTGTCAGAACAATGCGTCATTTCTGTCTCGCTGAGTTCAAAGAAGCAACGGTCAAGAGAGTCACAAAAGAAGGCTGAGCGAATGTCCACCGATCTAACCAATCAGAACGTAAACAATTGGCGTGACGTCAGATAGCACAAGGATAGCACAGTTTTTCCCGCTCGCTGAATTCTGATTGGTCAGTTTAAATTTCAGTAGCTCCCGCCGTATGCAAGGTTAAAATATTAATGGGTTCTTAGACTTAAATATTGTTTATCAGCGCTATTTGCCTGCAGTCTGCAAATGTCAGACACCGTTTCTATTTCATTACGTGCGTGAAGAGAAAAAAGTCAATCGTGTCAAATATGCGCAATATTACAACAAACAAAATTTCAGGATCAAACCGTTTCCATGAAGAACCTTTTCCTTGCAACTGAATGATGAAGCACAAGATAGACGACAAGCTTTCTTTCAAATAATTGTTGGCTGTCACATTTCTAATTATTTTTTTGCTGAAGACTGTGCAGAGTTGATCACAGATCCACTTAAGGTGTTCGATTCGTTCTCTGTCTTTGTTGAACCCATAAGTTACCAGAGAATTTTCCACTTGGTTTCAGTGTTCTACATAACAGCACACTTGGTAAAATATTAGAAACACAGCTCACTTTGATTTCGGCTCGACGGGCGATAGATTGTTGTCGAAGTCCATTATTTGTCGCTTTCAAGATTCCAGGTGTTTGTATTTCACCGCCTGCCTAGTTTATCCAACTAACTTTCCATTATTGAGCTCCATAAGGGTATATTTTGTTTAAGGATCCACTAAAACGTCATTCGCGTAACATGACTTTCGACGCCATTGCAGGCTAAGTTAATGATTCTACTGTGTCCACCAGAGAAATCTTCGCATTTCCACTACCCTCTCGATCCTAAGAAAATACACGCAGAAGGCTCTATGCACAAAGACACCACTTACCAGGGGAGTGAAAGGCAAGACTTTTACCGACACAGAAAATCTACCCATTTTCCGACTGGGATTGCCATACGGCAACCCAGCTGTAAAAATTGGATGTTACCATTAGCAAGGTCATGAGGCCTTGTGCAACTGGATCTTATTACGGTCAAATCACGCCATAGGGATCACAAAAGTCACGTGTCAGCGTGGTGGAGAATGCTCAGCTCAAATTTCCGGTCGTTTCCGTCGTTGCCGAAGGCGAAAGTTGAAATCTCGGATCTCGGAACTTCAAAGTGACGATTTCCCGGATCCCGTCGTAATAACTTTAAATCCCGCGTCCCGTCCTTAAATGCAATCTCGGCTCAAAAGAGCCAAATCCCGGATCCCGAAAAAGCTTTTGGGGACCCTCCGAGCAGGGCTCTTATACTTAATCAGGATATTGTTGAGTCTTTCTTTCTCTCCCAGCGACAAATGTGTGGCGGGTTCATGAAATATGACAGCCTTCACTTACAGTTATAATGTAAATGGTCTTGCTGCCTTTCGATCATCAAGACTTATCAAGAATAAGCAGACCAATGGAAATGAGGTACAGGAATGTTTCCATCTTGCTCAATCAAATGAGCATCTTCCAAGAAGAGATCAAGATACTGATCTTGATTTAACTTGGACAGTTCATCTTTAATTTAATATGGCTCCATCTTGGGGCGCCAGACACAAATGGTAACGTAATTATTGTTTAACCACTGTTTGTAAGACATTATATTTTGGTGCGATATTGTTTCTTGTCGCTTGTTTCCATTATTTTATGTCATCTGTATGTCGTACATGAAGTAGAGGTTTTTGCCATACATTCACACTCCCCTCAGAGGGTTTTTGATTCAAATGCTTAACCACTCTGCAAAATTCCAGTCTTAATGAGTTATAGAGCCTACAATCCAAAAATCTACATTTATCACTCTTTTGTAAAGGTCATGCAAAAGATGAGGGCGATAGCATTTATGACTTTGTAATATCTCGTCTCTTATTTCCAGTTTAAATTTTTTTCTTTAGATTATGCAAATTAGAAGATTTGCAATGTCACACTGTGTACACAGTGTGGAAGGCAGGACTTTCATTTTCAGATAATTAATGGTAATAGTTGACAATATTTAGCTCTATTTTCTATTTTGTTTTGAAAATAGCATGGTTGGGATTTTGCTATGCTGACCATTTTCTTTGGAAGCGGTCATAAGCAGTGTAATTTTTGTCTTTGAAAAGCCACAAATTCAAGAAACAACCATGGCCCGAGTACCATATGATAAACTACTTTCTAACCAAGCTTGCCCGGGCCATACTGAGGAATATTGCACCTTGGTCGTTTTTGCATGGACCTCGCTGCGCTCCATCTTTAGTTCCACAATGTTTATCCAATACTCCTCAGTATGGCCCTCAGGCTCGGTTAGTAAGAGCTTAATATTTCCAAGTTGTTACTCGTATTTTGACTTGCCTTTTGGGTCCTTCAACACACAGCATGAGTCGTAAAAATACTCACCTTTTACTAAATGAGTTCCTTTGCTTTGTTACCAGAATATAAACAAAAAGCAAAGAGAAATCATGTCTTATAACCTTTTCAATGGAAATGGCTTGTATGGCAAAGTCCTGAACAAGAAAGCACCAATCAAAACACTTGGATTTACGGGATTTACCTAAGACCATAGGTCATAGGAGAGAACCAATCAAAAACAGAGGGAAAATGTTTGCTACATTAACATCAGCTATGTGTCTGGAACATCTGAAGAATTTTTTTCCTCGTTCAAATATCAAAAACGTCGTCTGTATTGTCCTGTAAAAACAATTCTTCCAATTTTTCGAGTGAGTCGCCGACCTCAACACTTGCCGCCATTTTGAAAAGGCTTTTTAGTAGACCCCAGTCTACTGCATCACACCTTCGGACCCGCTCGTTTCACCGCCCGGCCTCTGTCCACCCTGCTCCGAGAGAGAGCAGGGCGGAAATAACTAAATAACTTTGTATCATGGTGTCACGCAAGGTGACATTTCGGAAATTCAAAATTCTGTATTTTCGAAACGAAAGACGTCATGGAACTCGAGACTTGAAAAAATATTTATTTCTAGGTCATCTTTAACCTCCGAAAGATAAAAATTCAAAACTCCTCGCGGTTTTGATTTTAGAATTTGATGACGTCACTGTGAGTGATGAGTGCATTTTGGAATAAGTTAGCCTACGAACACAATACGTCTGCGTTCGCAGGCTAGGAATAAATAGGCAAGCACGAGTAATTTTTTTCAAAGACGCAGAAAATCACACGAGCGTGTAAGGCGAGTGCAATTTGTAGACTTTGAAAAAATTTACAAGTGCCTATTTATTCCAAATTGCACGAGAAAAATCATGTGATTACTTATTACTACTACATCTACATGTTCCAGCACTCGGCAAAGTCCCTTTTTGACTTACTGCTGTTTCTGCTTGGGTGGCCTCATACACCGTAAGTTTTTTTAGAAACATCACTCCAAGCCGGTCACTTCTGCTGGAGAGAACAGGACAGCCACAACACCGGGGACTACATCCCCTACTCTTCTCGAATAGTGTGTAGGTTCCTCAACGTCCCACAGGAAACTTATAAACATAAAAGGTATTTGTGAGACGGGGCCTACGGTTTATAGTCCTTATCCGAGAAGTCTTGAAAGGGTAACCATTTGCAGATGAAATTACAAAGGCAGCACTTTCTCCTCAGTTGGTTTAAGATCCTGAGTGTTGATCCGGCCAGGGTTCCAACCCGCGACCTCCCGCGTGATAGCCCGATGCTCAACTCAGTGAGCCACAAAATGACGCTCTCTGTTGTAGTCCAGTTTGCTGCAAGCTTGGTAATAATAATGTTAACGTGTCAAATGAAGTCCAGCTGGGGAGAATATCCTCTGCTAATAGGGGACACCTAACTAAAATCTAAACAATGCAGTTACCATGCATCTAAAGAATACAAATAACTACAATTAAAATTAATAAAATCATGAATTACATAAGTAACACCCACTACATCCTTCTATGATGTTACTTAGATCACGTTTACGTATCACTGTCTTAAAATGCCTGAGAGGGGCAGCCGATCTGTCTTTACTTGATAGCTTGCTCCAGAGTCTAGAGCCTAAACTCTTATTGAATGTTCTCCATACTTAACAGTGCTAAAACTATTGTAGGTAGATAGAAATCCATTTGCTGTAAATTATAGGAATGACTGTTAGTCATGAACAAATTACAAATTGTCCCGGAGCACAAACTATGTTTCACTTTATACATTAAAATACATATATCTTGTAGTCTCCGGATCCTATTAAGCAAGGATGGTAACTTGGCTTTTTTTAGCAACTGTTGGTAGTTATTAGACATCTTTTCCGTAAAAAACTGCACGCAATCCCCGCTCCTGCACTCTCTCCAGTCTACGAGTATCCGAGGCCCTACAAAAATGACAAATTAAATGACAGTACGTTAAGTGAGGGAGGATGGCTGCCTTATAAAGTTGTAATTTGGCCTCAGTTGGTATGAGATTCCTTAACCTCAAAATCACCCCTATTCGCTGACTGAATTGAAATGAAATGGTCTCAGTAATCATGTGGGAACATCTTTTTCGCAACGTTTTTGGCTCGTGCATGTCGTTAATTATTAACACTGACACTTCACTGACCATCTTGCGCCAGATAAAACCAAGATGGATGAGTTGTTGATCCTGGAGTTTTTAATAAAACAATTATTCTACTCGGGATTGCTGGATATAAAATGATAATCCTCGTTGGTTGTAAATCACTTCATATCCAGTGCGCCCTAGTCGAATAATATAGTTAAATAATTTCTTTAAAGGCCCGGGAAAATAGCTTCAATAACCCGATTTTGTTGAACAATGTTGAACAATGTTGACTTCTGGGGTGGGCAAATTGTTTAAGCAACTCATGAAATGCGTTCCTCCCCGGACACGGCTAGATCACTGGTCCAGCCAATTCTATTTTCCACCAATCAGAAAGTCGCCTGCCCGCCAAGTACAAAATACAACTGGCTGAATACAAAATACAATTGCGACGGGTGCTACGTCACGAAAAAACGACGCGGAGCAGTGGTCCACCTGTTCGTTGAGCGGAGGATGTTAATCGCACTTCCAAATATTAAAACGGCTGGAAATCGAGCATACACACCATCGACAGCGCTGAACGACGGCTGCGCATGTGCGAAGTTTGAAACAAACAACGCAAGATTACATGGAAATGTGATGGATGGTTCTCCGAAGCAAGTTTGCTTGAAAGCGTAGAAAATGACTTCTATTATCCAGCAGAAACGCTTTTATTTTCCAATCTTTGTTCGCAACAAAATCAGCAGAAAAATTTGGAATTCATAAGTCCATTCTTTTCACCGGGAAATTTACGAAAATACCACAAATATGTTATGTTTTGAACCCACATGACAAGTCGCAGCAGGGTCTGTCTAGGTGTATCTTGAAGGCTTAAAACGCCTTCTCTAGAATACTTTTTATAAAGTTGAAATAGACACTGATTAAATGTAAACAATCCTTTGAGTCCAATAATAATCGACATCTGAACCATTCGTGGTTAATTAACCCCTTGACTATTCGTAGCTCCTCTATTAGAATATAAATAAGAAAAAAAGGATGGTCTATACATTCAATTTTTTTTTCTTGCATTTCTTCATGTGCTAAGCGCACTACCAATCACACGATAGTACGTACAGGACGCATGCGTATTTGTAAAAAAAAAGCAAAAAAAAGCAAAAACTCTGTTTGGGGTTTCCACCGTGCTACTTTCGAACCAGAGAGGGAGAAATTAATCGCTCCCTGAACCATTCGTGTCTTATGGCTCTCGGGCTGATAAATCTCTCCTTACATCGTGAGTGAAGTAACAGTAAGTGAGAAAAGATAATTGACACCAAAAAAGAGCGGGTTGCAAGGAAAAAGGGTTTACATTCGAGTCAATTGTACTGATTAGTAGCGGAGCTCAGGCGCGTGAAGCACGCAAGCGGAGCGCCATGGGTAACATTTTTTTGGGAAATCTATCTATGCGAGAAATTTTGGCTATGACGTCATGTACGTCCGTCCGCCCGTACAGACTGTCGGGGTGGAGGTGGGGAGGCAGGACAGCCTCTGGGGACGGGAGTATTCGGGCAATTTTCCTTGGCCGGAAATCGCGTGGCAGCGTTGCATGATTTGGCAACCCGCTTTTTTCTGGCGGGAAATCATATTAGTGACTAGCAAAGAGCAGGAAAGAGCACGAGAAAAGAGGCGACGAAATTTGAGAAATTCTTGAGAAATTCTCGAGAAAATCCGAGGAAGGAGAAGAAGAGAAAATTTCAATGAAACCAACGTAAAGCTGAGAGAAATAGAACGAGAGGCAAAACACTTATTTACAACGGTTAGCTTTCAGGTAAGCTTAATGTTTTCCTTCTTTAATAAGCTTATATGCCTCGTATGCCTCGCTGCCTCACATACTTTGAAAACTAGCTGAAAAAGGAAGAAGGCCTGAAAGCGTTTGCAATTCCGTGTTGACAGAGATTCTGACATATTTCAACAATCACATTTATAGGCTTTTTGTGTGAAATGGGTGTTCAGTTGTGAGCTGCTTTATTTGACTGTGAAATTGCAGTCGAGTAAGCGAATCTACTCCACTTTAGGTTGACTTTTTAATTAGTAAAGACTTTTGCTGTTGTTTTGAACTGAAGAGAGAACTTGCTTAGTTTTTGTTGAATGTGCTAATTGTTGATGAACTTTTTTATGGGTAGGTGGTGCTTTCCAACGCCTATCTACCTTTACTTGAACAAGAACTTCAAGAACCCCCCAATTCAAGAGCAAATCGACTGGGCCATCTTTTGGAATGACCCAAATGGAGAGTCAGTGTGCAGGATAAAGCACGACATTAAATGTAAAAAGAAACGGATATCGACAGAGTCCCTTCCCATTCATGAACTGAAATCACAATATACAGTTAAACGGTTGACCAAAAAGTGGAAGACGAGTTTGTTTAAGCCCACCTTTCTCACAGCCAACACGCTAAAAATTAAAGTGTAAGACTACACTTAAAAATTGTGTAAAATTGTTGCCAGCCCCGCTATCCTTTTTTTTGTGTGTATTATTACACCAACTTCTACGGTGTAGTTTAAATCTCAAAAGAATGGTATATTTAAACGCAAAGTAGTGTAAAATGTGTGTTATACAACTTTGCACTTGAAAAATTACACATGTAGCAAGGCTAATAATATCAGAAAGGAAGGGTAAAATTACCCCGTATGACGATGTAGTGATCTACCCCGTCTAAAAAACTTGAGATTACACGATGAAAAAGTATAATTCAATCCCACTATGAAGTGTAATTATGTTTATTTAACATCTATATATCAATAAAATTACACGTGACAATGGGTAATATAAACTCAATCGTAAAATTACACTTGCTAACTTAAGAAAAAGACGCACAACTCTACAGATAACATTACTTTAACTAACAGCCTACAGTGTATATGAGTTCTTTAATATTGCTTGTTTGGTCTTAATTCTCCATCTCTTTCCAAACTTCCCGACTACCTACTTGCTTAGTTCGTTAACAAAAACTGTAACTTTGACAGGGTTTTTTTGGGAATCAAAGATTTGTAGACTGTGTTTCTGAAGAAAAATGAATGTATTCGCACAGGCCTTCGGGTAACAAAAGTTAAGCGTATAATAAAAAGAAATCAAACATTTAACAGCAACAAGATGGCCTCCGGTGCCTTTCAGTAATTTTTGGCCTTCTGCAACGATGAAAATATCATCATAATTGGGGAGTTCCCAGACGATGAGGATAAATGGCGGGGAATCTTTCTTCAGCCCAGTCAAGTGTTATTCAGTTGGCACAACCTGTGCAGAGAAAGAAGTGGAAAAGAACATGTTATAAACAACAATATGAAATTTGCATGGAGTAAATTTTCCAAAAAATGCAATCTTGACTTATGCTGATTGTGCACATTCTGTTGCCAACAAACTTTCATGAATTTGTCTGTAGTTCAATGTTAATGAGGTTTTCAAGTAGTACTGAATAAATTTTTATGCAGTCATTCAACCTCAAATAGCTCTGGTAGACTTCATAACCAAAATTTGACAACATGTTACCTGTTTTCGTCCACCTTAAACCATAGCAATGTTATGAAAGTCAGCACATTTCTTTGCTTCACGTAGTCGTGTGCTTTTTTGGGCATTGACCTTGCACAAAAAAAATGCATGCACTTTTTTGGAAAGATAACCAATCAAAATTTTTGACTAACTGCAGAACCGAAAACAAAAGATGACTGTATGTATTGAAGTGTCTATGATGTTAAAAATATATTTTGCTTATTTTAAAGACCTTTTGAAATGATGAAGAAGGGTCTTTTCTATTTTGGAATACCTTCCTTCATCCCAGAGATATTAAAGTTCTTGTTAGCAAATTGATGACATCACAAACATTGCAAATAGCTGTATTAAATCCCAAAGTTGAGAGGGTATCATTTTGTGCCTTACTTGATGCAGATCACTGCTGTCAAGTTTGAACAACATCCATACGGGACTATATTTAGTTTAGTTACTCATGGGTTTCACGCCGAAGCAATGATCAGACTAAAAGCTAAATATTTAGCTTTTTAGTCTGATGATCGCTTTGGTGTGAAAACCATGCGTAAATTTACTAAATATAGTCCCATATCCTGCTTGTGGATAATTATTCATATCAATGCAATGATAATGATAATGATAATGATAATAATAATAATAATTATTATTATTATAATAATAATAATAATACTAATTATTATTATTATTATTGTTATAATTGTTATTATTACTGTAGAATGATTATGTTACATATTACCCAAACAATAGTATGTATTTGTGAATATTACAGTTTCTTAATTGCTCAACAGACTTGGTTCACTTGTGAGGCACTGGTGTACGAGGTTTGAAGCAAAGAATTCTTATTTCAAGAGGTTATCTCATGGTGTTTTTAATTTCAAGAACATTTGTAAATCACTGGCGTTTCGACACCAGAAGCTTCAGTGCTACCATTTGGCAGAGGAAGGGGGATACTTGAGAACATATGTGGAAATAGGGACTGAGGTAGAGTGTCATTAAATATATTTTGATATTTATGGAGTGTGGTAAAAGCCATTTGGCTGAGACAAAAGTTATACCAGTTGTTAAGAACTTTCCTATGTGCACAATGTGTACTCTTTGATTGTTTTATAGGGAAAGTTGTACATCAGGCAGATTCTAACAGCAAACCAGAAATTGATGATTCAGAACAAGTCGAGATGATGACAATGTTATCTTTTCAAGGTAAATTAATACAAATGTAAGATGAGTTTTAGTAATTTTACCTCAGCTGTGTCTGTGTCTGGTATTTTTAAGAAAATTAAATGCCACCGTAGAAACTTATAAAGCATCTGTTGACTGGTTTTGATTGGAGTCAAAGCATGTTCTACGATCGTACTTAACCCTATCATTTGGTCATGAAAAGAATCAAAACAGGATATTGACCAAGACACTGTACCATAAAAACCACACACTGAAATACTGAGAACTTTAAAGGAAATGGTCTAAAAATCCTTTGAGCAAAGTGTCAGCTACCTGTAGCTTCTTGTTTTGTCTGTTTCTGACTGACCAAGAAGCCAAAACAAATATATTAATACTTAATTATTATTGTTGCTGTTTTTTATTACCATGAAAGCCTACATAAATGCAGGGGTTTTACATAGATCACTAAAACAACTTACTGATTTCTTTGTGTAGTGTTTAGTGGGTGACTATCTATGGGACAAAGTACCAGCCTGGAATGATTGTGGTTCGTCAGTTATCCCTAAAATTACTTATCTTTGGAATTTGACAAGATGTGGCAATTACAAAATGCAAAGCTACCCCTTTTTAACAGATAACCTAATACTGCATAACTATACGAAACACCTTTAGTTGTATATAAAGTTACCTAAAAATAACCTCCTTCTTTAACTGGTTACTTAACTCATAGTCCTGTAAGAGTACTGCACAATCCTCGTGGGAACTTATTATTACTTGGCTAGGCGCGATCTTTGTGTAGGATACACAATTCGCAGAGTAGAGAGTTTTACCTCCTCGTCGTTACATCGCTGACATTGTAAACACATGTCATAAGTTTAACACTTAACGACTCAAGTGCTTGCTATTTTTAGGGGGATGAACGGTGTGCTGCACTTAGTTTCACCATATAAGAAGTACTCATTGACACATTTGCGGTTTTGGGTCAATGTGGCTGGGCTCAGGTTAAGTAATCACGTGACAAATGTCAACGGTCCCCAGAAGTAAGCGAAGGGGATCAAATCTGTACGTTTTTTTATATTATAAGTGATTTTTAGGGGCAGTTTCGTCTACAGAAGCCGACAGCCTAGCATCATTAAGCTAGAATGTGGGTAAAGACAAGCCTTTGAAAGAACCCAGAGGTGAGAGATGGTTTCACGCAGACTGGGGACGCCTAAAATGCTCTGTTGTAAACATGGCGGTTCACGAGTGAAGTTGTCTCTCTGGCCTTTCTGTGGACGAATTCCAGGACCTACCGATACAATTTGGGCAAGTTTTGAAAGCTGAAAACTTCAATCGAGGCTGTATTTCGCTGGTAGGACTGGCTGGCCCGACACTTATAAAAAAAATCTATGAAATGACAATCGGGTGTCTTCCCTTGTCATGGAATAGCAGAATTACCCAGAATTCTTTTGGGCATGAAGGAGGCAACTTGAGAAGCACGAGACTGGCCCTCATCAAATGGCTGAAGTGCGGCCGGAGGAAAAAGTGAGAAGACGATTTCTAGCCAGATACTAAGCAGCAACCCTGGTGTGTGCAGTTAACGTAGACTTTTGATTTCTGAACAAATTTTAATGTCATAGAAAATTCGCGACAAATTTGTGCTTTTTTCGCTGTGATCCTCGTGTCAAAGGAACGGTATAACGTAAATAAGAGAATAACCAGATTTATATTTGCAGATTACCTGTTCTCTAACTACTAAAGGCAAACTCTACATCTCTATGCAATAAGCGCGTTCAAAATCTCCTCATATTACTTCATAAAACTATATTTTCTTTTCTTTTTTCTTTTTTTTTTTTTTTTTTAAGGGTTTTCCTGCTTGTACAAAAAAGTACGTTTTCCCTCCCGTCCTCTTTTTAGGCGTGATCTTCGCGAAAATTACCTTCTGTCCCTCAATAAACCTAAATCGACCAGTTATGTTTCTTAGTTCTTTTTTCTTACGTATCAGCTGAGTTGCGGAATGCGCTACCTGATTTTATCCGTACCACTGAGTTTACTGGTTTCAAAAGTGAAGCCAAGGCCGCATTTTGTACAGCGGCTTTTCTTTATAATTAGTATATCTTTATATAATAAATATTATGTATCTAGTATGTATCTGTACATGCTATGTATTTTAGCTGTAAATGTAATGTCTCGAAGATATTAGCTCTTGTAGTTAGTCTGAAATTCGAGATGAAATAAAAGTTTATGCATGCATGTATGTATGTTAAGTTTAGTAGGGCGCGTGCGCACAATTTGTAATCTCCGACCTTCAGTGCTTACCACATGTCAGATAAAATGACTTTTCTCTTATATATTTAAGCCATCGAATTCTTACGTTAAATTGACAAGGGCGGTTTGGAGCTGTGAGTAGGCGTGGGATTTGTCTTATATGGTTTAGGGGCCGACATATCTCTCCCTCAATGCCGTACCGGGAGGCAAGGTCGGTAGCAGAAAGCAGCGAAGGGCCAACTGCGTCCAAAAGCGATCGCACGGGCCGAAATCCCGGGATGACTCGTTTGGTACGACGCTCCAGCACCTGGTCTGGAGGTACTGCGTTTTTCTCTCTTGTTCAAACATGCCGTTCGCGCATGCGCAAAGCCTCTGGCTCTCCGATACGTGGAAATTAAGATGCTGGCTCAGTTACAAGGAATTGACATTTCAGTTAAACAGATTCTACAGGCATAAACTCGTAAGGTAAGAAGCGCGCGTGTCTGGTCTTCTCGAGCCAGAGGTGAGAGATGGTTTCACGCAGACTGGGGACGCCTAAAATGCTCTGTTGTAAACATGGCGGTTCACGAGTGAAGTTGTCTCTCTGGCCTTTCTGTGGACGAATTCCAGGACCTACCGATACAATTTGGGCAAGTTTTGAAAGCTGAAAACTTCAATCGAGGCTGTATTTCGCTGGTAGGACTGGCTGGCCCGACACTTATAAAAAAAATCTATGAAATGACAATCGGGTGTCTTCCCTTGTCATGGAATAGCAGAATTACCCAGAATTCTTTTGGGCATGAAGGAGGCAACTTGAGAAGCACGAGACTGGCCCTCATCAAATGGCTGAAGTGCGGCCGGAGGAAAAAGTGAGAAGACGATTTCTAGCCAGATACTAAGCAGCAACCCTGGTGTGTGCAGTTAACGTAGACTTTTGATTTCTGAACAAATTTTAATGTCATAGAAAATTCGCGACAAATTTGTGCTTTTTTCGCTGTGATCCTCGTGTCAAAGGAACGGTATAACGTAAATAAGAGAATAACCAGATTTATATTTGCAGATTACCTGTTCTCTAACTACTAAAGGCAAACTCTACATCTCTATGCAATAAGCGCGTTCAAAATCTCCTCATATTACTTCATAAAACTATATTTTCTTTTCTTTTTTCTTTTTTTTTTTTTTTTTTAAGGGTTTTCCTGCTTGTACAAAAAAGTACGTTTTCCCTCCCGTCCTCTTTTTAGGCGTGATCTTCGCGAAAATTACCTTCTGTCCCTCAATAAACCTAAATCGACCAGTTATGTTTCTTAGTTCTTTTTTCTTACGTATCAGCTGAGTTGCGGAATGCGCTACCTGATTTTATCCGTACCACTGAGTTTACTGGTTTCAAAAGTGAAGCCAAGGCCGCATTTTGTACAGCGGCTTTTCTTTATAATTAGTATATCTTTATATAATAAATATTATGTATCTAGTATGTATCTGTACATGCTATGTATTTTAGCTGTAAATGTAATGTCTCGAAGATATTAGCTCTTGTAGTTAGTCTGAAATTCGAGATGAAATAAAAGTTTATGCATGCATGTATGTATGTTAAGTTTAGTAGGGCGCGTGCGCACAATTTGTAATCTCCGACCTTCAGTGCTTACCACATGTCAGATAAAATGACTTTTCTCTTATATATTTAAGCCATCGAATTCTTACGTTAAATTGACAAGGGCGGTTTGGAGCTGTGAGTAGGCGTGGGATTTGTCTTATATGGTTTAGGGGCCGACATATCTCTCCCTCAATGCCGTACCGGGAGGCAAGGTCGGTAGCAGAAAGCAGCGAAGGGCCAACTGCGTCCAAAAGCGATCGCACGGGCCGAAATCCCGGGATGACTCGTTTGGTACGACGCTCCAGCACCTGGTCTGGAGGTACTGCGTTTTTCTCTCTTGTTCAAACATGCCGTTCGCGCATGCGCAAAGCCTCTGGCTCTCCGATACGTGGAAATTAAGATGCTGGCTCAGTTACAAGGAATTGACATTTCAGTTAAACAGATTCTACAGGCATAAACTCGTAAGGTAAGAAGCGCGCGTGTCTGGTCTTCTCGAGCCAGAGGTGAGAGATGGTTTCACGCAGACTGGGGACGCCTAAAATGCTCTGTTGTAAACATGGCGGTTCACGAGTGAAGTTGTCTCTCTGGCCTTTCTGTGGACGAATTCCAGGACCTACCGATACAATTTGGGCAAGTTTTGAAAGCTGAAAACTTCAATCGAGGCTGTATTTCGCTGGTAGGACTGGCTGGCCCGACACTTATAAAAAAAATCTATGAAATGACAATCGGGTGTCTTCCCTTGTCATGGAATAGCAGAATTACCCAGAATTCTTTTGGGCATGAAGGAGGCAACTTGAGAAGCACGAGACTGGCCCTCATCAAATGGCTGAAGTGCGGCCGGAGGAAAAAGTGAGAAGACGATTTCTAGCCAGATACTAAGCAGCAACCCTGGTGTGTGCAGTTAACGTAGACTTTTGATTTCTGAACAAATTTTTGTCATAGAAAATTCGCGACAAATTTGTGCTTTTTTCGCTGTGATCCTCGTGTCAAAGGAACGGTATAACGTAAATAAGAGAATAACCAGATTTATATTTGCAGATTACCTGTTCTCTAACTACTAAAGGCAAACTCTACATCTCTATGCAATAAGCGCGTTCAAAATCTCCTCATATTACTTCATAAAACTATATTTTCTTTTCTTTTTTCTTTTTTTTTTTTTTTTTTAAGGGTTTTCCTGCTTGTACAAAAAAGTACGTTTTCCCTCCCGTCCTCTTTTTAGGCGTGATCTTCGCGAAAATTACCTTCTGTCCCTCAATAAACCTAAATCGACCAGTTATGTTTTTTAGTTCTTTTTTCTTACGTATTAGCTAAGTAGCGGAATGCGCTACCTGTTTTTATCCGTACCACTGAGTTTACTGGTTTCAAAAGTGAAGCCAAGGCCGCATTTTGTACAGCGGCTTTTCTTTATAATTAGTATATCTTTATATAATAAATATTATGTATCTAGTATGTATCTGTACATGCTATGTATTTTAGCTGTAAATGTAATGTCTCGAAGATATTAGCTCTTGTAGTTAGTCTGAAATTCGAGATGAAATAAAAGTTTATGCATGCATGTATGTATGTTAAGTTTAGTAGGGCGCGTGCGCACACTTTGTAATCTCCGACCTTCAGTGCTTACCACATGTCAGATAAAATGACTTTTCTCTTATATATTTAAGCCATCGAATTCTTACGTTAAATTGACAAGGGCGGTTTGGAGCTGTGAGTAGGCGTGGGATTTGTCTTATATGGTTTAGGGGCCGACATATCTCTCCCTCAATGCCGTACCGGGAGGCAAGGTCGGTAGCAGAAAGCAGCGAAGGGCCAACTGCGTCCAAAAGCGATCGCACGGGCCGAAATCCCGGGATGACTCGTTTGGTACGACGCTCCAGCACCTGGTCTGGAGGTACTGCGTTTTTCTCTCTTGTTCAAACATGCCGTTCGCGCATGCGCAAAGCCTCTGGCTCTCCGATACGTGGAAATTAAGATGCTGGCTCAGTTACAAGGAATTGACATTTCAGTTAAACAGATTCTACAGGCATAAACTCGTAAGGTGAGAAGCGCGCGTGTCTGGTCTTCTCGAGCCAGAGGTGAGAGATGGTTTCACGCAGACTGGGACGCCTAAAATGCTCTGTTGTAAACATGGCGGTTCACGAGTGAAGTTGTCTCTCTGGCCTTTCTGTGGACGAATTCCAGGACCTACCGATACAATTTGGGCAAGTTTTGAAAGCTGAAAACTTCAATCGAGGATGTATTTCGCTGGTAGGACTGGCTGGCCCGACACTTATAAAAAAAATCTATGAAATGACAATCGGGTGTCTTCCCTTGTCATGGAATAGCAGAATTACCCAGAATTCTTTTGGGCATGAAGGAGGCAACTTGAGAAGCACGAGACTGGCCCTCATCAAATGGCTGAAGTGCGGCCGGAGGAAAAAGTCAGAAGACGATTTCTAGACAGATACTAAGCAGCAACCCTGGTGTGTGCAGTTAACGTAGACTTTTGATTTCTGAACAAATTTTTGTCATAGAAAATTCGCGACAAATTTGTGCTTTTTTCGCTGTGGTCCTCGTGTCAAAGGAACGGTATAACGTAAATAAGAGAATAACCAGATTTATATTTGCAGATTACCTGTTCTCTAACTACTAAAGGCAAACTCTACATCTCTATGCAATAAGCGCGTTCAAAATCTCCTCATATTACTTCATAAAACTATATTTTCTTTTCTTTTTTCTTTTTTTTTTTTTTTTTTAAGGGTTTTCCTGCTTGTACAAAAAAGTACGTTTTCCCTCCCGTCCTCTTTTTAGGCGTGATCTTCGCGAAAATTACCTTCTGTCCCTCAATAAACCTAAATCGACCAGTTATGTTTCTTAGTTCTTTTTTCTTACGTATTAAATGAGTTGCGGAATGCGCTACCTGATTTTATCCGTACCACTGAGTTTACTGGTTTCAAAAGTGAATCCAGGGCCGCATTTTGTACAGCGGCTTTTCTTTATAATTAGTATATCTTTATATAATAAATATTATGTATCTAGTATGTATCTGTACATGCTATGTATTTTAGCTGTAAATGTAATGTCTCGAAGATATTAGCTCTTGTAGTTAGTCTGAAATTCGAGATGAAATAAAAGTTTATGCATGCATGTATGTATGTTAAGTTTAGTAGGGCGCGTGCGCACACTTTGTAATCTCCGACTTTCAGTGCTTACCACATGTCAGATAAAATGACTTTTCTCTTATATATTTAAGCCATCGAATTCTTACGTTAAATTGACAAGGGCGGTTTGGAGCTGTGAGTAGGCGTGGGATTTGTCTTATATGGTTTAGGGGCCGACATATCTCTCCCTCAATGCCGTACCGGGAGGCAAGGTCGGTAGCAGAAAGCAGCGAAGGGCCAACTGCGTCCAAAAGCGATCGCACGGGCCGAAATCCCGGGATGACTCGTTTGGTACGACGCTCCAGCACCTGGTCTGGAGGTACTGCGTTTTTCTCTCTTGTTCAAACATGCCGTCCGCGCATGCGCAAAGCTTCTGGCTCTCCGATACGTGGAAATTAAGATGCTGGCTCAGTTACAAGGAATTGACATTTCAGTTAAACAGATTCTACAGGCATAAACTCGTAAGGTGAGAAGCGCGCGTGTCTGGTCTTCTCGAGCCAGAGGTGAGAGATGGTTTCACGCAGACTGGGACGCCTAAAATGCTCTGTTGTAAACATGGCGGTTCACGAGTGAAGTTGTCTCTCTGGCCTTTCTGTGGACGAATTCCAGGACCTACCGATACAATTTGGGCAAGTTTTGAAAGCTGAAAACTTCAATCGAGGATGTATTTCGCTGGTAGGACTGGCTGGCCCGACACTTATAAAAAAAATCTATGAAATGACAATCGGGTGTCTTCCCTTGTCATGGAATAGCAGAATTACCCAGAATTCTTTTGGGCATGAAGGAGGCAACTTGAGAAGCACGAGACTGGCCCTCATCAAATGGCTGAAGTGCGGCCGGAGGAAAAAGTCAGAAGACGATTTCTAGACAGATACTAAGCAGCAACCCTGGTGTGTGCAGTTAACGTAGACTTTTGATTTCTGAACAAATTTTTGTCATAGAAAATTCGCGACAAATTTGTGCTTTTTTCGCTGTGGTCCTCGTGTCAAAGGAACGGTATAACGTAAATAAGAGAATAACCAGATTTATATTTGCAGATTACCTGTTCTCTAACTACTAAAGGCAAACTCTACATCTCTATGCAATAAGCGCGTTCAAAATCTCCTCATATTACTTCATAAAACTATATTTTCTTTTCTTTTTTCTTTTTTTTTTTTTTTTTTAAGGGTTTTCCTGCTTGTACAAAAAAGTACGTTTTCCCTCCCGTCCTCTTTTTAGGCGTGATCTTCGCGAAAATTACCTTCTGTCCCTCAATAAACCTAAATCGACCAGTGTTATGTTTCTTAGTTCTTTTTTCTTACGTATTAAATGAGTTGCGGAATGCGCTACCTGATTTTATCCGTACCACTGAGTTTACTGGTTTCAAAAGTGAATCCAGGGCCGCATTTTGTACAGCGGCTTTTCTTTATAATTAGTATATCTTTATATAATAAATATTATGTATCTAGTATGTATCTGTACATGCTATGTATTTTAGCTGTAAATGTAATGTCTCGAAGATATTAGCTCTTGTAGTTAGTCTGAAATTCGAGATGAAATAAAAGTTTATGCATGCATGTATGTATGTTAAGTTTAGTAGGGCGCGTGCGCACACTTTGTAATCTCCGACTTTCAGTGCTTACCACATGTCAGATAAAATGACTTTTCTCTTATATATTTAAGCCATCGAATTCTTACGTTAAATTGACAAGGGCGGTTTGGAGCTGTGAGTAGGCGTGGGATTTGTCTTATATGGTTTAGGGGCCGACATATCTCTCCCTCAATGCCGTACCGGGAGGCAAGGTCGGTAGCAGAAAGCAGCGAAGGGCCAACTGCGTCCAAAAGCGATCGCACGGGCCGAAATCCCGGGATGACTCGTTTGGTACGACGCTCCAGCACCTGGTCTGGAGGTACTGCGTTTTTCTCTCTTGTTCAAACATGCCGTCCGCGCATGCGCAAAGCTTCTGGCTCTCCGATACGTGGAAATTAAGATGCTGGCTCAGTTACAAGGAATTGACATTTCAGTTAAACAGATTCTACAGGCATAAACTCGTAAGGTGAGAAGCGCGCGTGTCTGGTCTTCTCGAGCCAGAGGTGAGAGATGGTTTCACGCAGACTGGGACGCCTAAAATGCTCTGTTGTAAACATGGCGGTTCACGAGTGAAGTTGTCTCTCTGGCCTTTCTGTGGACGAATTCCAGGACCTACCGATACAATTTGGGCAAGTTTTGAAAGCTGAAAACTTCAATCGAGGATGTATTTCGCTGGTAGGACTGGCTGGCCCGACACTTATAAAAAAAATCTATGAAATGACAATCGGGTGTCTTCCCTTGTCATGGAATAGCAGAATTACCCAGAATTCTTTTGGGCATGAAGGAGGCAACTTGAGAAGCACGAGACTGGCCCTCATCAAATGGCTGAAGTGCGGCCGGAGGAAAAAGTCAGAAGACGATTTCTAGACAGATACTAAGCAGCAACCCTGGTGTGTGCAGTTAACGTAGACTTTTGATTTCTGAACAAATTTTTGTCATAGAAAATTCGCGACAAATTTGTGCTTTTTTCGCTGTGGTCCTCGTGTCAAAGGAACGGTATAACGTAAATAAGAGAATAACCAGATTTATATTTGCAGATTACCTGTTCTCTAACTACTAAAGGCAAACTCTACATCTCTATGCAATAAGCGCGTTCAAAATCTCCTCATATTACTTCATAAAACTATATTTTCTTTTCTTTTTTCTTTTTTTTTTTTTTTTTTAAGGGTTTTCCTGCTTGTACAAAAAAGTACGTTTTCCCTCCCGTCCTCTTTTTAGGCGTGATCTTCGCGAAAATTACCTTCTGTCCCTCAATAAACCTAAATCGACCAGTGTTATGTTTCTTAGTTCTTTTTTCTTACGTATTAAATGAGTTGCGGAATGCGCTACCTGATTTTATCCGTACCACTGAGTTTACTGGTTTCAAAAGTGAATCCAGGGCCGCATTTTGTACAGCGGCTTTTCTTTATAATTAGTATATCTTTATATAATAAATATTATGTATCTAGTATGTATCTGTACATGCTATGTATTTTAGCTGTAAATGTAATGTCTCGAAGATATTAGCTCTTGTAGTTAGTCTGAAATTCGAGATGAAATAAAAGTTTATGCATGCATGTATGTATGTTAAGTTTAGTAGGGCGCGTGCGCACACTTTGTAATCTCCGACTTTCAGTGCTTACCACATGTCAGATAAAATGACTTTTCTCTTATATATTTAAGCCATCGAATTCTTACGTTAAATTGACAAGGGCGGTTTGGAGCTGTGAGTAGGCGTGGGATTTGTCTTATATGGTTTAGGGGCCGACATATCTCTCCCTCAATGCCGTACCGGGAGGCAAGGTCGGTAGCAGAAAGCAGCGAAGGGCCAACTGCGTCCAAAAGCGATCGCACGGGCCGAAATCCCGGGATGACTCGTTTGGTACGACGCTCCAGCACCTGGTCTGGAGGTACTGCGTTTTTCTCTCTTGTTCAAACATGCCGTCCGCGCATGCGCAAAGCTTCTGGCTCTCCGATACGTGGAAATTAAGATGCTGGCTCAGTTACAAGGAATTGACATTTCAGTTAAACAGATTCTACAGGCATAAACTCGTAAGGTGAGAAGCGCGCGTGTCTGGTCTTCTCGAGCCAGAGGTGAGAGATGGTTTCACGCAGACTGGGACGCCTAAAATGCTCTGTTGTAAACATGGCGGTTCACGAGTGAAGTTGTCTCTCTGGCCTTTCTGTGGACGAATTCCAGGACCTACCGATACAATTTGGGCAAGTTTTGAAAGCTGAAAACTTCAATCGAGGATGTATTTCGCTGGTAGGACTGGCTGGCCCGACACTTATAAAAAAAATCTATGAAATGACAATCGGGTGTCTTCCCTTGTCATGGAATAGCAGAATTACCCAGAATTCTTTTGGGCATGAAGGAGGCAACTTGAGAAGCACGAGACTGGCCCTCATCAAATGGCTGAAGTGCGGCCGGAGGAAAAAGTCAGAAGACGATTTCTAGACAGATACTAAGCAGCAACCCTGGTGTGTGCAGTTAACGTAGACTTTTGATTTCTGAACAAATTTTTGTCATAGAAAATTCGCGACAAATTTGTGCTTTTTTCGCTGTGGTCCTCGTGTCAAAGGAACGGTATAACGTAAATAAGAGAATAACCAGATTTATATTTGCAGATTACCTGTTCTCTAACTACTAAAGGCAAACTCTACATCTCTATGCAATAAGCGCGTTCAAAATCTCCTCATATTACTTCATAAAACTATATTTTCTTTTCTTTTTTCTTTTTTTTTTTTTTTTTTAAGGGTTTTCCTGCTTGTACAAAAAAGTACGTTTTCCCTCCCGTCCTCTTTTTAGGCGTGATCTTCGCGAAAATTACCTTCTGTCCCTCAATAAACCTAAATCGACCAGTGTTATGTTTCTTAGTTCTTTTTTCTTACGTATTAAATGAGTTGCGGAATGCGCTACCTGATTTTATCCGTACCACTGAGTTTACTGGTTTCAAAAGTGAATCCAGGGCCGCATTTTGTACAGCGGCTTTTCTTTATAATTAGTATATCTTTATATAATAAATATTATGTATCTAGTATGTATCTGTACATGCTATGTATTTTAGCTGTAAATGTAATGTCTCGAAGATATTAGCTCTTGTAGTTAGTCTGAAATTCGAGATGAAATAAAAGTTTATGCATGCATGTATGTATGTTAAGTTTAGTAGGGCGCGTGCGCACACTTTGTAATCTCCGACTTTCAGTGCTTACCACATGTCAGATAAAATGACTTTTCTCTTATATATTTAAGCCATCGAATTCTTACGTTAAATTGACAAGGGCGGTTTGGAGCTGTGAGTAGGCGTGGGATTTGTCTTATATGGTTTAGGGGCCGACATATCTCTCCCTCAATGCCGTACCGGGAGGCAAGGTCGGTAGCAGAAAGCAGCGAAGGGCCAACTGCGTCCAAAAGCGATCGCACGGGCCGAAATCCCGGGATGACTCGTTTGGTACGACGCTCCAGCACCTGGTCTGGAGGTACTGCGTTTTTCTCTCTTGTTCAAACATGCCGTCCGCGCATGCGCAAAGCTTCTGGCTCTCCGATACGTGGAAATTAAGATGCTGGCTCAGTTACAAGGAATTGACATTTCAGTTAAACAGATTCTACAGGCATAAACTCGTAAGGTGAGAAGCGCGCGTGTCTGGTCTTCTCGAGCCAGAGGTGAGAGATGGTTTCACGCAGACTGGGACGCCTAAAATGCTCTGTTGTAAACATGGCGGTTCACGAGTGAAGTTGTCTCTCTGGCCTTTCTGTGGACGAATTCCAGGACCTACCGATACAATTTGGGCAAGTTTTGAAAGCTGAAAACTTCAATCGAGGATGTATTTCGCTGGTAGGACTGGCTGGCCCGACACTTATAAAAAAAATCTATGAAATGACAATCGGGTGTCTTCCCTTGTCATGGAATAGCAGAATTACCCAGAATTCTTTTGGGCATGAAGGAGGCAACTTGAGAAGCACGAGACTGGCCCTCATCAAATGGCTGAAGTGCGGCCGGAGGAAAAAGTCAGAAGACGATTTCTAGACAGATACTAAGCAGCAACCCTGGTGTGTGCAGTTAACGTAGACTTTTGATTTCTGAACAAATTTTTGTCATAGAAAATTCGCGACAAATTTGTGCTTTTTTCGCTGTGGTCCTCGTGTCAAAGGAACGGTATAACGTAAATAAGAGAATAACCAGATTTATATTTGCAGATTACCTGTTCTCTAACTACTAAAGGCAAACTCTACATCTCTATGCAATAAGCGCGTTCAAAATCTCCTCATATTACTTCATAAAACTATATTTTCTTTTCTTTTTTCTTTTTTTTTTTTTTTTTTTTAAGGGTTTTCCTGCTTGTACAAAAAAGTACGTTTTCCCTCCCGTCCTCTTTTTAGGCGTGATCTTCGCGAAAATTACCTTCTGTCCCTCAATAAACCTAAATCGACCAGTGTTATGTTTCTTAGTTCTTTTTTCTTACGTATTAAATGAGTTGCGGAATGCGCTACCTGATTTTATCCGTACCACTGAGTTTACTGGTTTCAAAAGTGAATCCAGGGCCGCATTTTGTACAGCGGCTTTTCTTTATAATTAGTATATCTTTATATAATAAATATTATGTATCTAGTATGTATCTGTACATGCTATGTATTTTAGCTGTAAATGTAATGTCTCGAAGATATTAGCTCTTGTAGTTAGTCTGAAATTCGAGATGAAATAAAAGTTTATGCATGCATGTATGTATGTTAAGTTTAGTAGGGCGCGTGCGCACACTTTGTAATCTCCGACTTTCAGTGCTTACCACATGTCAGATAAAATGACTTTTCTCTTATATATTTAAGCCATCGAATTCTTACGTTAAATTGACAAGGGCGGTTTGGAGCTGTGAGTAGGCGTGGGATTTGTCTTATATGGTTTAGGGGCCGACATATCTCTCCCTCAATGCCGTACCGGGAGGCAAGGTCGGTAGCAGAAAGCAGCGAAGGGCCAACTGCGTCCAAAAGCGATCGCACGGGCCGAAATCCCGGGATGACTCGTTTGGTACGACGCTCCAGCACCTGGTCTGGAGGTACTGCGTTTTTCTCTCTTGTTCAAACATGCCGTCCGCGCATGCGCAAAGCTTCTGGCTCTCCGATACGTGGAAATTAAGATGCTGGCTCAGTTACAAGGAATTGACATTTCAGTTAAACAGATTCTACAGGCATAAACTCGTAAGGTGAGAAGCGCGCGTGTCTGGTCTTCTCGAGCCAGAGGTGAGAGATGGTTTCACGCAGACTGGGACGCCTAAAATGCTCTGTTGTAAACATGGCGGTTCACGAGTGAAGTTGTCTCTCTGGCCTTTCTGTGGACGAATTCCAGGACCTACCGATACAATTTGGGCAAGTTTTGAAAGCTGAAAACTTCAATCGAGGATGTATTTCGCTGGTAGGACTGGCTGGCCCGACACTTATAAAAAAAATCTATGAAATGACAATCGGGTGTCTTCCCTTGTCATGGAATAGCAGAATTACCCAGAATTCTTTTGGGCATGAAGGAGGCAACTTGAGAAGCACGAGACTGGCCCTCATCAAATGGCTGAAGTGCGGCCGGAGGAAAAAGTCAGAAGACGATTTCTAGACAGATACTAAGCAGCAACCCTGGTGTGTGCAGTTAACGTAGACTTTTGATTTCTGAACAAATTTTTGTCATAGAAAATTCGCGACAAATTTGTGCTTTTTTCGCTGTGGTCCTCGTGTCAAAGGAACGGTATAACGTAAATAAGAGAATAACCAGATTTATATTTGCAGATTACCTGTTCTCTAACTACTAAAGGCAAACTCTACATCTCTATGCAATAAGCGCGTTCAAAATCTCCTCATATTACTTCATAAAACTATATTTTCTTTTCTTTTTTCTTTTTTTTTTTTTTTTTTTTAAGGGTTTTCCTGCTTGTACAAAAAAGTACGTTTTCCCTCCCGTCCTCTTTTTAGGCGTGATCTTCGCGAAAATTACCTTCTGTCCCTCAATAAACCTAAATCGACCAGTGTTATTTTTCTTAGTTCTTTTTTCTTACGTATTAAATGAGTTGCGGAATGCGCTACCTGATTTTATCCGTACCACTGAGTTTACTGGTTTCAAAAGTGAATCCAGGGCCGCATTTTGTACAGCGGCTTTTCTTTATAATTAGTATATCTTTATATAATAAATATTATGTATCTAGTATGTATCTGTACATGCTATGTATTTTAGCTGTAAATGTAATGTCTCGAAGATATTAGCTCTTGTAGTTAGTCTGAAATTCGAGATGAAATAAAAGTTTATGCATGCATGTATGTATGTTAAGTTTAGTAGGGCGCGTGCGCACACTTTGTAATCTCCGACTTTCAGTGCTTACCACATGTCAGATAAAATGACTTTTCTCTTATATATTTAAGCCATCGAATTCTTACGTTAAATTGACAAGGGCGGTTTGGAGCTGTGAGTAGGCGTGGGATTTGTCTTATATGGTTTAGGGGCCGACATATCTCTCCCTCAATGCCGTACCGGGAGGCAAGGTCGGTAGCAGAAAGCAGCGAAGGGCCAACTGCGTCCAAAAGCGATCGCACGGGCCGAAATCCCGGGATGACTCGTTTGGTACGACGCTCCAGCACCTGGTCTGGAGGTACTGCGTTTTTCTCTCTTGTTCAAACATGCCGTCCGCGCATGCGCAAAGCTTCTGGCTCTCCGATACGTGGAAATTAAGATGCTGGCTCAGTTACAAGGAATTGACATTTCAGTTAAACAGATTCTACAGGCATAAACTCGTAAGGTGAGAAGCGCGCGTGTCTGGTCTTCTCGAGCCAGAGGTGAGAGATGGTTTCACGCAGACTGGGACGCCTAAAATGCTCTGTTGTAAACATGGCGGTTCACGAGTGAAGTTGTCTCTCTGGCCTTTCTGTGGACGAATTCCAGGACCTACCGATACAATTTGGGCAAGTTTTGAAAGCTGAAAACTTCAATCGAGGATGTATTTCGCTGGTAGGACTGGCTGGCCCGACACTTATAAAAAAAATCTATGAAATGACAATCGGGTGTCTTCCCTTGTCATGGAATAGCAGAATTACCCAGAATTCTTTTGGGCATGAAGGAGGCAACTTGAGAAGCACGAGACTGGCCCTCATCAAATGGCTGAAGTGCGGCCGGAGGAAAAAGTCAGAAGACGATTTCTAGACAGATACTAAGCAGCAACCCTGGTGTGTGCAGTTAACGTAGACTTTTGATTTCTGAACAAATTTTTGTCATAGAAAATTCGCGACAAATTTGTGCTTTTTTCGCTGTGGTCCTCGTGTCAAAGGAACGGTATAACGTAAATAAGAGAATAACCAGATTTATATTTGCAGATTACCTGTTCTCTAACTACTAAAGGCAAACTCTACATCTCTATGCAATAAGCGCGTTCAAAATCTCCTCATATTACTTCATAAAACTATATTTTCTTTTCTTTTTTCTTTTTTTTTTTTTTTTTTAAGGGTTTTCCTGCTTGTACAAAAAAGTACGTTTTCCCTCCCGTCCTCTTTTTAGGCGTGATCTTCGCGAAAATTACCTTCTGTCCCTCAATAAACCTAAATCGACCAGTTATGTTTCTTAGTTCTTTTTTCTTACGTATCAGCTGAGTTGCGGAATGCGCTACCTGATTTTATCCGTACCACTGAGTTTACTGGTTTCAAAAGTGAAGCCAAGGCCGCATTTTGTACAGCGGCTTTTCTTTATAATTAGTATATCTTTATATAATAAATATTATGTATCTAGTATGTATCTGTACATGCTATGTATTTTAGCTGTAAATGTAATGTCTCGAAGATATTAGCTCTTGTAGTTAGTCTGAAATTCGAGATGAAATAAAAGTTTATGCATGCATGTATGTATGTTAAGTTTAGTAGGGCGCGTGCGCACAATTTGTAATCTCCGACCTTCAGTGCTTACCACATGTCAGATAAAATGACTTTTCTCTTATATATTTAAGCACGTTCGCGCCAAAATCTTCCTACGGTGAGATTTTCTTCATTTCTCGCCTAGAGTTAGGTCATAAAGTACTTACTCCAAAAATAGAATAAAAATTGGGGGTCACCGACTTTGTTTCGGAGATAATGGCAGTGGAAAAATGCCTTAATTTCGATAAATCTGTCACAATAACGAAAGGTAGCCTCATCGGCTCATCCATTGAAAATCCTAAAAATAAACTGTTAGAGTGAAGGTTTCCGTGCATAAGTTTTTAGGGGTGGGATTTTAAGATAATTTCATGCCGCTAGGGATGTCGTAAACAGTAGAGTTCATCCTGGACGAGCGTTTACGTAACCTCTATCCGTTGCAACCACTACCGGAATTCGATGGCACGAGGAAAGAAAAATTTAAAAAAGATAACTTCTTACGGTGCGATTTTTTTCATTTTATCATATTTTGTAGATAGTAAGTAGAGTAAGTGATTCATGATTAAAAAAATAGGGGTCACTGATGATCCAAGGGAGTAAAATCGATGTGATTTTACGAAGCTCTTGGAAAACTTCGTTTGTCACGTTTTTGCGTGACCTGTCGGGGAAGGACTGGAACCCAGGAGAGGATCGATCGTTGAAGGGATGAAAGGTTTTTACCCCAAAACAAAGCTTTCTCGAGCACAGCAACGAAGTTTTAAGCAGTCGTCATCTTCATTTGGTTAGTGTTTTGTATAATATTTCTCCATTGCCGTCATGCTCGTCTTCTGGAGTGTGGTTTTTGTGAAATTTAATCGCTGCTTTTTTCCACGCAGGTCCGCACTATTCAAGCCGACGAGGACGAAAATACTGCTCTATAAGAAAAGAACTTCAAAAACATACATTGGTTTTGAACTTAAGTTCGTAGGGAAATAAAAACATTAAAAAAAGAAACAGCCCATTAAATTTATAAATTTACGCAACGGTTGGTCCTCGAGTTTTCCAAACTTTCAGCCACTACTCGATCAATATTTATGAAAGTCAAGTAGAGGCTAGTGCACGACTGATAAAAACAACGCGAACATCAGTCGTGCAGTAGTCTACTTGACTTTCCTAAATATTTTTAATCAATTTTGACTGATCACGATCTTCTGTTATCCAACGCTGTGCAAGACTTATCGTCCACGGTTTCTGCAAAGGTTTACAAACCTCAACTTCACTAATGCTCGAAGTAATGCGTGACATATTACAGTCGCGTTACCTGCGCAGTTACGTTGTGCACAAACAATTAGCGCGAACGTCCTTAAGCCATCGAATTCTTACGTTAAATTGACAAGGGCGGTTTGGAGCTGTGAGTAGGCGTGGGATTTGTCTTATATGGTTTAGGGGCCGACATATCTCTCCCTCAATGCCGTACCGGGAGGCAAGGTCGGTAGCAGAAAGCAGCGAAGGGCCAACTGCGTCCAAAAGCGATCGCACGGGCCGAAATCCCGGGATGACTCGTTTGGTACGACGCTCCGGCACCTGGTCTGGAGGTACTGCGTTTTTCTCTCTTGTTCAAACATGCCGTTCGCGCATGCGCAAAGCCTCTGGCTCTCCGATACGTGGAAATTAAGATGCTGGCTCAGTTACAAGGAATTGACATTTCAGTTAAACAGATTCTACAGGCATAAACTCGTAAGGTAAGAAGCGCGCGTGTCTGGTCTTCTCGAGCCAGAGGTGAGAGATGGTTTCACGCAGACTGGGGACGCCTAAAATGCTCTGTTGTAAACATGGCGGTTCACGAGTGAAGTTGTCTCTCTGGCCTTTCTGTGGACGAATTCCAGGACCTACCGATACAATTTGGGCAAGTTTTGAAAGCTGAAAACTTCAATCGAGGCTGTATTTCGCTGGTAGGACTGGCTGGCCCGACACTTATAAAAAAAATCTATGAAATGACAATCGGGTGTCTTCCCTTGTCATGGAATAGCAGAATTACCCAGAATTCTTTTGGGCATGAAGGAGGCAACTTGAGAAGCACGAGACTGGCCCTCATCAAATGGCTGAAGTGCGGCCGGAGGAAAAAGTGAGAAGACGATTTCTAGCCAGATACTAAGCAGCAACCCTGGTGTGTGCAGTTAACGTAGACTTTTGATTTCTGAACAAATTTTAATGTCATAGAAAATTCGCGATAAATTTGTGCTTTTTTCGCTGTGATCCTCGTGTCAAAGGAACGGTATAACGTAAATAAGAGAATAACCAGATTTATATTTGCAGATTACCTGTTCTCTAACTACTAAAGGCAAACTCTACATCTCTATGCAATAAGCGCGTTCAAAATCTCCTCATATTACTTCATAAAACTATATTTTCTTTTCTTTTTTCTTTTTTTTTTTTTTTTTTAAGGGTTTTCCTGCTTGTACAAAAAAGTACGTTTTCCCTCCCGTCCTCTTTTTAGGCGTGATCTTCGCGAAAATTACCTTCTGTCCCTCAATAAACCTAAATCGACCAGTTATGTTTCTTAGTTCTTTTTTCTTACGTATCAGCTGAGTTGCGGAATGCGCTACCTGATTTTATCCGTACCACTGAGTTTACTGGTTTCAAAAGTGAAGCCAAGGCCGCATTTTGTACAGCGGCTTTTCTTTATAATTAGTATATCTTTATATAATAAATATTATGTATCTAGTATGTATCTGTACATGCTATGTATTTTAGCTGTAAATGTAATGTCTCGAAGATATTAGCTCTTGTAGTTAGTCTGAAATTCGAGATGAAATAAAAGTTTATGCATGCATGTATGTATGTTAAGTTTAGTAGGGCGCGTGCGCACAATTTGTAATCTCCGACCTTCAGTGCTTACCACATGTCAGATAAAATGACTTTTCTCTTATATATTTAAGCCATCGAATTCTTACGTTAAATTGACAAGGGCGGTTTGGAGCTGTGAGTAGGCGTGGGATTTGTCTTATATGGTTTAGGGGCCGACATATCTCTCCCTCAATGCCGTACCGGGAGGCAAGGTCGGTAGCAGAAAGCAGCGAAGGGCCAACTGCGTCCAAAAGCGATCGCACGGGCCGAAATCCCGGGATGACTCGTTTGGTACGACGCTCCAGCACCTGGTCTGGAGGTACTGCGTTTTTCTCTCTTGTTCAAACATGCCGTTCGCGCATGCGCAAAGCCTCTGGCTCTCCGATACGTGGAAATTAAGATGCTGGCTCAGTTACAAGGAATTGACATTTCAGTTAAACAGATTCTACAGGCATAAACTCGTAAGGTAAGAAGCGCGCGTGTCTGGTCTTCTCGAGCCAGAGGTGAGAGATGGTTTCACGCAGACTGGGGACGCCTAAAATGCTCTGTTGTAAACATGGCGGTTCACGAGTGAAGTTGTCTCTCTGGCCTTTCTGTGGACGAATTCCAGGACCTACCGATACAATTTGGGCAAGTTTTGAAAGCTGAAAACTTCAATCGAGGCTGTATTTCGCTGGTAGGACTGGCTGGCCCGACACTTATAAAAAAAATCTATGAAATGACAATCGGGTGTCTTCCCTTGTCATGGAATAGCAGAATTACCCAGAATTCTTTTGGGCATGAAGGAGGCAACTTGAGAAGCACGAGACTGGCCCTCATCAAATGGCTGAAGTGCGGCCGGAGGAAAAAGTGAGAAGACGATTTCTAGCCAGATACTAAGCAGCAACCCTGGTGTGTGCAGTTAACGTAGACTTTTGATTTCTGAACAAATTTTAATGTCATAGAAAATTCGCGACAAATTTGTGCTTTTTTTCGCTGTGATCCTCGTGTCAAAGGAACGGTATAACGTAAATAAGAGAATAACCAGATTTATATTTGCAGATTACCTGTTCTCTAACTACTAAAGGCAAACTCTACATCTCTATGCAATAAGCGCGTTCAAAATCTCCTCATATTACTTCATAAAACTATATTTTCTTTTCTTTTTTCTTTTTTTTTTTTTTTTTTAAGGGTTTTCCTGCTTGTACAAAAAAGTACGTTTTCCCTCCCGTCCTCTTTTTAGGCGTGATCTTCGCGAAAATTACCTTCTGTCCCTCAATAAACCTAAATCGACCAGTTATGTTTCTTAGTTCTTTTTTCTTACGTATCAGCTGAGTTGCGGAATGCGCTACCTGATTTTATCCGTACCACTGAGTTTACTGGTTTCAAAAGTGAAGCCAAGGCCGCATTTTGTACAGCGGCTTTTCTTTATAATTAGTATATCTTTATATAATAAATATTATGTATCTAGTATGTATCTGTACATGCTATGTATTTTAGCTGTAAATGTAATGTCTCGAAGATATTAGCTCTTGTAGTTAGTCTGAAATTCGAGATGAAATAAAAGTTTATGCATGCATGTATGTATGTTAAGTTTAGTAGGGCGCGTGCGCACAATTTGTAATCTCCGACCTTCAGTGCTTACCACATGTCAGATAAAATGACTTTTCTCTTATATATTTAAGCCATCGAATTCTTACGTTAAATTGACAAGGGCGGTTTGGAGCTGTGAGTAGGCGTGGGATTTGTCTTATATGGTTTAGGGGCCGACATATCTCTCCCTCAATGCCGTACCGGGAGGCAAGGTCGGTAGCAGAAAGCAGCGAAGGGCCAACTGCGTCCAAAAGCGATCGCACGGGCCGAAATCCCGGGATGACTCGTTTGGTACGACGCTCCAGCACCTGGTCTGGAGGTACTGCGTTTTTCTCTCTTGTTCAAACATGCCGTTCGCGCATGCGCAAAGCCTCTGGCTCTCCGATACGTGGAAATTAAGATGCTGGCTCAGTTACAAGGAATTGACATTTCAGTTAAACAGATTCTACAGGCATAAACTCGTAAGGTAAGAAGCGCGCGTGTCTGGTCTTCTCGAGCCAGAGGTGAGAGATGGTTTCACGCAGACTGGGGACGCCTAAAATGCTCTGTTGTAAACATGGCGGTTCACGAGTGAAGTTGTCTCTCTGGCCTTTCTGTGGACGAATTCCAGGACCTACCGATACAATTTGGGCAAGTTTTGAAAGCTGAAAACTTCAATCGAGGCTGTATTTCGCTGGTAGGACTGGCTGGCCCGACACTTATAAAAAATCAATGAAATGACAATCGGGTGTCTTCCCTTGTCATGGAATAGCAGAATTACCCAGAATTCTTTTGGGCATGAAGGAGGCAACTTGAGAAGCACGAGACTGGCCCTCATCAAATGGCTGAAGTGCGGCCGGAGGAAAAAGTGAGAAGACGATTTCTAGCCAGATACTAAGCAGCAACCCTGGTGTGTGCAGTTAACGTAGACTTTTGATTTCTGAACAAATTTTAATGTCATAGAAAATTCGCGACAAATTTGTGCTTTTTTCGCTGTGATCCTCGTGTCAAAGGAACGGTATAACGTAAATAAGAGAATAACCAGATTTATATTTGCAGATTACCTGTTCTCTAACTACTAAAGGCAAACTCTACATCTCTATGCAATAAGCGCGTTCAAAATCTCCTCATATTACTTCATAAAACTATATTTTCTTTTCTTTTTTCTTTTTTTTTTTTTTTTTAAGGGTTTTCCTGCTTGTACAAAAAAGTACGTTTTCCCTCCCGTCCTCTTTTTAGGCGTGATCTTCGCGAAAATTACCTTCTGTCCCTCAATAAACCTAAATCGACCAGTTATGTTTCTTAGTTCTTTTTTCTTACGTATCAGCTGAGTTGCGGAATGCGCTACCTGATTTTATCCGTACCACTGAGTTTACTGGTTTCAAAAGTGAAGCCAAGGCCGCATTTTGTACAGCGGCTTTTCTTTATAATTAGTATATCTTTATATAATAAATATTATGTATCTAGTATGTATCTGTACATGCTATGTATTTTAGCTGTAAATGTAATGTCTCGAAGATATTAGCTCTTGTAGTTAGTCTGAAATTCGAGATGAAATAAAAGTTTATGCATGCATGTATGTATGTTAAGTTTAGTAGGGCGCGTGCGCACAATTTGTAATCTCCGACCTTCAGTGCTTACCACATGTCAGATAAAATGACTTTTCTCTTATATATTTAAGGACGTTCGCGCCAAAATCTTCCTACGGTGAGATTTTCTTCATTTCTCGCCTAGAGTTAGGTCATAAAGTACTTACTCCAAAAATAGAATAAAAATTGGGGGTCACCGACTTTGTTTCGGAGATAATGGCAGTGGAAAAATGCCTTAATTTCGATAAATCTGTCACAATAACGAAAGGTAGCCTCATCGGCTCATCCATTGAAAATCCTAAAAATAAACTGTTAGAGTGAAGGTTTCCGTGCATAAGTTTTTAGGGGTGGGATTTTAAGATAATTTCATGCCGCTAGGGATGTCGTAAACAGTAGAGTTCATCCTGGACGAGCGTTTACGTAACCTCTATCCGTTGCAACCACTACCGGAATTCGATGGCACGAGGAAAGAAAATTTTAAAAAAAGATAACTTCTTACGGTGCGATTTTTTTCATTTTATCATATTTTGTAGATAGTAAGTAGAGTAAGTGATTCATGATTAAAAAAATAGGGGTCACTGATGATCCAAGGGAGTAAAATCGATGTGATTTTACGAAGCTCTTGGAAAACTTCGTTTGTCACGTTTTTGCGTGACCTGTCGGGGAAGGACTGGAACCCAGGAGAGGATCGATCGTTGAAGGGATGAAAGGTTTTTACCCCAAAACAAAGCTTTCTCGAGCACAGCAACGAAGTTTTAAGCAGTCGTCATCTTCATTTGGTTAGTGTTTTGTATAATATTTCTCCATTGCCGTCATGCTCGTCTTCTGGAGTGTGGTTTTTGTGAAATTTAATCGCTGCTTTTTTCCACGCAGGTCCGCACTATTCAAGCCGACGAGGACGAAAATACTGCTCTATAAGAAAAGAACTTCAAAAACATACATTGGTTTTGAACTTAAGTTCGTAGGGAAATAAAAACATTAAAAAAAAACAGCCCCATTAAATTTATAAATTTACGCAACGGTTGGTCCTCGAGTTTTCCAAACTTTCAGCCACTACTCGATCAATATTTATGAAAGTCAAGTAGAGGCTAGTGCACGACTGATAAAAACAACGCGAACATCAGTCGTGCAGTAGTCTACTTGACTTTCCTAAATATTTTTAATCAATTTTGACTGATCACGATCTTCTGTTATCCAACGCTGTGCAAGACTTATCGTCCACGGTTTCTGCAAAGGTTTACAAACCTCAACTTCACTAATGCTCGAAGTAATGCGTGACATATTACAGTCGCGTTACCTGCGCAGTTACGTTGTGCACAAACAATTAGCGCGAACGTCCTTAAGCCATCGAATTCTTACGTTAAATTGACAAGGGCGGTTTGGAGCTGTGAGTAGGCGTGGGATTTGTCTTATATGGTTTAGGGGCCGACATATCTCTCCCTCAATGCCGTACCGGGAGGCAAGGTCGGTAGCAGAAAGCAGCGAAGGGCCAACTGCGTCCAAAAGCGATCGCACGGGCCGAAATCCCGGGATGACTCGTTTGGTACGACGCTCCGGCACCTGGTCTGGAGGTACTGCGTTTTTCTCTCTTGTTCAAACATGCCGTTCGCGCATGCGCAAAGCCTCTGGCTCTCCGATACGTGGAAATTAAGATGCTGGCTCAGTTACAAGGAATTGACATTTCAGTTAAACAGATTCTACAGGCATAAACTCGTAAGGTAAGAAGCGCGCGTGTCTGGTCTTCTCGAGCCAGAGGTGAGAGATGGTTTCACGCAGACTGGGGACGCCTAAAATGCTCTGTTGTAAACATGGCGGTTCACGAGTGAAGTTGTCTCTCTGGCCTTTCTGTGGACGAATTCCAGGACCTACCGATACAATTTGGGCAAGTTTTGAAAGCTGAAAACTTCAATCGAGGCTGTATTTCGCTGGTAGGACTGGCTGGCCCGACACTTATAAAAAAAATCTATGAAATGACAATCGGGTGTCTTCCCTTGTCATGGAATAGCAGAATTACCCAGAATTCTTTTGGGCATGAAGGAGGCAACTTGAGAAGCACGAGACTGGCCCTCATCAAATGGCTGAAGTGCGGCCGGAGGAAAAAGTGAGAAGACGATTTCTAGCCAGATACTAAGGAGCAACCCTGGTGTGTGCAGTTAACGTAGACTTTTGATTTCTGAACAAATTTTAATGTCATAGAAAATTCGCGACAAATTTGTGCTTTTTTCGCTGTGATCCTCGTGTCAAAGGAACGGTATAACGTAAATAAGAGAATAACCAGATTTATATTTGCAGATTACCTGTTCTCTAACTACTAAAGGCAAACTCTACATCTCTATGCAATAAGCGCGTTCAAAATCTCCTCATATTACTTCATAAAACTATATTTTCTTTTCTTTTTTCTTTTTTTTTTTTTTTTTTTAAGGGTTTTCCTGCTTGTACAAAAAAGTACGTTTTCCCTCCCGTCCTCTTTTTAGGCGTGATCTTCGCGAAAATTACCTTCTGTCCCTCAATAAACCTAAATCGACCAGTTATGTTTCTTAGTTCTTTTTTCTTACGTATCAGCTGAGTTGCGGAATGCGCTACCTGATTTTATCCGTACCACTGAGTTTACTGGTTTCAAAAGTGAAGCCAAGGCCGCATTTTGTACAGCGGCTTTTCTTTATAATTAGTATATCTTTATATAATAAATATTATGTATCTAGTATGTATCTGTACATGCTATGTATTTTAGCTGTAAATGTAATGTCTCGAAGATATTAGCTCTTGTAGTTAGTCTGAAATTCGAGATGAAATAAAAGTTTATGCATGCATGTATGTATGTTAAGTTTAGTAGGGCGCGTGCGCACAATTTGTAATCTCCGACCTTCAGTGCTTACCACATGTCAGATAAAATGACTTTTCTCTTATATATTTAAGGACGTTCGCGCCAAAATCTTCCTACGGTGAGATTTTCTTCATTTCTCGCCTAGAGTTAGGTCATAAAGTACTTACTCCAAAAATAGAATAAAAATTGGGGGTCACCGACTTTGTTTCGGAGATAATGGCAGTGGAAAAATGCCTTAATTTCGATAAATCTGTCACAATAACGAAAGGTAGCCTCATCGGCTCATCCATTGAAAATCCTAAAAATAAACTGTTAGAGTGAAGGTTTCCGTGCATAAGTTTTTAGGGGTGGGATTTTAAGATAATTTCATGCCGCTAGGGATGTCGTAAACAGTAGAGTTCATCCTGGACGAGCGTTTACGTAACCTCTATCCGTTGCAACCACTACCGGAATTCGATGGCACGAGGAAAGAAAATTTTAAAAAAAGATAACTTCTTACGGTGCGATTTTTTTCATTTTATCATATTTTGTAGATAGTAAGTAGAGTAAGTGATTCATGATTAAAAAAATAGGGGTCACTGATGATCCAAGGGAGTAAAATCGATGTGATTTTACGAAGCTCTTGGAAAACTTCGTTTGTCACGTTTTTGCGTGACCTGTCGGGGAAGGACTGGAACCCAGGAGAGGATCGATCGTTGAAGGGATGAAAGGTTTTTACCCCAAAACAAAGCTTTCTCGAGCACAGCAACGAAGTTTTAAGCAGTCGTCATCTTCATTTGGTTAGTGTTTTGTATAATATTTCTCCATTGCCGTCATGCTCGTCTTCTGGAGTGTGGTTTTTGTGAAATTTAATCGCTGCTTTTTTCCACGCAGGTCCGCACTATTCAAGCCGACGAGGACGAAAATACTGCTCTATAAGAAAAGAACTTCAAAAACATACATTGGTTTTGAACTTAAGTTCGTAGGGAAATAAAAACATTAAAAAAAGAAACAGCCCCATTAAATTTATAAATTTACGCAACGGTTGGTCCTCGAGTTTTCCAAACTTTCAGCCACTACTCGATCAATATTTATGAAAGTCAAGTAGAGGCTAGTGCACGACTGATAAAAACAACGCGAACATCAGTCGTGCAGTAGTCTACTTGACTTTCCTAAATATTTTTAATCAATTTTGACTGATCACGATCTTCTGTTATCCAACGCTGTGCAAGACTTATCGTCCACGGTTTCTGCAAAGGTTTACAAACCTCAACTTCACTAATGCTCGAAGTAATGCGTGACATATTACAGTCGCGTTACCTGCGCAGTTACGTTGTGCACAAACAATTAGCGCGAACGTCCTTAAGCCATCGAATTCTTACGTTAAATTGACAAGGGCGGTTTGGAGCTGTGAGTAGGCGTGGGATTTGTCTTATATGGTTTAGGGGCCGACATATCTCTCCCTCAATGCCGTACCGGGAGGCAAGGTCGGTAGCAGAAAGCAGCGAAGGGCCAACTGCGTCCAAAAGCGATCGCACGGGCCGAAATCCCGGGATGACTCGTTTGGTACGACGCTCCAGCACCTGGTCTGGAGGTACTGCGTTTTTCTCTCTTGTTCAAACATGCCGTTCGCGCATGCGCAAAGCCTCTGGCTCTCCGATACGTGGAAATTAAGATGCTGGCTCAGTTACAAGGAATTGACATTTCAGTTAAACAGATTCTACAGGCATAAACTCGTAAGGTAAGAAGCGCGCGTGTCTGGTCTTCTCGAGCCAGAGGTGAGAGATGGTTTCACGCAGACTGGGGACGCCTAAAATGCTCTGTTGTAAACATGGCGGTTCACGAGTGAAGTTGTCTCTCTGGCCTTTCTGTGGACGAATTCCAGGACCTACCGATACAATTTGGGCAAGTTTTGAAAGCTGAAAACTTCAATCGAGGCTGTATTTCGCTGGTAGGACTGGCTGGCCCGACACTTATAAAAAAAATCTATGAAATGACAATCGGGTGTCTTCCCTTGTCATGGAATAGCAGAATTACCCAGAATTCTTTTGGGCATGAAGGAGGCAACTTGAGAAGCACGAGACTGGCCCTCATCAAATGGCTGAAGTGCGGCCGGAGGAAAAAGTGAGAAGACGATTTCTAGCCAGATACTAAGCAGCAACCCTGGTGTGTGCAGTTAACGTAGACTTTTGATTTCTGAACAAATTTTAATGTCATAGAAAATTCGCGACAAATTTGTGCTTTTTTCGCTGTGATCCTCGTGTCAAAGGAACGGTATAACGTAAATAAGAGAATAACCAGATTTATATTTGCAGATTACCTGTTCTCTAACTACTAAAGGCAAACTCTACATCTCTATGCAATAAGCGCGTTCAAAATCTCCTCATATTACTTCATAAAACTATATTTTCTT
>NC_090871.1:12622295-12637295 GCF_036669935.1 Montipora foliosa
AAAATAGAATAAAAATTGGGGGTCACCGACTTTGTTTCGGAGATAATGGCAGTGGAAAAATGCCTTAATTTCGATAAATCTGTCACAATAACGAAAGGTAGCCTCATCGGCTCATCCATTGAAAATCCTAAAAATAAACTGTTAGAGTGAAGGTTTCCGTGCATAAGTTTTTAGGGGTGGGATTTTAAGATAATTTCATGCCGCTAGGGATGTCGTAAACAGTAGAGTTCATCCTGGACGAGCGTTTACGTAACCTCTATCCGTTGCAACCACTACCGGAATTCGATGGCACGAGGAAAGAAAATTTTAAAAAAAGATAACTTCTTACGGTGCGATTTTTTTCATTTTATCATATTTTGTAGATAGTAAGTAGAGTAAGTGATTCATGATTAAAAAAATAGGGGTCACTGATGATCCAAGGGAGTAAAATCGATGTGATTTTACGAAGCTCTTGGAAAACTTCGTTTGTCACGTTTTTGCGTGACCTGTCGGGGAAGGACTGGAACCCAGGAGAGGATCGATCGTTGAAGGGATGAAAGGTTTTTACCCCAAAACAAAGCTTTCTCGAGCACAGCAACGAAGTTTTAAGCAGTCGTCATCTTCATTTGGTTAGTGTTTTGTATAATATTTCTCCATTGCCGTCATGCTCGTCTTCTGGAGTGTGGTTTTTGTGAAATTTAATCGCTGCTTTTTTCCACGCAGGTCCGCACTATTCAAGCCGACGAGGACGAAAATACTGCTCTATAAGAAAAGAACTTCAAAAACATACATTGGTTTTGAACTTAAGTTCGTAGGGAAATAAAAACATTAAAAAAAGAAACAGCCCCATTAAATTTATAAATTTACGCAACGGTTGGTCCTCGAGTTTTCCAAACTTTCAGCCACTACTCGATCAATATTTATGAAAGTCAAGTAGAGGCTAGTGCACGACTGATAAAAACAACGCGAACATCAGTCGTGCAGTAGTCTACTTGACTTTCCTAAATATTTTTAATCAATTTTGACTGATCACGATCTTCTGTTATCCAACGCTGTGCAAGACTTATCGTCCACGGTTTCTGCAAAGGTTTACAAACCTCAACTTCACTAATGCTCGAAGTAATGCGTGACATATTACAGTCGCGTTACCTGCGCAGTTACGTTGTGCACAAACAATTAGCGCGAACGTCCTTAAGCCATCGAATTCTTACGTTAAATTGACAAGGGCGGTTTGGAGCTGTGAGTAGGCGTGGGATTTGTCTTATATGGTTTAGGGGCCGACATATCTCTCCCTCAATGCCGTACCGGGAGGCAAGGTCGGTAGCAGAAAGCAGCGAAGGGCCAACTGCGTCCAAAAGCGATCGCACGGGCCGAAATCCCGGGATGACTCGTTTGGTACGACGCTCCAGCACCTGGTCTGGAGGTACTGCGTTTTTCTCTCTTGTTCAAACATGCCGTTCGCGCATGCGCAAAGCCTCTGGCTCTCCGATACGTGGAAATTAAGATGCTGGCTCAGTTACAAGGAATTGACATTTCAGTTAAACAGATTCTACAGGCATAAACTCGTAAGGTAAGAAGCGCGCGTGTCTGGTCTTCTCGAGCCAGAGGTGAGAGATGGTTTCACGCAGACTGGGGACGCCTAAAATGCTCTGTTGTAAACATGGCGGTTCACGAGTGAAGTTGTCTCTCTGGCCTTTCTGTGGACGAATTCCAGGACCTACCGATACAATTTGGGCAAGTTTTGAAAGCTGAAAACTTCAATCGAGGCTGTATTTCGCTGGTAGGACTGGCTGGCCCGACACTTATAAAAAAAATCTATGAAATGACAATCGGGTGTCTTCCCTTGTCATGGAATAGCAGAATTACCCAGAATTCTTTTGGGCATGAAGGAGGCAACTTGAGAAGCACGAGACTGGCCCTCATCAAATGGCTGAAGTGCGGCCGGAGGAAAAAGTGAGAAGACGATTTCTAGCCAGATACTAAGCAGCAACCCTGGTGTGTGCAGTTAACGTAGACTTTTGATTTCTGAACAAATTTTAATGTCATAGAAAATTCGCGACAAATTTGTGCTTTTTTCGCTGTGATCCTCGTGTCAAAGGAACGGTATAACGTAAATAAGAGAATAACCAGATTTATATTTGCAGATTACCTGTTCTCTAACTACTAAAGGCAAACTCTACATCTCTATGCAATAAGCGCGTTCAAAATCTCCTCATATTACTTCATAAAACTATATTTTCTTTTCTTTTTTCTTTTTTTTTTTTTTTTTTAAGGGTTTTCCTGCTTGTACAAAAAAGTACGTTTTCCCTCCCGTCCTCTTTTTAGGCGTGATCTTCGCGAAAATTACCTTCTGTCCCTCAATAAACCTAAATCGACCAGTTATGTTTCTTAGTTCTTTTTTCTTACGTATCAGCTGAGTTGCGGAATGCGCTACCTGATTTTATCCGTACCACTGAGTTTACTGGTTTCAAAAGTGAAGCCAAGGCCGCATTTTGTACAGCGGCTTTTCTTTATAATTAGTATATCTTTATATAATAAATATTATGTATCTAGTATGTATCTGTACATGCTATGTATTTTAGCTGTAAATGTAATGTCTCGAAGATATTAGCTCTTGTAGTTAGTCTGAAATTCGAGATGAAATAAAAGTTTATGCATGCATGTATGTATGTTAAGTTTAGTAGGGCGCGTGCGCACAATTTGTAATCTCCGACCTTCAGTGCTTACCACATGTCAGATAAAATGACTTTTCTCTTATATATTTAAGCCATCGAATTCTTACGTTAAATTGACAAGGGCGGTTTGGAGCTGTGAGTAGGCGTGGGATTTGTCTTATATGGTTTAGGGGCCGACATATCTCTCCCTCAATGCCGTACCGGGAGGCAAGGTCGGTAGCAGAAAGCAGCGAAGGGCCAACTGCGTCCAAAAGCGATCGCACGGGCCGAAATCCCGGGATGACTCGTTTGGTACGACGCTCCGGCACCTGGTCTGGAGGTACTGCGTTTTTCTCTCTTGTTCAAACATGCCGTTCGCGCATGCGCAAAGCCTCTGGCTCTCCGATACGTGGAAATTAAGATGCTGGCTCAGTTACAAGGAATTGACATTTCAGTTAAACAGATTCTACAGGCATAAACTCGTAAGGTAAGAAGCGCGCGTGTCTGGTCTTCTCGAGCCAGAGGTGAGAGATGGTTTCACGCAGACTGGGGACGCCTAAAATGCTCTGTTGTAAACATGGCGGTTCACGAGTGAAGTTGTCTCTCTGGCCTTTCTGTGGACGAATTCCAGGACCTACCGATACAATTTGGGCAAGTTTTGAAAGCTGAAAACTTCAATCGAGGCTGTATTTCGCTGGTAGGACTGGCTGGCCCGACACTTATAAAAAAAATCTATGAAATGACAATCGGGTGTCTTCCCTTGTCATGGAATAGCAGAATTACCCAGAATTCTTTTGGGCATGAAGGAGGCAACTTGAGAAGCACGAGACTGGCCCTCATCAAATGGCTGAAGTGCGGCCGGAGGAAAAAGTGAGAAGACGATTTCTAGCCAGATACTAAGCAGCAACCCTGGTGTGTGCAGTTAACGTAGACTTTTGATTTCTGAACAAATTTTAATGTCATAGAAAATTCGCGACAAATTTGTGCTTTTTTCGCTGTGATCCTCGTGTCAAAGGAACGGTATAACGTAAATAAGAGAATAACCAGATTTATATTTGCAGATTACCTGTTCTCTAACTACTAAAGGCAAACTCTACATCTCTATGCAATAAGCGCGTTCAAAATCTCCTCATATTACTTCATAAAACTATATTTTCTTTTCTTTTTTCTTTTTTTTTTTTTTTTTTTAAGGGTTTTCCTGCTTGTACAAAAAAGTACGTTTTCCCTCCCGTCCTCTTTTTAGGCGTGATCTTCGCGAAAATTACCTTCTGTCCCTCAATAAACCTAAATCGACCAGTTATGTTTCTTAGTTCTTTTTTCTTACGTATCAGCTGAGTTGCGGAATGCGCTACCTGATTTTATCCGTACCACTGAGTTTACTGGTTTCAAAAGTGAAGCCAAGGCCGCATTTTGTACAGCGGCTTTTCTTTATAATTAGTATATCTTTATATAATAAATATTATGTATCTAGTATGTATCTGTACATGCTATGTATTTTAGCTGTAAATGTAATGTCTCGAAGATATTAGCTCTTGTAGTTAGTCTGAAATTCGAGATGAAATAAAAGTTTATGCATGCATGTATGTATGTTAAGTTTAGTAGGGCGCGTGCGCACAATTTGTAATCTCCGACCTTCAGTGCTTACCACATGTCAGATAAAATGACTTTTCTCTTATATATTTAAGGACGTTCGCGCCAAAATCTTCCTACGGTGAGATTTTCTTCATTTCTCGCCTAGAGTTAGGTCATAAAGTACTTACTCCAAAATAGAATAAAAATTGGGGGTCACCGACTTTGTTTCGGAGATAATGGCAGTGGAAAAATGCCTTAATTTCGATAAATCTGTCACAATAACGAAAGGTAGCCTCATCGGCTCATCCATTGAAAATCCTAAAAATAAACTGTTAGAGTGAAGGTTTCCGTGCATAAGTTTTTAGGGGTGGGATTTTAAGATAATTTCATGCCGCTAGGGATGTCGTAAACAGTAGAGTTCATCCTGGACGAGCGTTTACGTAACCTCTATCCGTTGCAACCACTACCGGAATTCGATGGCACGAGGAAAGAAAATTTTAAAAAAAGATAACTTCTTACGGTGCGATTTTTTTCATTTTATCATATTTTGTAGATAGTAAGTAGAGTAAGTGATTCATGATTAAAAAAATAGGGGTCACTGATGATCCAAGGGAGTAAAATCGATGTGATTTTACGAAGCTCTTGGAAAACTTCGTTTGTCACGTTTTTGCGTGACCTGTCGGGGAAGGACTGGAACCCAGGAGAGGATCGATCGTTGAAGGGATGAAAGGTTTTTACCCCAAAACAAAGCTTTCTCGAGCACAGCAACGAAGTTTTAAGCAGTCGTCATCTTCATTTGGTTAGTGTTTTGTATAATATTTCTCCATTGCCGTCATGCTCGTCTTCTGGAGTGTGGTTTTTGTGAAATTTAATCGCTGCTTTTTTCCACGCAGGTCCGCACTATTCAAGCCGACGAGGACGAAAATACTGCTCTATAAGAAAAGAACTTCAAAAACATACATTGGTTTTGAACTTAAGTTCGTAGGGAAATAAAAACATTAAAAAAAGAAACAGCCCCATTAAATTTATAAATTTACGCAACGGTTGGTCCTCGAGTTTTCCAAACTTTCAGCCACTACTCGATCAATATTTATGAAAGTCAAGTAGAGGCTAGTGCACGACTGATAAAAACAACGCGAACATCAGTCGTGCAGTAGTCTACTTGACTTTCCTAAATATTTTTAATCAATTTTGACTGATCACGATCTTCTGTTATCCAACGCTGTGCAAGACTTATCGTCCACGGTTTCTGCAAAGGTTTACAAACCTCAACTTCACTAATGCTCGAAGTAATGCGTGACATATTACAGTCGCGTTACCTGCGCAGTTACGTTGTGCACAAACAATTAGCGCGAACGTCCTTAAGCCATCGAATTCTTACGTTAAATTGACAAGGGCGGTTTGGAGCTGTGAGTAGGCGTGGGATTTGTCTTATATGGTTTAGGGGCCGACATATCTCTCCCTCAATGCCGTACCGGGAGGCAAGGTCGGTAGCAGAAAGCAGCGAAGGGCCAACTGCGTCCAAAAGCGATCGCACGGGCCGAAATCCCGGGATGACTCGTTTGGTACGACGCTCCAGCACCTGGTCTGGAGGTACTGCGTTTTTCTCTCTTGTTCAAACATGCCGTTCGCGCATGCGCAAAGCCTCTGGCTCTCCGATACGTGGAAATTAAGATGCTGGCTCAGTTACAAGGAATTGACATTTCAGTTAAACAGATTCTACAGGCATAAACTCGTAAGGTAAGAAGCGCGCGTGTCTGGTCTTCTCGAGCCAGAGGTGAGAGATGGTTTCACGCAGACTGGGGACGCCTAAAATGCTCTGTTGTAAACATGGCGGTTCACGAGTGAAGTTGTCTCTCTGGCCTTTCTGTGGACGAATTCCAGGACCTACCGATACAATTTGGGCAAGTTTTGAAAGCTGAAAACTTCAATCGAGGCTGTATTTCGCTGGTAGGACTGGCTGGCCCGACACTTATAAAAAAAATCTATGAAATGACAATCGGGTGTCTTCCCTTGTCATGGAATAGCAGAATTACCCAGAATTCTTTTGGGCATGAAGGAGGCAACTTGAGAAGCACGAGACTGGCCCTCATCAAATGGCTGAAGTGCGGCCGGAGGAAAAAGTGAGAAGACGATTTCTAGCCAGATACTAAGCAGCAACCCTGGTGTGTGCAGTTAACGTAGACTTTTGATTTCTGAACAAATTTTAATGTCATAGAAAATTCGCGACAAATTTGTGCGTTTTTTCGCTGTGATCCTCGTGTCAAAGGAACGGTATAACGTAAATAAGAGAATAACCAGATTTATATTTGCAGATTACCTGTTCTCTAACTACTAAAGGCAAACTCTACATCTCTATGCAATAAGCGCGTTCAAAATCTCCTCATATTACTTCATAAAACTATATTTTCTTTTCTTTTTTTTTTTTTTTTTTTTTTTTTAAGGGTTTTCCTGCTTGTACAAAAAAGTACGTTTTCCCTCCCGTCCTCTTTTTAGGCGTGATCTTCGCGAAAATTACCTTCTGTCCCTCAATAAACCTAAATCGACCAGTTATGTTTCTTAGTTCTTTTTTCTTACGTATCAGCTGAGTTGCGGAATGCGCTACCTGATTTTATCCGTACCACTGAGTTTACTGGTTTCAAAAGTGAAGCCAAGGCCGCATTTTGTACAGCGGCTTTTCTTTATAATTAGTATATCTTTATATAATAAATATTATGTATCTAGTATGTATCTGTACATGCTATGTATTTTAGCTGTAAATGTAATGTCTCGAAGATATTAGCTCTTGTAGTTAGTCTGAAATTCGAGATGAAATAAAAGTTTATGCATGCATGTATGTATGTTAAGTTTAGTAGGGCGCGTGCGCACAATTTGTAATCTCCGACCTTCAGTGCTTACCACATGTCAGATAAAATGACTTTTCTCTTATATATTTAAGCCATCGAATTCTTACGTTAAATTGACAAGGGCGGTTTGGAGCTGTGAGTAGGCGTGGGATTTGTCTTATATGGTTTAGGGGCCGACATATCTCTCCCTCAATGCCGTACCGGGAGGCAAGGTCGGTAGCAGAAAGCAGCGAAGGGCCAACTGCGTCCAAAAGCGATCGCACGGGCCGAAATCCCGGGATGACTCGTTTGGTACGACGCTCCAGCACCTGGTCTGGAGGTACTGCGTTTTTCTATCTTGTTCAAACATGCCGTTCGCGCATGCGCAAAGCCTCTGGCTCTCCGATACGTGGAAATTAAGATGCTGGCTCAGTTACAAGGAATTGACATTTCAGTTAAACAGATTCTACAGGCATAAACTCGTAAGGTAAGAAGCGCGCGTGTCTGGTCTTCTCGAGCCAGAGGTGAGAGATGGTTTCACGCAGACTGGGGACGCCTAAAATGCTCTGTTGTAAACATGGCGGTTCACGAGTGAAGTTGTCTCTCTGGTCTTTCTGTGGACGAATTCCAGGACCTACCGATACAATTTGGGCAAGTTTTGAAAGCTGTAAACTTCAATCGAGGCTGTATTTCGCTGGTAGGACTGGCTGGCCCGACACTTATAAAAAAAATCTATGAAATGACAATCGGGTGTCTTTCCTTGTCATGGAATAGCAGAATTACCCAGAATTCTTTTGGGCATGAAGGAGGCAACTTGAGAAGCACGAGACTGGCCCTCATCAAATGGCTGAAGTGCGGCCGGAGGAAAAAGTGAGAAGACGATTTCTAGCCAGATACTAAGCAGCAACCCTGGTGTGTGCAGTTAACGTAGACTTTTGATTTCTGAACAAATTTTAATGTCATAGAAAATTCGCGACAAATTTGTGCTTTTTTCGCTGTGATCCTCGTGTCAAAGGAACGGTATAACGTAAATAAGAGAATAACCAGATTTATATTTGCAGATTACCTGTTCTCTAACTACCAAAGGCAAACTCTACATCTCTATGCAATAAGCGCGTTCAAAATCTCCTCATATTACTTCATAAAACTATATTTTCTTTTCTTTTTTCTTTTTTTTTTTTTTTTTTAAGGGTTTTCCTGCTTGTACAAAAAAGTACGTTTTCCCTCCCGTCCTCTTTTTAGGCGTGTTCTTCGCGAAAATTACCTTCTGTCCCTCAATAAACCTAAATCGACCAGTTATGTTTCTTAGTTCTTTTTTCTTACGTATCAGCTGAGTTGCGGAATGCGCTACCTGATTTTATCCGTACCACTGAGTTTACTGGTTTCAAAAGTGAAGCCAAGGCCGCATTTTGTACAGCGGCTTTTCTTTATAATTAGTATATCTTTATATAATAAATATTATGTATCTAGTATGTATCTGTACATGCTATGTATTTTAGCTGTAAATGTAATGTCTCGAAGATATTAGCTCTTGTAGTTAGTCTGAAATTCGAGATGAAATAAAAGTTTATGCATGCATGTATGTATGTTAAGTTTAGTAGGGCGCGTGCGCACAATTTGTAATCTCCGACCTTCAGTGCTTACCACATGTCAGATAAAATGACTTTTCTCTTATATATTTAAGCCATCGAATTCTTACGTTAAATTGACAAGGGCGGTTTGGAGCTGTGAGTAGGCGTGGGATTTGTCTTATATGGTTTAGGGGCCGACATATCTCTCCCTCAATGCCGTACCGGGAGGCAAGGTCGGTAGCAGAAAGCAGCGAAGGGCCAACTGCGTCCAAAAGCGATCGCACGGGCCGAAATCCCGGGATGACTCGTTTGGTACGACGCTCCAGCACCTGGTCTGGAGGTACTGCGTTTTTCTATCTTGTTCAAACATGCCGTTCGCGCATGCGCAAAGCCTCTGGCTCTCCGATACGTGGAAATTAAGATGCTGGCTCAGTTACAAGGAATTGACATTTCAGTTAAACAGATTCTACAGGCATAAACTCGTAAGGTAAGAAGCGCGCGTGTCTGGTCTTCTCGAGCCAGAGGTGAGAGATGGTTTAACGCAGACTGGGGACGCCTAAAATGCTCTGTTGTAAACATGGCGGTTCACGAGTGAAGTTGTCTCTCTGGTCTTTCTGTGGACGAATTCCAGGACCTACCGATACAATTTGGGCAAGTTTTGAAAGCTGTAAACTTCAATCGAGGCTGTATTTCGCTGGTAGGACTGGCTGGCCCGACACTTATAAAAAAAATCTATGAAATGACAATCGGGTGTCTTCCCTTGTCATGGAATAGCAGAATTACCCAGAATTCTTTTGGGCATGAAGGAGGCAACTTGAGAAGCACGAGACTGGCCCTCATCAAATGGCTGAAGTGCGGCCGGAGGAAAAAGTGAGAAGACGATTTCTAGCCAGATACTAAGCAGCAACCCTGGTGTGTGCAGTTAACGTAGACTTTTGATTTCTGAACAAATTTTAATGTCATAGAAAATTCGCGACAAATTTGTGCTTTTTTCGCTGTGATCCTCGTGTCAAAGGAACGGTATAACGTAAATAAGAGAATAACCAGATTTATATTTGCAGATTACCTGTTCTCTAACTACCAAAGGCAAACTCTACATCTCTATGCAATAAGCGCGTTCAAAATCTCCTCATATTACTTCATAAAACTATATTTTCTTTTCTTTTTTCTTTTTTTTTTTTTTTTTTTAAGGGTTTTCCTGCTTGTACAAAAAAGTACGTTTTCCCTCCCGTCCTCTTTTTAGGCGTGTTCTTCGCGAAAATTACCTTCTGTCCCTCAATAAACCTAAATCGACCAGTTATGTTTCTTAGTTCTTTTTTCTTACGTATCAGCTGAGTTGCGGAATGCGCTACCTGATTTTATCCGTACCACTGAGTTTACTGGTTTCAAAAGTGAAGCCAAGGCCGCATTTTGTACAGCGGCTTTTCTTTATAATTAGTATATCTTTATATAATAAATATTATGTATCTAGTATGTATCTGTACATGCTATGTATTTTAGCTGTAAATGTAATGTCTCGAAGATATTAGCTCTTGTAGTTAGTCTGAAATTCGAGATGAAATAAAAGTTTATGCATGCATGTATGTATGTTAAGTTTAGTAGGGCGCGTGCGCACAATTTGTAATCTCCGACCTTCAGTGCTTACCACATGTCAGATAAAATGACTTTTCTCTTATATATTTAAGCCATCGAATTCTTACGTTAAATTGACAAGGGCGGTTTGGAGCTGTGAGTAGGCGTGGGATTTGTCTTATATGATTTAGGGGCCGACATATCTCTCCCTCAATGCCGTACCGGGAGGCAAGGTCGGTAGCAGAAAGCAGCGAAGGGCCAACTGCGTCCAAAAGCGATCGCACGGGCCGAAATCCCGGGATGACTCGTTTGGTACGACGCTCCAGCACCTGGTCTGGAGGTACTGCGTTTTTCTCTCTTGTTCAAACATGCCGTTCGCGCATGCGCAAAACCTCTGGCTCTCCGATACGTGGAAATTAAGATGCTGGCTCAGTTACAAGGAATTGACATTTCAGTTAAACAGATTCTACAGGCATAAACTCGTAAGGTAAGAAGCGCGCGTGTCTGGTCTTCTCGAGCCAGAGGTGAGAGATGGTTTAACGCAGACTGGGGACGCCTAAAATGCTCTGTTGTAAACATGGCGGTTCACGAGTGAAGTTGTCTCTCTGGCCTTTCTGTGGACGAATTCCAGGACCTACCGATACAATTTGGGCAAGTTTTGAAAGCTGAAAACTTCAATCGAGGCTGTATTTCGCTGGTAGGACTGGCTGGCCCGACACTTATAAAAAAAATCTATGAAATGACAATCGGGTGTCTTCCCTTGTCATGGAATAGCAGAATTACCCAGAATTCTTTTGGGCATGAAGGAGGCAACTTGAGAAGCACGAGACTGGCCCTCATCAAATGGCTGAAGTGCGGCCGGAGGAAAAAGTGAGAAGACGATTTCTAGCCAGATACTAAGCAGCAACCCTGGTGTGTGCAGTTAACGTAGACTTTTGATTTCTGAACAAATTTTAATGTCATAGAAAATTCGCGACAAATTTGTGCTTTTTTCGCTGTGATCCTCGTGTCAAAGGAACGGTATAACGTAAATAAGAGAATAACCAGATTTATATTTGCAGATTACCTGTTCTCTAACTACTAAAGGCAAACTCTACATCTCTATGCAATAAGCGCGTTCAAAATCTCCTCATATTACTTCATAAAACTATATTTTCTTTTCTTTTTTCTTTTTTTTTTTTTTTTTTAAGGGTTTTCCTGCTTGTACAAAAAAGTACGTTTTCCCTCCCGTCCTCTTTTTATGCGTGATCTTCGCGAAAATTACCTCAATAAACCTAAATCGACCAGTTATGTTTCTTAGTTCTTTTTTCTTACGTATCAGCTGAGTTGCGGAATGCGCTACCTGATTTTATCCGTACCACTGAGTTTACTGGTTTCAAAAGTGAATCCAGGGCCGCATTTTGTACAGCGGTTTTTCTTTATAATTAGTATATGTTTATATAATAAATATTATGTATCCAGTATGTATCTGTACATGCTATGTATTTTAGCTGTAAATGTAATGTCTCGAAGATATTAGCTCTTGTAGTTAGTCTGAAATTCGAGAAGAAATAAAAGTTTATGCATGCATGTATGTATGTTAAGTTTAGTAGGGCGCGTGCGCACAATTTGTAATCTCCGACCTTCAGTGCTTACCACATGTCAGATAAAGTGACTTTTCTCTTATATATTTAAGCCATCGAATTCTTACGTTAAATTGACAAGGGCGGTTTGGAGCTGTGAGTAGGCGTGGGATTTGTCTTATATGGTTTAGGGGCCGACATATCTCTCCCTCAATGCCGTACCGGGAGGCAAGGTCGGTAGCAGAAAGCAGCGAAGGGCCAACTGCGTCCAAAAGCGATCGCACGGGCCGAAATCCCGGGATGACTCGTTTGGTACGACGCTCCAGCACCTGGTCTGGAGGTACTGCGTTTTTCTCTCTTGTTAAAACATGCCGTCCGCGCATGCGCAAAGCTTCTGGCTCTCCGATACGTGGAAATTAAGATGCTGGCTCAGTTACAAGGAATTGACATTTCAGTTAAACAGATTCTACAGGCATAAACTCGTAAGGTAAGAAGCGCGCGTGTTTGGTGTTCTCGAGCCAGAGGTGAGAGATGGTTTCACGCAGACTGGGGACGCCTGAACTGCTCTGTTGTAAACATGGCGGTTCACGAGTGAAGTTGTCCCGTCCTCTTTTTAGGCGTGATCTTCGCGAAAATTACCTTCTGTCCCTCAATAAACCTAAATCGACCAGTTATGTTTCTTAGTTCTTTTTTCTTACGTATCAGCTGAGTTGCGGAATGCGCTACCTGATTTTATCCGTACCACTGAGTTTACTGGTTTCAAAAGTGAATCCAGGGCCGCATTTTTTACAGCGGCTTTTCTTTATAATTAGTATATCTTTATATAATAAATATTATGTATCTAGTATGTATCTGTACATGCTATGTATTTTAGCTGTAAATGTAATGTCTCGAAGATATTAGCTCTTGTAGTTAGTCTGAAATTCGAGATGAAATAAAAGTTTATGCATGCATGTATGTATGTTAAGTTTAGTAGGGCGCGTGCGCACAATTTGTAATCTCCGACCTTCAGTGCTTACCACATGTCAGATAAAATGACTTTTCTCTTATATATTTAAGCCATCGAATTCTTACGTTAAATTGACAAGGGCGGTTTGGAGCTGTGAGTAGGCGTGGGATTTGTCTTATATGGTTTAGGGGCCGACATATCTCTCCCTCAATGCCGTACCGGGAGGCAAGGTCGGTAGCAGAAAGCAGCGAAGGGCCAACTGCGTCCAAAAGCGATCGCACGGGCCGAAATCCCGGGATGACTCGTTTGGTACGACGCTCCAGCACCTGGTCTGGAGGTACTGCGTTTTTCTCTCTTGTTCAAACATGCCGTCCGGGCATGCGCAAAGCCTCTGGCTCTCCGATACGTGGAAATTAAGATGCTGGCTCAGTTACAAGGAATTGACATTTCAGTTAAACAGATTCTACAGGCATAAACTCGTAAGGTAAGAAGCGCGCGTGTCTGGTCTTCTCGAGCCAGAGGTGAGAGATGGTTTCACGCAGACTGGGGACGCCTAAAATGCTCTGTTGTAAACATGGCGGTTCACGAGTGAAGTTGTCTCTCTGGCCTTTCTGTGGACGAATTCCAGGACCTACCGATACAATTTGGGCAAGTTTTGAAAGCTGAAAACTTCAATCGAGGCTGTATTTCGCTGGTAGGACTGGCTGGCCCGACACTTATAAAAAAAATCTATGAAATGACAATCGGGTGTCTTCCCTTGTCATGGAATAGCAGAATTACCCAGAATTCTTTTGGGCATGAAGGAGGCAACTTGAGAAGCACGAGACTGGCCCTCATCAAATGGCTGAAGTGCGGCCGGAGGAAAAAGTGAGAAGACGATTTCTAGCCAGATACTAAGCAGCAACCCTGGTGTGAGCAGTTAACGTAGACTTTTGATTTCTGAACAAATTTTAATGTCATAGAAAATTCGCGACAAATTTGTGCTTTTTTCGCTGTGATCCTCGTGTCAAAGGAACGGTATAACGTAAATAAGAGAATAACCAGATTTATATTTGCAGATTACCTGTTCTCTAACTACTAAAGGCAAACTCTACATCTCTATGCAATAAGCGCGTTCAAAATCTCCTCATATTACTTCATAAAACTATATTTTCTTTTGTTTTTTCTTTTTTTTTTTTTTTTTTTAAGGGTTTTCCTGCTTGTGCAAAAAAGTACGTTTTCCCTCCCGTCCTCTTTTTAGGCGTGATCTTCGCGAAAATTACCTTCTGTCCCTCAATAAACCTAAATCGACCAGTTACGTTTCTTAGTTCTTTTTTCTTACGTATCAGCTGAGTTGCGGAATGCGCTACCTGATTTTATCCGTACCACTGAGTTTAAAATTAGTATATCTCTATATAATAAATATTAATCCTGGCTAAGCGAGAGCATACATAAACGCCAGTTTTTGGTAGTTTAAGAGAGAGCGAGAGAGAGTTGGCTGACGGCAACGGTAGAGTGCTGAAGTCCCATGCCAGAATAAAGAAGTCAAAACGCTGAAGCTGTGTCCACAATATCTGTCCCGTAACATCATAGTTATGCATTGCAAAATCGCGTTGTGAGCTTGGGACGCTTGTGCTGTGACTTGTTAGAAAGAACTTGTGGCTGAGAGTCAGATGTTTCTTGTCATTCTTTTTATGGTCATTATGATAATAAGCAGCAAAACGTGCAAGGCACAGAGTATCTATGACTGGGGATGATGTTAGTCTAAGCATATAGCGTTCAATGGTATTTGACTTAAAAATAAATCTGCACTTTCGCTGTTGCCTCGTCTACTGGTGTTGGCCACATATAAGGCTTATGGGGTTGAGGGGTCGAGTTTCGGCCTTTGGTGGGTGAACGGGAACATGCATCGAAGAAGTGCCCTCATGCAAGGCAAGGATCTGAATTTTGGGAGTTAATTAATAATGTCTCTGTAGTTAAATGACCTGCCTCTCTTTGTATTCCACGTGACTTCACCTTGTACGCAAAATTAATAAAGGGGTTTAGTTTGTATAGGTAATCACAAGATTTCGCGCAATTGGGAGTTTTTGAAAAACATTTGACTTGATTTGCGTTAATTGTTAATTTTAGTTTACAGTGTCCCCAGTTAGTCTAGTGCTCCAGCGCTAGAACGACAAGACACTTAAATAAAGTTCCTTTCCTTGCATCAAGTTTTATTTTATTTTTACATGTTGAGTTTTGTTGGACACCGATAAAGTTTCTGTATTTGCTTGCAAATAGAAGAAACACACAGTCGAGATTTCGTCATAACATGTTAAGACCACGGCAGTACTTAAT
>NC_090871.1:12644795-12657295 GCF_036669935.1 Montipora foliosa
CATTCTCAGCTTTCTCGACGCTACTGTGCTGAATACAACTCTCTTTGATTCCATCTTCTGTAGAACCCACTCATTCGTTCTGTAATTTTTCCATGACACGTACATAGTAATCTGCGATAGCACCACCATTTCCGACAAAAGCTTACATTTCAATGCCATGAATTACACCCAATCGGTGGAGCAACGGTGATCTAACCCGGAGGTCGCGGATTCAATTCCCACCCTTGTCAGAGTTTTTTCCCGTTCTAGTGTATGGGGAAAAATTCATTACTAGGGCTAATACTCAGATGGATCGAGTGTCGTAAAACAAAAACCAAAGTAATTACTTTGGGCAATCAAAAAGGACGCAGAAAATCCAGTAAACCAATCAAAACTCGAAGTAATTGAACGTAGCCGACACAAAGCGCGGGAAAATGTGCACGCGAGAGCCACGACTGGTTTTGGTTTCACTTCTGATTGGTTGAAAAAGTGGCGCGAGAACATTGAACCAATCAATGAGTGAAGTAAATGCAAAACCAAAGCAATTCGCTAATTACTTTCGACACTCAATTGAAAACCGCTCTAAAATGACAGTCTATAATAGATATACCTCGCTTGTGGTGTTTGACATTCATTTGGTCTCACCTTGCTGTTTCAGATGGGGAGAGTGTCTTCCTAAAAAGCTGCTCCAAGAAGAACAAAGTCTACAATAGCGAAAAAGATATAGAGAACGTTATTTCTTAAACACTCTTAAATTAATTGCCTTTCCTTCAGTCAAATTCTTGAAAAGGCACTACGTAATATTCACTCCGAACAACCGGGAATTATCGGAGATGATTATATAACAATAACGCGAATTTCTATTTTGAGATGACTTAAGCTCCTTATTAGCGCCATGCTGGAATGCAACCCCATGGAGGATTGCATTGTAGCATATGCACAATATTGGATCATCGTTTTTTTTCGAGAATCTACCTGTCTACCTTTATTGCTGGGGGCTAGGACTTACCGCTGTTAGGTTTGCAGGCGGCTGGGGCAACTGAAGGAAAGATTCCCGGATGATTTCGATAGCGAACTGGCGGAATTCGCTGGCAAAAGTGAAGGAAAGTAAATAGTAAGAAAATAATCAAAACAGAGGACAGATAAAAGAAAGAAGAAAGGAGAAGGTAAATTTTGAAATACCTGCTCTCCGCAGACGGGCTGGGAGCACAGGAGCCTTTCAAAACAGCCTGTTGAAGTAAGACAAAGACAGGGTAACAGCACTTCAAGAATCTGACCCACCCACTTTACATTGCGCGCCCACATTACTTTAGTTGCCATTTCAGGGCCCCCGAAACTCGGAATTCTACGACTGTTCGAAGTAATTTGTTTCCATCGGGTATCAAGTGGGGTATATAATTCTGCTTTCCACGGGAAAATAAGCTGTGTTTATTAGAATTTCAGTTTCTAGTTTTATTTATGTATGGCTCTCTCGGAACATGTTATCGAGTGGAAACCGAATCGTTGTTCTTGGAATAGCAGCGAAGATTACCGCAATTAGGAATTCCTCGAGGAACAGAGGACGTTTTACGGCTGAAACAATCAGAATCAGTGAATTAACATTTCTGGAACATTCCCGGATAACAACAACAACAACGACAAAGGCGCGCAATGTAAAGTGGGTGGGTCAGATTATTTAATATGATCATACTAAAATAGCAAATCAATCCTTTTTTTCATTCTTAAAATTCTTACGATGAACGGGTTCTTGGTCGGGATACTTGAAGTTGCGGGAGCCGATTGTAACATCTGTGACAAAAACAAACAAACAAACAAATGAACAAACAGTGCAATTTTATCGATACGGTATTAACAAATGCTAAAATACATATCTGGTTGCTTCAGCGAAATATTGACACTGCACTTCCCGGACACAGAGACGGAGCGACACCTATTTAACATCCCAGTTAACTGAAGCAAGCGAGAAAATCCGCAAACGAGTGTGTATTTCGTACTTTCTAAAGATGAAACTTCCTTTTAAGGTGAAACTGTTAATGATGATCGAAACGATTGTTGTGATGCTGTTGATAACGATAATGATGATGATGATGATTCATGGCGTTGGACGATATGCTTTACTGACAGCTCCAGTTGAGGGAGTCGAAAAAGATCCGAGTCGAACCTAAGACTTGCCGAATATTAATTCGGATGCTCTACCACTGAGCAATAGGAGGCTAGTCTCCCCGAGCCAAAATCGAAAAGCAAATCTCTTCCACAAGCGATTTATTCAGGAGACAAAATTTGAAGAATCCGGAGCCCATGGCAACAAAAAGTGCGGCTGAAAGGCTAAACAGAAAATTTAACACAAACCCCTCGGTTAGAATAAAATGAAGAATTTTCGAGCTGGGATAACCCCACGTTCCGCACGACGATGAAACATCCATTAAATGCAATCTCACTAAGTAGGAAACATTTTAACTGACTAGTCGTAACAAAAAACTTAACTGATTAGAGTGTAATGTGAAGTGCTAAGTTTCTACCCCATATGAACCATGTGAGCGTTAGCCCTACTACTGTGAGCGTTACTCATGCCAACGTTTGCAAAAACGTAATCCTTCCCTGTACTTGTACATGTTCATTGCCGTGACTTTAAAGGGGCACTGTCATGGGCTGCGCATGCTCGAGTTTGTTTGCTCTTGAGCCCAAGGACAATTCTAGCCGCCATCATGGATTCACGCGTGAGTAACTTATATTCGCCGGAGTTTCTCCTTTGTCCACCATGGCCCTCCCCAGTGGACACCATTTTGAATTTGTCGATTCAACTTGAAAAAAAGTTAACCTAACACTTTTCAAGTTTTCACAAGACGCTAGCGCATGAACTTCTCGTGACAGTTTCCCTCTAACATCTTCAGTTCCCACCTCCTGCTCCCGTCTGACCTTGTAGCTCAGTCGGTAGAGCAGCGGTGATCTAACCCGAAGGTAGCAGGTTCAATTCCCACCCTGGTCAGAGTTTTTCTGTCCTTGTGTGGGCCCATTTCCTTAAGTAGGGCTAACACTCACATGGTTCATGTGGTGTAGAAACTTAGTACTTCACATTACACTCTAATCCGTTAAGTCTGTTCAAATATAAGTGCTACACAGCCAACGTTTGCAAAAACGTAATCCTTCCCTGTATTCGTAACAAAGTTTCGTTGACTTTCACTGACAGAATCAGTGTTGATACCAAGAGGGGTGTTGTGAGTAAGATTGTCTACGTCAAGGTCAGCGTAGGATATCTCTGTCTGAGTTACAGCATGGTGCTGAACTTTTTTACCGAGGTAAGATGATCGCGGGTTTCTTCCTAGTAGGACACTGAATATATTAGGGCGCGTTCGATTGACCCTATTCCGGAATAAGAATACGAAGAGTGATGATTAAAACGGTATGTTTGGCGCGTTTCGAAGCAGCAAGGATAATAAAAATATGTTCAAAATAGCATTTTAGCAGATGTTTGACAATTTGAATGTGAATCTCCGGAAAAACGAAGGATTTCTAAGTGATATTCCATGTATTCCTATTCCGGTCAATCGAACGCACCCTTAGAAAGAAGCGTTGAAACAAAAGTGCATTGTACCTGATTAAAAGGACGGAAATACGTCGTAAACACTTGCTTGATCTTTCGCCGAATAAATTCGTCTCGTTTAAAGTCCAGGCACGCCAGACCCTGTAGAAACTGTACACAAAACAAGTCAGTGGCAACGTTTTTTTCTTTGAGACTATTCTTGGGAATGGACGCCTACTCATGTTAGTCAATTTGGAAAAGAAAAAAATGGTTCAGTGGTTTCTGAAGGAACTGTGGTTAATCAAGACGAAATTTGGTTTTATCTCACGAGTTTACAAAGGTCAGGAGCTGGTGACTAGGAGCGTACAACAGGCTCTTTGCATGACCTTGTCACGTGACCTTGTCAATCATAAAAAAAATGGTCGTTGGTACAAAATAGATGCCAGAAATGGAAAGAGCGTGATGAAATTAGTAAGTTTGTCAATTTTGAGGCCACTGACATTTACGTGAGAGATTTTAGAGTGATTTTAATGCTAAAAAATTTACTGAGATTTATATGAAAAACAGCTACTGAATGGCAAAGCTTTGCCATCCAGCAGCCACACAATTCTCTTAAATTTTTCAAACTTTCAAAGCGCTCTAAAATCACGCACTTAAAAGTCAGTGGCCTAAAACTTGACGTTCTTACTAATTTCATCACGCTCTTTCCATTTTAGGCATCTATTTTGTACCACGTGAGGTCATACAAAAGGCCTACTTCATTGTATTTGTTGAACGGCATTTTTACAGACCGAGTTATTTTTAGATTAATTTTCCCCTGAAACCCTTGTCTATTGGCTTTGGTCATGAAAGGATAACCGTCGAAACGTCAGCTGTCGAATCATTGTTACGGTGGTTAATTTACCTTCGGTATAATTACATAGGTGATTAATGAAAATTCTCTGCGCTGATTGGTTGTACTTGAGGTGATTATTACGGGATAATCACCTAAGCAGTTTTTTGTTCAAAACGACCGCAAGCCGTTTCGTCGAGGTCACAGACGAAGAAATTAATTGTTTTAAAGAAAATGCATATTTTTCAAATAATCACCTATACGTAATTATACTAAAACAATTATTGACCTCAGGCGAGGTGAATATCGGTGAATAAAAACCTCGACTTCACAGATATTCACCTCGCCTTCGGCGAATAATTGTTAAGTATCAAATCATATTGAAAAGAAATACCCTGAAAAGATCGAACGCTAATCGCCACGGAGTCTCAAAAGAAATTGCTGTGTGGATTCTTGGTGTAGTTCAGTGAAATGGGCAGGCGCCTGACATTAGAGCGGTTTTCAATTGAGTGTCGAAAGTAATTAGCGAATTGCTTTGGTTTATGATTACTTCACTCAGTGATTGGTTGAAAGTTCTCACGCCACTTTTTCAACCAATCAGAAGTGAAACCAAAAACCTATCGTTGCTCGCGCGTGCACATTTTCCCGCGTTTTGTGTCGGCTACGTGTAATTATTTCGAGTTTTCATTGGTTTACTGGATTGTCTGCGTCCTTTTTGATTGGATAAAGTAATTACTTTGGTTTTGGTTTTACGACACTCGATTGAAACTCGCTCTATTCGTGCGATTAAACTACAATAACTAATACTAATAATCAGTAATGACGTTGATGATATGATGATGATGATGACGATGATTAGAGTGATGTGATTGGCTCGCTACCCAAGCCAAAAACAAAAGACTAATTGAAACAATGACTTAGACTTAAAAACAGTACAAGCTGCCTATAATACCAAATAATAGAAGGCAACGGGACCCACTACACTACCGGATGATTAAGCGGCAATGCAGACAGCACGTAATGCTGCAGCACTTGAATAGCACTCACAATCGAGTTTCGCTGTTTCCCACCGTTTTCTGCACTAGCTTGCAATGATTACTCATCATGCAACTTGGTTGCGTTATTCCTTCCCTAGAGACGGTACCCTGCGGGTTATATTACCTGATGGAGGTGGGTTTTAATGCACTGCATGACGAGCGGGGCCACTGGTTTCTTGCTGTTAGGCAAGGGAAGAGCAAATTGATCCAACAGCCGTGGAAAAAGACAGCGTGGCTGGGTCTACAGATTTAAAAATACAGCACTATGAGGGCGATACGACATTTCCTCGGCCTAGAACTAAAAATCGGACGTTTGTGGAGATAATGGTAACGTCAGTTGTTGTGGTGCTGTGTTTAATTTGAAGATCACATCAAGAACATTGGTGTCCAGGTAAGATTGGAGGTATTATAGACTGACGCAGCACTGCTTGGAACGACAAGTAAGGTTGCTTCGAAAAGTTATGTCCCTCTAAGGATATACGGGAGAAACCCTTGAGATCATGGAAACTTGTTGCTGTGTGCTTTCGTAGGTCATATCGCACAAACTACATAAAGTCTACGACTACGAATGACACTAATAACAGTGACAATGACAGCGACCAAAAAAAAAATATAACAGAGCTCACTTCCCGGAGAATTACATTGAGAAGAAACAGGACCGCCGTTTGTATGGCATGGCTTCACGGCAAGCAGGTGTCTGGCATTACCTGCTCAAAATTGATTAAGATTGTTCTCTCCCCCCCGTCCCCCCCCCCCCCCCCCCACCATCTCCCTGAACAGAAAATATCTCAGTGCATTTCCAACAAACAAATACACGAAACTCCTTTGATTCTCTTTTTTTCCATCACAAAACCTCCTCACCTTGCTGTAAATAATTTTATAGCAGTCCTTTGCCAGTAGTCCAGCAACGTGATACGCCAACCTAAAGATCAATTAAGACTGGCTAATAAGTGCGACTTAAAGGCAAATGAAAGTGCAAAAGGCAAGGAAACGGCGTTCACACGTATAACGCAAACGCAAGGAAGGTGACTGTGGTGATTGTATTGTGGGTTGCCTGTGTAACCTACGCTACTGGGGAAATACAAAATGGCGGATTGAAAACATGTACGTCTTTCTTTCCTTTGTATAATTCACCCGCATAGAGGTACAGTCTGGAGTATACACAGTACAGTGAGATACCCGGGCAAAGTCACACAAGTCTTTTTTCCATGATTGAGAACCAGGCTAGCGCTATTTTGCGTTCAACTTTCACTGTGATTACATGAAACATGTGTCATTACCATGCGTGAGCCAGGTTCACGCGTACGAAAATTTCAAGCCCAAGAACAAATGGGTAGAAGTGCACGAAAATGGAAAACACAATTCTAGGTCGACGCTTTCCCGCTTCGCTGAGTGCGAGCCGCGTTGCGCAGATAGTCTACACGTAAGTTCAAAATCTCCAAATAAAAAAAAAATTGCATTTTTAACTCCGCTAACGTAATTGATTAATTTAGTTCTCTACCTTAAAAGATCTGGAGGTCCTGCCTTTTTGAGCGCGGGATCGACGTACTTCATGACGTCACCAAGATATTTTTGCACCTTTTCCCGAAACTGGATTGACTCCTCAAACTTGGTCTGTGAGAATTAAAAGAACAATCGCATGTCTAAAAGACATTGAGTTGGGAGGACTTAATGTAATTCTTGACGCTCGAAAGACCTGGGGACAAATAAGTTGGAAATTTTACACTGATGCCACGATAGAGAGGCTTGCGTTTTGTCACGTGATCTTGATGACGACGGAAGCTCTTGGTGAGAAATTGTCGCCATTCTACGTTAGTCAGTCCCACTGTGGACTTCTTTTTTTGTTGGAAGACTGGTCCTTAGAGCTCTAGTGCCACTGCGCTAGATCGGGAACAAGTCTCCGTGTGTGATGGTGTTTTTCCCACCATTTCTCGCTGTTTTAGAGGGTGTAAGTATGACATAACTCTTAACACATTCCTGAATAATGTTATTTTAAATGCTCGTTTTAGTGTGGCAAGAATCATTAATTTTCCTCACCAAAAGGGAAAAATGGCGGCCCAGCGCAACAATAAAAAGCTGAAGTGAAGTATCAGTGCTCTCCCCAGTTCCAAATCCAGCCTGCAAAATTATAAATACGTTGGAAGAAAGATCAAAGTCAAAAAAACAACATTCAGAATTAAGCAGGTTTGTTATCACAAATTCCAAAGAAAAGGAGCACGGATAATTGTAACTCTATTAAAGAGCCGATTGATTTTAACAGCAGTGCGGCACTAAAATAGCTGAACCGAAAGTGAAGTGCTTAAAGAGGCTATGTCACGCAAAGTGATGTAATTTCATGACACATTGTAATAACCACTTAAAATGCTACTTTGATAAAAAAAAATTCACTTCCCTTTTACCTTCAGATTTTGAAAGCGTGCTTGCTTGACACCTGACTGGCAAAATTGGAGCTTCGAATTATATCAAAAGGCTGTTTGCTTTGAGTGCAAGTTTTCGATTTCACGGTCCGCCATTACTCACGTTCAAGGCTGACCGATTGGACCTCAGAGAGTTGGATCAAGGATAAGATAACGTCAAAGACTCACTGGCTTAAAATTGCAGCGTGTAAATGCAGCTTATTATACATGCAAAACAAGAGTTTAAAAGTCTGAAAGCTCGAAACTCCTGTGCTGCATATTAATTTAAGCGCGTGCACACGCATTGCATTTTTAAACTAGTGCGTCTTTGAGGTCATCTTATCCTCGATCCAGCTCTGTCAAGATTTTTAAACTTAGTAACGGCGGACCATTAAATAGGAAAATTCTAGTCAAAATATACACGTGTCTTTTTGAAATGTAGGCTTAAAACTTCGATCACTTAGTCTTCAGTTAACATAGTTTTGAAATAGAAAAAAGTAGAATTGAAATTTGGCCATAGTAGCACTTTAAAACTGTTGAACAACGTAAAAGAAATACAGCGAAAGGAAAGAGAAGCATGGATGGACACAAATGGACAAGATTGAAACGAACTGCATTTAGGTAATCTTGAAAAGAGTCGGCCCGACGTTTTTCAAGTTTGCGGCAAATCGTCTGGATAAAGGTCGTTTTTGCTCAGAACCATTTTGTTTGTGACGTAACGATAATTTTATCAGTAAAGGAATTCCACATTACCATTTTCGAGTTTTAAACTCGTGATAAACTAAAGATTTCCCCTAAACACCCTACAATAACTACAGCACTAACTGAGGACATAGCAAATCATTTAAGGTAATTCCTTAGTATTGCATTGCGCATCCCTACTGCGCACGATTTTCGCGTCATTAGCGCGCGCACATGAGCACGTGCGCATACAAAACGTAAGAGATTTCGCTCAAACTAAACCCGATAGCGAAATAAATGCTCCTTTTCTCTCAAACGAGCACGGTGACCCCCGATTTTTTTTTTCAGGTATTTGCTAAGAACAGTCTAATAAAGAACATATTTGAAGAAGAAAAAAAGTTTCATAGTAGAACATGAATTTTTTTTGGAAAACAGTTCCGTACTGGGTATATTTTACCGAAGGCGAGGACTTCAAGCTAACCACGGAACTGTCCCAAAAAGTGCACTATTCCCACAACCAGGGAATCAAAGACGGCGTAAATGAAGCAATACTGCTTATGTAAATAAAAGAAGCTTTATTTTCAAAATAAAATTTTGTGTCTCTGAAGAAACCAAGACTTAGTTCTGTAGAAGGTGATTCGAATTTTTAACGCGAAAACAGTAAAAATACCCCATTTTAGGAGCCTGCTGACGCGTAAACAAGCTCGGTGACCCCATTTTTTTATTGCATTTTTTAACGTTCATATCATGAATGTTAATTATGCCAAGTTTCCAAAAAAGTTTGATAGTAGAACAATTTCAAGGGAATTACCTTAAAATCAAATGTTGGTTGACGAGAAAATGGGAAAAAAAAAAGAACAAGAAGGAAGAGTTCCGAACAGGAGGGAACTAATAAGAAGTCATATTGGGTTTTCTTTCACGAATGCGATCTCTTCGCTCCCCTATTAAATAGCATTCAGCCTGTAGTACCTGATGCCTTAATATCGCTTTCATCTCAGGCAGCTTAGCAACGGCTCTGTTGAAAGAACAAAAAGACAGCAAATCGTCAAATCCAATTCCCTTAAACCTTCATGATAAGTACAGTAAGGTTCCAGTACATGGTAAATGGTCCAACTTCTTGCCTTTATTTTGTTTTTGTAGGCACATTCAAAAAGGGCCTTCAGGCTAATACAGGCTGGCAAAATACGTACTATCAGGTTTGTCACCATCAGCGTCAGAAAAGTGTCCATTTTTAAACCAGGTTTCGCGGAAAAATAAACAATAGACTAAATCGGAAAACTCAATGTTGCACTCAATTCAAATCTCCCGGGGTTAACATTCTTTATGTCGACACTTTTCCCCGGCCTTGATATAAAATATTGCTAATTAGAGCAAGCCGTGCACTTTGCAAGTGGTCGCACTAAGTTTGCTGAGACATGGAAACCTCAAAAAAGACAACTACAAATATGTTGGCGTTATTCGGCCACCAACGTGGCTATTTATTATATCCTCAACGAAATCAATAAAAACCGCAGTAAATTAAAGCCATGTTCAGCAAAGGTGGGGCGAGAAAAAACGCCTACACCTAAGAATGAAAGAAAGGAAATAGAAGGACGGAGCAAGGGTAGGGAGGGAGGGAAAAATCTTGATGATCCAAGTTTAGTCCGTGAAGGAACAGCTAAGAGGGCCAGTCACGAAGATTGCAATCCCTTAACTAGACCTATCCTTACTCCGCCCTTATCTATGATTGGCTCATTTTTCTGGCTGAATGCATCTATTGACCCGAGGAGGTCAAAGTCGACGACATAAATAGCATCATTCCTTACAGTAATAATGCCCCTTTTGTGTATTGTATTTGCGTTATAATCTAGAATTCACATTTAAATGGCGTGGAAATACGTGGAACAAAAGGTTTTATTCCCAAAGGATTTGTATTAGGTACAACATTGGGTTAGCCGATTTTGTCTATCTCTTTTTTTCCCGCAAAACTTGGTTTAAAAATAGACAATTTTCTGACGCTGAGGGGGACTACACCAATTTGAGTAAATCTCACTGCTGCGCGATGGACTCTTGTTAGCAAAGGCATCTGCCCCGAAACTCTATGCCCTATTCTTCACGAAAAATGTATGGTTTTCCTTAACGTTCACCAGGGTTAACATCAAGGGTTCTAAGATGCGGCCTACGGTTTTAAGTACCTATTGGAGGAGGCTTGAGAGTCCTTTTCAGATTCGTCAGATTCGCCAACATGGCTAACCACCATGTATTGAAGTAATTTACATACATTTGGCGATTTGACAAGAATTTGCCATATTTGCCAAAATCGTCAATTTCGCCAACATGACTGGCCACCATCTATTGAACTAATTTACATAAATTTGGCAATTTGACAAAATTTCGCCACAATCGACATATTTGCCAAAATGGTCAAATTGTTGCCGATATTTTGTTATTTTGACAATTTTGTTATTGTATCGTTTCTGGACATAAGTGCTTATCAGAGGTTTGAGAGTCTAACCATTTGCCAATGTTACAAACTAAGGCACCACTTTCTCTGCAGTGACGTCAACATCCTTAGTGCTATCAAGATGTTCAAACAACTGACCCAACCAGTCGAGCCCCAGCTAAACAATCAAGCATTTTCGCCCAACTCCCTGCTTGCTTAATTAACACGATGTGGCGCCGTGGTACCTTTTGCGCAGCTTTTAAGAACTGAAGGTAAGGAGGGTGGTACCTTGAGAGTTCAGTAAGACCGTCATGAGAGGGTGGAAGCTGAACCAGACATCTGAACCAAACATGAATAACAGATTCTTCCAAATGTTCCGCTTCAATGGCAGTGAATGCATCTGATGAAGGTAAGATATGGCCCAGGAATCGACAGCAAAAGCTGAAGGAGATAACATGAACCAAATAACACTATTTGCATTTTAAAAGGAGACAATAACAGGGTAGACTTTCATGTACCGGACTAATTAAAATGGCGCAAGACAAAACAATCATTGTTAGTACAATTACAAGGCGATTATTGAAAATTCTCTGCGCTCATTGGTTGCAATTGAGGTGATTATCACGCGATAATCACCTAAGCGGTTTTTGCAAAATAGCCGCAAGCCGTTTTGTCAAGGTAATAAATGAAGAAATTAATTGTTTTAACGGAAATGCATATTTTTCAAATAGTCACCTATGTAATAGGCCATTTCCGTGTTCATGTCTGCCTCCTCTTCAAAGCGAATCTAAATCATATGTAAAGTACAACTAATAACCATCACAAAAACTTCGCACTTAAACTCGCTTTGAAGAGGAGGCAGACATGAACTCGGAAATGGTCTATTATACTAAAACAATTATTCACCTCAGGCCTTCGGCGAATGCTTATTAATTATTCCACTTAGGAATTTCTGAACAACTATTTTCATATTTGTGACCATCCACGGGAAAACCAACAAAAAGGTGATGACACGGGCACGCGTGCATGACACGGCACGCTGAGCGTGAAATACAACACGCCATATACGCATATTTAATGAGTAGCACAATAGATGTCACGGTGGCTTTTGTTGTGCACACTGAGACACTCCAAACCTTTTGTTTAGCGTGGCGTGTTGCGTGTCAGATGCGTGCCAAAACAGGCACCGTAAAATTGCAAAAGTAATGCAAACGAAATTCGTCGAAATTCGTCCTTTGTTCTCGCGAATTTTCCACGAAAAGTCATCGAATTTTCGAACGATTTTTGGTAGGGTTTGAAGCGAAAAATTCACGATCTTTCTCGAAAATTCGAGATAGCGAAATTCGAAGTAGCGAATTTTTGAGGTAACCAAACGAAAATTCGAGATAACAAAATTTGAAGCAGCGAATTTTTGTGACATGAGTCGGCGGCCGCCATCAACAACATCGCTGAACAAGCGTATGTACGCGTAAATAAACGCGTTAAGGTTAGCGTAAATAAAGTCGTATCGAAAATAGATTCAGTGATCCGATACTTTAATCGGCTATTTCCAACGAAAAAAAAAAAGAGTGCCTCACACAACAAAAATTGCGATTGCTTCACGAACAAGAGTTTGTTGTAGAGCTTACACATT
>NC_090871.1:12659795-12667295 GCF_036669935.1 Montipora foliosa
CCATTATTAGAAACCAAGCCAACCTTTTGGCATTAACTAGACCTCGTGCAAATTGTTGAATTAGGAACCAAGAATTTGAATTTGGCGGTTCTCCTACGCACGGAGTGCGTCCCTATGTTTCACCTTTCCAATGCTGCAAGAGTGAACACGGCGAGGGTGTCTGCAAGGGGACTGGACAAATACTGAATACACTGTGCGTCATTCACCAAGCTTCTCACGTGACAAAACATGTACTTCCACATGCCACTCGTGGGGTCTGAATAAAAATAAAACAATTATTATGTTCGACGCGTAAACTAGGCAAGACGAAGAATTTATCAACGCTGTCCCTTTTTTTTAACATTCACCACTTTAAGCCTCGCATTGAGGAGTTACACAATTTTTTTTTTGTTTTTGTTTTGGTGCGAGAGAATATTATATCTGGAAAGTGCATTTCGCACATAAGCACTGTGCTGTTGGTTTCAGCTATCCAAAACCCAAGGATGAACGTAAAAATAAGTGAAACAGCCTTTCTCAAAAAATTATCTCAATGCCACATTGGAAGACATTTCCGCTTTTCTACCCCCGCGATTTCTTTGCATAACATAACGTCCAGCATCAAATTCACACGTTTCGTTTTGAATTCTCTCGTTCTTGTTATGACTACAAGCATAATGGTAGTTTCCATCATGTGAGAATTTCTCGATTTTCTTTGTTCAAGAAACCTCAAAGTTCATTAATTTTTATGCGAACTATCAAAAGAAACTATTCCGAGCTTCATCATCGAAGAAAAGAGAATTAAAAGCTTGGTATTATTTTCATCCTGGTAACTTGGCTGAATTGCTCACATGGCAAAAATTTCCAACTCGCTTACCGACATCTCGGCTACCGAGAGAGACCGCCCTCTTATAAGAACACTTTAACATTTTTGCAAAGTTTTAGCGTTAAGTCGAGATCTCGGACACCAAGACAGCCCGGTCAACCGGGCTGGTTCGGTAAATGAAAAAAAATTCAACAACCAGGCACAATCCGTTATATATTCGATTATGATTTATTCCTGTTTTGTTACCTGAACCTTCCTTTCTCCTTTTGGAGCTTTGCCTGAAAACGAAAAAGGAATAACTGATACCCACAAAAAATGTATTGAACTGATCTCACTCAAGCGAACCATGAAAAAGGCCTACTAAATAACGTGATGAGTGAGCCTGACAAAAAAGTGTGCGGAAGAAAATTTGCTTGGGACACCAAAATGTCCTTCGTCTCAAAAGTCCTTCTCTTAAAGGATGGTTGACGTTTTTTTGGAAACTTGACAGAAAGACTGTGGAACAATAGACGTGAGTCTAAACGTGTCAAATGCAAGGTGTACAGGGCGACAGTGGTAGCTACTCTATTGTATGGTGCTGACACTTGGACTATCTAGAGTGTGCAGATGAGACATCCTCGAGCCACCAAGAACATCTCGTGGAGGCACAAGGTTAGCAACAAGGAAGTTTTGAGCGGTGCAGGACTACCATCGACGGAAGATAAACTGATACAGATGAATTTGAGATGGCTTGGACATGTTGAGAGGATGGATCACGACCGTCTTCTTTGGCAGCTGCTCTACTCGCAGCTCCGCGAAAGGAAACGCAATCAGGGAAGACCAAGGCTGAGATCTAACGACGCTTTAAAAGGGACCTGAAGATTAAGGACGTAGACAAGGGCAGATGGCAACATGTGGCAAGAGACAGAGCTATGTGGAGGAGTTTAATGCAACCACTCCTTTATTCAATATGGCGCCGATGCTAATTTCCCTTTCGTAAACATTTTTGACGGTCGATGCCGGTAAAGACTTGTTTTCATATCTCGAAGTGCCCTTGGACGTGAGGGGCCTGGGGTGGTGGTAGGGTGTGAAGGGTACAATAGCTGAAACAGCCCAAACCTTTACAAAAATGCTAACCTTAGGCCTAAACAATATGCTTCAGATAATGTTTAGGCCCAAGGGTAGCATTTTTGTATGGGTTTGGGTTGTTTCAGTTTTGTTGTTCCAGGCCCCTCACGTCCAAGGGCACTTTGAGACATGGAAACAAGTCTTTACCGTCGATGCCATTCTTAGTAACCAAGCCTTTTTATTCGGAGTTTCGAAGCAAGCAACCGTGGACAATTTTCCTGTCGGTGTACGTTGGATCAGTGGCTTGATCTGATCGGCGTTATTTCAAGTTGAGAAACTAAATATTTTAAGCAAGAGCCGATACAACGTAGATTTGATTTTAGTGATGTACTATATTTCGGCTGGCCAAACCAGCCTTTTTCAGGTACAATAAACTCAGGTACTGTAAACTCTTTCGGCTGGCCAAACCAGCCTTCTTCAGGTACAATAAACTCAGGTACTGTAAACTCTCATTGTACCTGAAGAAGGCTGGTTTGGCCAGCCGAAATAGAGTACATCACTAAAATCAAATCTACGTTGTATCGGCTCTTGTTAAAAATATTTAGTTTCTTTTTATTCGGTTAGTATATAGCTTTCAATTCTTGGGTGTCACTCACGTGATCAACAGCCATGTTTTTCAACGAAAACAAAAGAAGGCTTTAGCATATAATAGCTTTCAATTCCCGGAGGATTGGATCGCGACACCAACATGGCCGCCATTTCATTGTTTGGGGACACCAACATGGCGGCCATGACGTCATGTGAAATCCATGTGCACGGCGGCCATGTTGGAGGACCAAAACAATTAAATATATTTGCATAAAAATAACATTTATTCCCCAAAGGAATATAATTCTTTTGTTTCGGTCCTCCAATATGGCCGCCGTGCACATACTCTATTGTTAAGATTAGCTTCATTTAAATATTTTAAACCTTTAAAATTGCCTATTGAAGTCGCTGTCTCGGTAGTGTAGAGGTTCAGTTCTTTTGCTTTTAAGCAATTGAACCAAGTTCGACATCGTTCGATCAACTTTTTCTATTTTATTTTTTCCCGGTTTTTTTTTTTATATTCTAAGTGACATACGCTCCTAATCTAGTCCTAGATGAGGTATTTTTTCCTCATTTGCAAACAACAAACTTAACAGTGAAAATTGTCCTTAGTCTCGTCCACATGGCATCGCTTGTTTACGAAAGAGAAAATTGCGGCGCCGATGACGTGCAAACGTGCAAACCTCCTATTCAGATTACGGCCCGGCGGCTGGTTGCTAATGTTACGTCATCTCTGCCATTTGGGAAAGCAAACTATAGATCTCTCTCTAGCTGTTTTCGCTCGTCTTTCAGGATTTGTAGGTTCGATATTTCACAATTGGCACGGAAGGCCACTATGGCTTATACTAGAGAAGTTGCTTGCCATGGGGAGATCCTTCGGGATGAAAATCACCAAGACTTACATCAATGATGAGAGGGTTGTCTGCACAAAGGTTAGCAAAAATCGCAGCTCGTTATCACGGCAGTAACGAAACAGAAATTGGAATCCATCACCTGAAAAGTAACAAAGCTCAAGGATTAAACCTGTGACTGCTTCCGAAAATGACAAACAGCGCCGAGAAAAATATTCTTAATCGATGAGCCATTAGAACCAGACACAACAGGTATCTAAAGCTACCACGAAGGTAACGGAAACGGAAAAGCAAAGAAGCCATATATATTTCAGGAGTAAAAGTCTCGCGCTGCACGTGCGACGTATGGTTTAGTACATTTATGCACCGGACTCTGCAAAACAACAGCTTGAAATTACCGAATTTAATCTCAGTAATTTTGACTTATGAAGACCAAAAGCTTTTATTCCTAACATTAATTTTAGCTCAAGTAAAGCTATGATCTTCGCAGTTATGGACACAACTTTAGCAATTGCGAAGAGAAGCCTAAGCTATGAACCAACTGAGCTTTGAAGCCACTGATGTTGGCCTGCCACTGACCTTAGCCTGACCACTGACGTTGGCCTGACCAGGTCCCAACGTCACCGGCTTCATAAATTCATAGCTCAATTGGTTAGAGCGTCGCACCGGTATCGCGAGGTCACGGGTTCAAACCCCGTTAAAGTCCTGAAATTTTCAGGTTTTTCTCCGCAATTGCTAAAATTGTGTCCATAACTGCTCGGATCATAGCTTTACTTGATTTCGTATCCGCAGTTCAGTATATGATTTACTTCATATATCATTTCGTTCATTGATTAATTTTAGCTGTAGGATATATTTTACCAATATTGTGCAAAGCTAACAAGATGGAATGATCGAGTAAAAAGTCACTATTGCACTTTGATTCAATTCCTGCACCCTATCCCTGGGGCAAAGCTCGCTTGTGTTTTTAAATTACTCACAAACCTAAAAGTTTGTTTTCAGATAGGTCCTGCTTGTTCTTGTGCTCAAATACATCTTGCGCGCTGTCCAAGTAGAGTGTAATAAGTTTCCAGTTGTTTTTGTGATGATTCTTATCGCCCGTGAAACTTTCAGTGTACTCTCTGAAACAAAAATAAGACTCTGAGGTTATGCTGTAAGCACAAAAGATTGGATTTTATTAGCGACACCAGCATCAGCACAGGCAACATACGTTGACCCATCAACTTGAGAATCAAATCATCAGAACGCTACTGAGCATGCGCAAGTCGTTGCTTGCGCTTATGCTAGTGTTGCATGTTCAACCACGCCCAATCACGGTTTAATGACCAATCGACAAGACCCAAAATAATAAAATAATAACAGAAGATTCTATAGGACAAGGTGAGGGCGTTAGCACTGTTAACGCCGAGTTACAATAATCGAAAGGTATCTCAGTTAAGAAAAGTTTAAAGTCAATGAGGGAATAACAAGGCCAGGCGGCATCATATCAAATTTGTACTACTAGGAAAGAGTGGCAATTGTCCTTATACAAGAAGACTGGAAAGTGCTCCCCAAACGTTTTTCTCTGTTATTTCAAGACGCTGACTGTTGGTCCAGTGGACAGTATGAACAAACAACCTCCAGTGTTGTAGTAACTACGACATCTCGTTTTGAGCCAAAGTAGTCAAGGGAGACATCGACTTCTAGGCCTTACCCTCTCGTCTTCGTAATGTCTTATAATAAAACAACTACGGTGAAGACTTATCTTCTATCTCACCTGGCAACAGTCGCAAAATTCTGTGACAATCTTTCGGTCAAGTAACTAAAGTCCACATTCTTTTCCTTGTAAATAAGTACCAAAGCAAACAAACCTGAAATTATAGGCCAGCATAAACACCAAATCAGATCAACTTTAGCCAAAAATGTATAATGCTATACCAAAAAAGAGCGTTAGCTTAATCACAAGAATCATAGATATGGACTTAATTGTTGTCTTAGCGTCTAGCATATATGGAGTTTGTGCTAATTGGGGACACCTAGACAGACAACAAAGAGATTTAGCATTGCGTCTACGGGCAAACGTCTGGATGAAATTTGCGTTTTGCCAAAAATCAAAGAAACTTAGTTGATTTTTCTATTATTTAACAATTATTCCATAAGCGCGCGTTGGATATGATTGTAAATAGCCATCGAGGCGCGTAGCCCCGAGTTTGCTACAACCAGACTCATATCCAACAAGTGCGAATGGAATAATTGCTTTATTAAATTTTCATTTTATTCTGAACCCTCGTACACTTGGAAATTCAAGCCAATCAGCTTCCAGCTTGGCAGAACTTGACGTAATCAGTTTCCATATTAGGTCATACGGTATATGAGCTCAGCGATAACCGAGATTGAGTGATACAATCAGAAGGATGGAAACGCAATATCCGAGGCACAAAATTAAATAGTTACATGCAGGAGAGAATTTTCATCCTTCCACGAAAAGCAGCAGACTTCCGTGTGCTAGATCTCTCTGTTATGTTGATGCTTATTTCGCATGTGCAAACCAGCCTTGTCACCACCAGTAGGCGTCTGTCGTAATGGCTTGCGAATGGAGGTCTTTTCTTTGACAATGCGCTCAAGCATACCCTTTTTGAGCCCATTTATCATAAGACGGGAAAATCCCAAACGTTTACGGATTTTACTGTTTTCCAATCGTCCAACGTTTCACCAACATTCGGCAAACTGTCGGGCGTCGGTCTCGGTTTCTTCGTCGAGGGGGGACTCTGTGTTGGATCGAAGCAATAGCAATGTTTCCAGTTTCTCTTGGGATTTACAATGGTCCCAACATAAAATAAAAACAATGCTTATGTAAAATTTTGGGGGGCAAACAAAGAGTACTATGGTATTTTTGAAAGTGGCTTATTTAGAGAATTAGTAAGGGGTTGACATTGTTCCGACGTTACCAACGGTACTAATTTGAGTTTTTATATTGTTATCTCTGACGACAATACATGAATGATTGCGGTCGCATTAGGGAGTTAACATCGGTGTTAAAATCAAGTTTTTATTGTTCATTGTTCCCCTAGGGATTCAAAACACCAGAGAGTTGAGTGTCAACATCAGTGTTACACTGTGTTTCTCTCAAGTGTGACCGCAAACAATGTGAGGTATGAGAGCGAATCCCCACGCCCCATGATAATAACCTGAAATTTATTATAAGACTGCGCCCATTTTTATATGTTGTTCCCATGTTCGCGTGGCCCACTTTCACACCAACTGACCAATAAGGTGTCGCCTTTGAAATAACCACGAAGTGTGACAGAAGTAATGACAGATTTCACGTAATTTTCATCGAAATGGCGCTAAATGTAGGGGATACGCTCTCTTGAGGCCGTGCAGCTCAGTGGTTAGGGCGCTTGCCTTGAGATCCGGAGATCCCGGGCTCAAGACACGTTCTGACCACTCGTTGAATTTGTTCCAGGTAGTCCCTGGTTCAATTTCCTGGCTGCACTTGTAAATAGCCAACTGGTTTGCCTCCGGCCAGTTGGGATTCTTCGTGAGTTGTTCTGTTCAATGCTCGGAGATATTAGCTACTAGCTCCATAAAAAATATAAAAAAAAAGTGAATAATGATACTTACTTACTTTCCGGCTTTAGTCACCTTCCACTACATGGATATAAGATGTGTTCCCTGCTAGCAGAGGTCGCTTTTCTTTTGCGTTTGCTGGGCTGACGAGTACGGGAAAAGAGACCTCTGCCATTGGTCGAAACTCACTTTGATCCAACCGCCGTCCACAACCTTGGACGACACTCTTCAAACCGCATGCGCCATGATATGTTTGCTGACTGTGACTTGAGCCAGCTATGTCCCGCTCATTCCTTTACAGTAAATCCGCTGTTGTTAAATGAGCCCACAAAACATGAAAGTATCACGTGAGGGTTCGATCGCTAAGTAATCGCCGCGCATGCTCAACACAGCGAGTTTCGATCCATAGACCTTTTTGCAGATACGGCGGCCATTTTGATTTCTATTGTTTCGAAAGACATTATGGGATGCTCAGGGGGCAAATTAATATGTATTTGCCCCCTGGGCATCCCATAATAGCTATTTGAAACAATACAAATCAAGATAGCCACCGTATCTGCAAATAGGTCTATGGCAGCAGTCTCTTTTCCCTTACTCGTCAACCCAGCGAATGCAAAAGAGAAGAGATCTCTGCTAGCAGGGAATGAGATGTGTCGGGAAATA
>NC_090871.1:12669795-12674795 GCF_036669935.1 Montipora foliosa
GTAAGTTGGTAGTATTGGATGAGGTTCTTGTGACAGGACAAGGCAAAGCATTCGGCTAATTCCTCTTGTCATTGCCTCAATTTTTCGGATAATGATCACAAAAAGTAAATCCACTATCTGTTACATTGCACAATGTTTTAGAGGTAAGCGACAAAAGGATTGGTAGTTCTTTTAGTACGGAACATTTGAGATCAACTTTGGCGCCTCTTGTCGTGGGTAGCACACCCTCTTTTCGTAAAGACATTTTAAAATATACTGTGTCCTATCGCGACGCACTTAGCGTCAATGGTTTGTGACACTGACTCACCCTAAATAAACTTTTTTCATTGACTATCTCGTGTAACTGAAGTCAGAAATTAAGAATATCGACAGCTATCATTTATAATAGACGTCCGCATCCTTCCTTCGCGCTTGGGCCATAAATCAACGGGAAAAAGCGAGGATCCGTAACTTACAGTACGGACCGAGAAAACGAGGTTAGTAAGATATTTATTATATCTCTGAGGTTAACCGGCGCGCGGGCAAGGAAAGTAGTCAAAGTGAAGCGGAAGGTTCAACTGCCACAAAGAATGCCGTGCCAAAATCCCAAAAACTAAATCTTCTTGGCTGTTAAGTTTGAAATAGTTGCTTGCAAGATTCAAACAGTTTTCAGAAAAAGTTTATGCAACAGAAATGACATGAAAACTCGTTAGATGACGTTTTGTCGAAATTTTAAATTTAGCGGGCTGTACAGCGGGCCGTACTGTAGAATCCGGCCCGCTAATTTAGCCAATGAAAGCGCGCGTACTATCTGATGGTTCGCTCAGCCGGATGGATTATAAGGAAATAAAAATAGCACTTAAAATTATACTACAATAGATATATTCATTGAAATATACGTGCTACACGGAAGAGGTTGTAAAAAAACGTATCCTTTGTATAAAAAAAAACTATTGCTATGATTTTAAAATAAAATTGACCTGGACCTTCTGCCTCTTAATCGTAAACCACCACATTACGGGAAAGAGACTTCTTAGTAATCTCGAAGCCCTAACAAGAATCTGACTCAAAATAGTCCAAAGTTAGAGATCCAATATTTAAGAAATCCTTCATTAAGGGGGGTGACTCTTAACTAGCAAACCGTTGCTATGGACCCCTTCAAATAGTCATTTCTCGAATTCCTTTCACTCGACAGTTATCCTTTTTTTCCACGTGTGTTCTATTTAACATTATTTTGTCTGCTTCCACTCACAACCATATTTGGTAAATCAAGTGACCAAAACAGTAAATGCCTAAAAACTCAGCGAATTAACTCTGTTCTTCTCAAATTTCCAACGCAACAGTATGAGAACATTCTAACACAAAATCTGTAGCATGGGTTTTAAAAGAAATCATAACTCAAAAAAAAACATCAAGTCGTAAGGCCCTCGTTTGATACACTTTTCAAAATATCAGCTTCTTTTTTTGTCCAAATAGAAATTCCATGCTACAGTTTACGCAAAATGACGCGACGGTTCCCATCCGGTGAAAAAACCGCCGCTTACTTTCGTTTCCTGAGAGCTTTTACCTGTTTTTCACTGAAATTCACGGCAGAAGATTCGGACTAGATGCGCATGCGCCTTCTGATTAAAGTGACGTCAGATTTCCAATGAAAAAGTTACTTCAAAGAAACATCCAAGTAACCTTTTTGTAGGGCTCTTGACTAAAAAGCTTCCTTAGCACCATTACCTTTCTGTGGTTAAGAAACAATCCCCTTAAGCATATCCAACAAAGACATCTCGTAAAGCTGTTCCAAAGAGAGAGTGCAAATACCGAAAAAAAAAAAAAAGACTGCTGTCTAATACGGATCTTAGTCCGCAGTGAAACCAGCAGGTGGAAGTTACTCCAGCTTTGATCTCTTGGATAACAATGTTTATCCGTTTTTGGACTTTGAGAGGAAAACTAATTACTCGTGAATTAGCCCCGCGCGGTTTCGTTTGGGTTTCCTCGCTATTTTCATCTTTATTTTTCAAATAAAAATGTTAGACACATTCTGTTAAAACACCTAATGAAATGTCCAGCACTATTGTCACAACATCGCAACTATTCTTCGCCTGCGTGAGCCTTATAATGCAGGGTAAAAACTAATAAAATAAAATGAATGGAAAGAAAGTTTAAACAATGAACTTAAGCAACTATATTGCGGTTGAGAAGTCTTTCGATTGCACTGGAAGGTGTAATTACGTAGTGACATTCTCAAAACATCATTTCACCTGCTGTGAATTTCAAAAAGTTGGCTTAGCATCTTTCATTTATCCATAACACGACAAGTAATCAAGATTTGGGTTTCATTTCATTTTGAAAACAACTCGGATACGATCGCAATCTGAACTGAAGTTAACTTTAAATTAAAAAAAACTAAACAAAGCCTGCGTGTCGCGATTATTTATACAGATGACAATGGAATGGCACAAAAACTACTTGATGATTTTTCTCGGAAGAAAACTTAACAACAAAACAGGAAGTTTTCGTATTGTTCCGGTTTTAAAACCTTTGATTAATAAAGGAGCTTGTGCTCAAGCTCATGCAAACGAAGCTGTAGTTTGCTGCATGGTGTGAGGACCGACGGCTTGTAACCTCTCCCAAAACGTACAAGTCGCTTTTTCAATGGCTACTAATTTCTCGTACGAGTATTTATCCTTGACTGATTCAGCCACAGAGTACTACTATACTACGTGCCTTCAACGGCAAAGACATCTCGCACAAAACAAGCTCCCCGTAATAGCAATTTCTGTGTTGAACGTTCTTCCTTGCCTCGTAGCACTAGGGGGAAATTCAGCGATTTTAATCGCAATTTGCAAAACCCGCTCTTTGCATTTACCAGCGTACATTTTGCTAGCAAGCCTCGCGGCGTCTGATTTTGGCGTTGGGTTCATAGCACAGCCGGCGTTCACAGCTTTCCTTCTCTTGGGAGTGCATGGCTTTTCGCCTTCGTATGTGTTTCTGTGCGAATACTTTGTTAATATAACATCTTCCTTTCTTTGCACAATTTCGTTTCTCAACGTGACAGCCATCGGACTTGACCGACTCCTAGCGCTTCAATTACATTTGAGATACACTTCCGTCGTGAACAGCTCACGAGCAAAAGTGGTGGCGATAAGCATCTGGTCGTGCGGTGCATTCTCGACAATTTTCTGGCACTGGGAATCTTTCATGCAACTGACTCTGATACCAGGAATAATCGCATTTGTTTTGCTTTCAAACTTTGTCATTTACCTGAAAATTTACTTCATTGTTCGCCGCCATCAAATACAGATCTGCCAGATTCAACCGCAAGTGAATAATGGAAATATTTTGAGCCGGATTAGACTGAAGAATTCTGCGGCCAACACATTTCAAGTCTACATATTAATGGTCTGTTGCTTTATACCTTACGTCATGCTAAACTTAATTGGGAATTACACCTTTACCGCTTATTACACAACAAGTACGGTGATTTTCCTAAATTCATCCCTAAATCCTTTTGTGTATTACTGGCGACTTCGAGAAGTACGTTTTGCCGTAAAACGACTCCTCCGTCGTTGAGAATTGAGACTAAAAGTTGGAAGCGTTCGAACTCGAATAGGCAAGGGTCCACTGTGTATTCCTGGCCAAGTTATTCGAAGGGTTGACGGTGCTAAACGAACCGCCATCAAAACGAATTATAAAATACAATAAAAACGTTCTCTAGCTAAGAGTTTTAAAAAGGAACATAAGCTTTCGGCTGTCGATCTACAGCCTTCCACGGATAAAACATGAAATGTAAATTAGTGAAATATATGCAAAAAAGAAAGGCGAGATAAAAATGATAAGAACAAAGTAAAAGTATAAAAAAAAGTGGCTATTGTTTAAAAAGAATGCTATACTCATTAGGAATCGGCTTAGAATTATTGTCAGCATACTTGGTAGCAGAGGTGCGCCAAGCCTCCAAATCAGTATAGCATTCTTTCTAAACAATAGCCACTTTTTTTTTTTTCATACTTCTACTTTGTTCTTCTTATTATTTTTATCTCGCCTTTTTTGCATATTTTTCACTAATTTACATTTCAGGTTTTATCCGTGGAAGGCTGTAGATCGACAGCCGAAAGCGAAAGTTTTGCACCTGTCTTGCAAATTAAACGCCATCGATTTAACAAATTGATGTCAGTTTTTCATGCGTCTGTCCACTCGATCCCGAGTGGATCGGCAGACTACTTTGACAATGTTATGGCGAAATTCATTGTCAATAGCAAGACAGACGCATGATCAATTTGTTTTTTACAATAACAAAAAAGCCGAGGGGTCAAAGCACGAGAAGAACGCGAGACAAAAATGCGAGAAACTTCAATATGACGCGAGCAATATCGCGTCATTATCGCATAAACTATAAATTTTTGTGTCCGCCCGCTTATTGACAATAAAATTTAGCCAATGAGCGCGCGAGAATTTTGCAGTCATTGTAAAAAAAATCGATATTCTCCCACGAGACGAGTCGAGGAGCAAACGAATGCAAGTTTTGTTTAATTTTACGGTGCATTTACAGCCAAATTGCTTGGAAGACATATCAAGATAAGTTCACTACAATAAGAAAGATACATCTTTCGAAAGAAAAACGTTAGAGATTAAGCAAGGCGTCGTAAAACGATTTGGGCGTTGGATTTGCATGCACATGCGCTGGGTCTCAATTCCGCTCTGACCACTGACTAAATTTGTCTTCGGTTGCCTTGACTTCCTGCTAATTACGGTTTTTATTGAATTGTTACTATGAGATTGTTGAAGTATAGTATAGATGTGAACTAGATTTGATAGCTAAGTGTATTTTCTATCCTTTCAATGCATGTGGGCGGCCACCGGACACTAAGATGGTGCAAAGTTACCTTTTGAAGTGGCCATAGCAAAACTCTCACTTCTTTGTTTACTCCCCAAACATCGAACGAGCGCGCGGTGTAATAACCGCAAAATCGTTACAAGAGCGGAAATGGTTATTTTCGAGACACACTTTCGTTGGTGTGGCCGTCATCTTT
>NC_090871.1:12679795-12687295 GCF_036669935.1 Montipora foliosa
AACAGTTGGCAAAATAAGTTATAAGTTTAAAATAGCCAAAAAGTAGTCATATACAAAACAATGTCTTTAAAATATATGAAGTTTCATATAGTTGAACAGCAGCGGAATCAAAAATAGTTAACGACTTGGTAGTTCTAAGTGAGCTGCATTTAGTCGACTTTACTCTCGAGGATACTGAGGAGTTTGCCGTGCTATTAAGGAAAACACCTTTCTATTAAGGACGGTGCCTACTAATTAAAGATATTTTTGCCCCGGTGTGTGATTTGGTGTGCGAAGTTGTCTTAGTATATACTAAAACAGTGAGATAATAAGCAAATTTGAGTGAGATAATAAACACATTTATCACATGTTCAAAGTTGTTCGTCCAAGCTCCTGGCGTTTTTCATTATTGTGGGATGGACGGAAGACATCGTGGGACACCATGAAAACTGGTTGTAGCTCTAGAGCCTAGGGCTTTCAGCAATTATGCAACAAAGTTATTGCGGGTCTCTATGTTAGAGGTTAAATGATTCGATCGACATTCGTTGCGGCATTGCGAAAAAAAAGGCAAGTCAACAACTAACCATTCTCTTGTGAAAGTAATCCCATAACCAAAGAATAAGATCGGAATTTGCAGACCAGTGAACGGATAATGAAAGACAACAGCGGAGAGAGAAACGACGTTGCGATTCCTCGTGAGTCTCCTGAAAGGAAAAAGTAAGTATTAAACGTTGAGTTCTTAACAACATCTCGGACTGACGGTTTTCTCTACACTATCATGTCTCCGAAAAATCATCATACCAAACGCTATTTCTTTCTTACTGGTATGTGTGAATCACAAGAAAATTCAGGATCTACCGTGTTGCCCGCTACAACAGCCACGGTAACAATAAACGAAGGCTAATTAACAACTATTCACCGAAGTGGAGGTGGCTAGTTAACAATTAGACCCGTAGCCCTTGCGGGCTACGGGTCAATAGCCCAGGAGGCGAAGCCGAATGGGCTATTGACCCGAAGGGTCTAATAGTTAACTATGGCCACTAGTCGGACAGAAAAGGCAATAATGAAGTTAGCTAATGCAAGTTGAAGAAATGTTTATTTGGGAATAAAACCAAAGAAAGCGTCACGCTTTTCGCTATTCGAAGACTATTACTAATATTCCTTTAGTAGCGCAGCCAATTAAAATGCAGGATTTGCATTAAACTAGTCCACTAGTTAATTGGGTGATACTAATGGTGGATATTTACCGAGCCGCGAAGTTGTCTTAGTATATACTAAAACAGTGAGATAATAAGCAAATTTGAGTGAGATAATAAACACATTTATCACATGGCAAGCAATTATCAGACTAAATGAAGCACTCAGATTGGCTGGTTGTCGGCCGGGATTTCACAGTTCGGACCATTACCATGGAAACAGTCCGTTTCCTTACTTCACTCTCCCGGGAAATTAAAGTGGAGCGAAACCCAAAAGTTTTTTTAAAGCGGAATTTAATTTAATTTTAGGTTTGAAGAACAAGAACAAAGGCTCTGTACGCTTCACCTCCATTTACTATATTTCATTAACCGTTCCGCTCGTTCTGACATCTAAGTGAAATGACCAGTTTGAGGTTATGGCGAGAACGCGTGCAACTGATGATAAATGTTCAATTTTTCTCTGCAAACATTTACACCGTTAATACAATTTTTTTGTTCCTGGAATGTTGGATACCCACTCTCCGTGCAGAAAGTCTTGGGGCAATCGTTGACCCACGCACTCACCCCCACCTCACCTCCATTCAGAGACAAACCGCCACACTTCCTCGTGACCGTTTCGAACTTTTTCGGCCATTTCTGCTTCCTCACACTTACCTTGTTACCTTGAAGAGACGATTTAAGCAAATCCTGAGCAAGAACCCAATTTCCTGGAACACAACCCTGGCGAAAGCAATATTGCAATGCTCACACAAAATCTTACCAAAAAGAAAAACAACTATAACTATGGTTTCAGTATCATTCCCTTCCATCACATCCCCCCCCCCCCCCCTCCTCCCAAGACCCTTACTCTTACATAGCTGAGAAAATAAGCTTTGTAAGTAAGTCCTTTCCAGTAATATGAAACACCCGAAGGAAGCCAAATTATCATGAAAATTTACAGCGTGCTCAGAAAGAGTTTTTTGTTGAATTACACGAAGCACGATCGGAAGAAGTTCGTGGCGTTTCGTGGAATGGCACGAAGCGTGATCGGAAGAAGTTCGTAACATTTCGTGGAATTACACGAAGAGTTATCGGAAGAGTCCATTCTTCCCGGCGGAAAACATGTCGCATGTCGCAGGATTGAAGAAAAACTAAAGCGACTTGAGAAACTAACGTGACTACAAGCTAAAGAGATGACCCAAAATCTAATTGAGCCAGTATATCGGTGAATTCCACACCGGACCACTCGGTAGACAAACCTCACCTTCCTTTTCTGCGAGTAAACTCCTTTGTCGGTAAACCAGTACAATGGAGATACATGTACCAAGAGCCACCAACAGAAACCAACTGGCGTCTTTATAGTGACACCAGGCGGGGCTGAAAATGAATCGATAGCTTTAAAGAATTCAACTGACAACGTTTTTTATTGAATGACGTAAAACGACTGGTGGTGACTGGACAAAGTTTCTTTACTTGTTGTTTTATATCACCCAATTAAAAATGATAAAAATATTTGATGTTGGTTTTTGAGGAGAGGAGAAAACCAGAGAAAAGCCCCTCGAGGCAGAGTAATTTATTGAGTGACGTAGAACGACAAACCTTTAAAGATCCAGTAATCACAAAAAAGTCAAGAGCCAATCGGTGTTGAAGTTTTCCTATGCCACTTCAAGCTAACATTGAAAGCCCGTAATAACTACATAGGGAAAATAACTGGCAGTATTAAACTAGCCAGACAACCGACAAGGCAGTAGTAATAATGAGTTTTCGGTAAACAAGAGTCAATGAGTCAATGAGCCATGAGTCAAGTTATAAATCAGGTCAGTGGTTTTCAAAATTCAAAATGGCGGACGTCGCAAAACTGATTGTGAATTTGGTGGTTCGCTACGCAACGATTTTTGTTTCTCGAATCCTATCCTAACCCACCATCTTGGAAAGGCTCTAAATAAAACCACTGAACTGACTCATAACTTGATTCATGACTCATTGAATCATTAATAACAACATAATTCCACTAACAGGTTAAGACTAAACAATTTTGAATCTTCATCTGGTATTTTCTCTTAAAGCTAATAATGTCAAACTTGAGTTACTGTCTGCGAGCCCAAAACCGTCTCTCAAAACTAATTTCTTGATTCAAATATTCTCTGAATATCAAAGGAGATAGAAGGCTAAGAAGTCTCACCACACGATCGTGCCCAGTCCTCAGCGCAATACTCTTGACTATCTGTCTCCGTTTCTTTGGGATGAAGTATCTCTGACATTATGGAGGAAACTGCCAACCAGAATGACTGAAGACAGACAAAAGGAAAAACAAAGGTTTCTGTGATAACTGCTTTGACTTAAAAGCGCCTTTCGCGAATTCTTCCAATTCAAAATTGAGTAAAAAATAGGTAGTATTTCGTACTGAATACAAAATGGTAAGTAATCAAAATGTAGGTAATATTATTTCGACCTTTTAGATGAGATGTCACATCAATGGAGGTTAAATGCCAAGAATTGAGCCTTCTACTGAAAGGAATTTAAGGTTGATTCGACGACACTTGCTATTATTCCAAGCCAGACCAGCCGCATTTGGTTTGGACAACAGCAATTAGTGTTTACCTTCCACTGTACCACCTCAGTCCTTGGTATGGAGCAAGGGAGGGTGGGGGAAATCTTCATACTCCATGTATTAACTCTCAATTCTTTCAAAGTGATCATAATAAGCTTGGCTTAAAACGTGTTCAAAAGTATTTCTTATCTTGACTTTCGTATGCCCCGACAAACACCTTCAGAGGTAACGGCTATGCAAAAACTTGTATAACCGTGCCTTCTGAAGATGTGTACTGAAACGCAAACACAAGAGTCCATCACCCAAGAATACTATTTACCCAGATTGGCCTCGTCCCTATTAGCGTTAAAAAAGTGTCAATTTTTGCGTTTCGACGAGGGAGAACGCATATTATTCTGCCTTCAACGCATGCTCTGCTAAGTTTACGTCCTTGAAACCGTGGACTGGACTTTGACACCGACTGGATTTGGAACTACGCTCATCGGAAATGACCTTTTATATCTTAGCATGGACTTTGTTCATAAACCATTTTGTAAACCCTATAAGATTGACTACAAAAAAACAATCCTAAAAATCTTTTAGAAAATATACAAGTGGTCGATAGACCACGTGTATAAAAAATTGTTTCTCCCCCTCCTCCCCTTCTGCTTTGCTTCCAAAGTGATTGTCGAACGCACTTTAACAATCTTTCTTTTCGTGTTTTGACTTAATTTTGACCCCTCTGCCTTTTTGTTATTGTAAAAAACAAATTGATGTCAGTTTTTCATGCGTCTGTCCTGTTATTGATCATGAATTGCGTCATAACATTGTCGCCGGCTTCTCTGTCAGGTTTCGCCGGCTACTTTCATTGTTTGAAGAGTCAAGACATGTAGAGGAGATGATGTTTATGAGGTCTAAACTACTTGGGCTCAATACAAATAAAAATTTGCAGTGCCTATCTTTTCTGAAAACACATAAAAGACTTCTGACTCAAGGGCAGTTTAAAAACGTTATGCTTGAGACTTTCGTTTTGAAAAAATCTTGCTGTGGTGGCGGGAAAGTAGGAACAATATGATTTGTTGTCCGCCATATTGGATTTCGATATCTTGAAACAGCCACCGATTGTATCTTACAGGAAGGAAAAATCACTCAAGGACGTTTTAGTCCGCGCAAAACTTCTTTTAATCACGCCGCAATCATAAAAAGAACTTGTAAACAAAGAAGCACTTTCAACAGGTTTGTTCTCAAACCAGAAGGAAATTTACATATGATGTTCTGCTAGCAATACGCTCAGCCTGCGTCCACGCATCTCTTACCACAACTCAACTGAGGAACAAAACTAGCCCCTGATCATTCACTAACCACTCCTTCGTTTTCACTTCGAACCTTTCAGTTGATCATTTATAGCGAACGTAGAAGCCGAGGACTCGTAGACTTTATTTAAACACTTGAATGTAACGCTCCTCGGAGTTAAATCCTACTTGCCCGCGTAAGTACTCGTCCTCTCGAGGGCATCTCTACGCTTCAATGTGACAACCGATCTTTATCCAACGTCACTCTTGATCAACTCTCACTACTTTACGGAACTCCTAAACTCTTTGGAAAAAACTACATCACTCTTAAACCGCTCGAGTGATTTTCAATTTTCGAAATTACTACAACCAAGTTCCGCAAGCATATTTTCCCGCTAATTACACAATGGAACGAATGTGTGTCATCTTCACACCTAAACAGGATCGAAACATCCTTTACGCCATTGGCCAATTAGTATCCTCCAATCAGCTTCTTTATTTAACAACCAATCAGAAGCCTTTGCTGGTCTAGTCGTTCAAGTATGTGCCATGTTTACAAGTTGTCAAGTGGCAATATTTGCCAGGCTCGTTAGCTCCAGCAAAACCACCAAAAAGATACAAAAAATATCACTCAACTTTTTGATTATAGGGTTGTATTATTGAAATGTCGCTTCGTCCTTCTTTGAGTAACATGGTTTTCATAGTATAATTGCAGCTTGATTCATCCCTCTAATGTCTGAGTTTCATGGCCCAAAATGCCAGGAAATGCATTTGCCGGCATTCAGTTTTCAAAAATTTTCCAGGGGAGCATGCCCCCGGACCCCCCTAGAAGCGATGGGATAAAGCCCATCGTATGGGTCCTCCGGACCCACAACCGTCTACTTTGCAAAAAACTCCGGCTACTTAAAACCTTAAAGAAAACCCTGCAACGTAGTCTGCGGATCCACTCGTTGACAATGTTATGACGCAATTCATGATCAAGAACAGGACAGACGCATGAAAAACTGACATCAATTTGTTAAATAGACCAAATCGGCTAACTCAATGATGTACCCAATTCAAACCCACTGGGAATAAAACGTTTTCTTCCACGTATTTCCATATCATTTAAATGTGAATACTACATTGTAATGTAAATATGAATTGGGTACAACATTGAGTTAGCCAATGGTATCAGTTAAACTTGATACCAGATTCTTACTCCTCGGTAATGGACTGTTGGTATAAAGCACTACACTAATGTACATGATCTCAGTTAAAAATGAAAGACGGTTTGAAGCGGTAACCTACGGAGCAAAGCGGTCAGTGGCTTCGGAAACAGAAGAGACATGGATGTAACGATCACGAGTTGTCTCCCTTACCTCAAACTCCGTTTTGGCACTCAAATGATCCATAAGATGAATGAACATGATCCAGATTTCACGAACACACCCGCAAGGAAATGGACATACCTTGAACAACTCTGACTGGGATTCCTAAAGATCATATAGAATTAATTTTCCTTCAATGTTGTACCCCGGTCGTTCAACTCGGCTTACGCCTTGTGGAAAAGCTTTCAAGGAAAATTTAGCAGGTTTAATTCGAGTAAATAAAAGATCTGGTAGTTCACTAAATATTGGATAAAGTTTGATTTCTTTTTGGAACGGAAACAAAGGAAAGTGTTTGCATAGCAATAGCGCCTAATTTCCGGGGGATTACTTAAATTAAAGCAAGGAGAAAGCCATCTGTTCTTAGTTTAGAGACACAATCAAGGCTGCTGTAACGTTCTTGGAAAGCTAAGAATCGGGGCAAAAATTATCAACAAATTTATTCCAATCCAAGGTATTTTGTGTACGTGTTTGTAGAGACAACTTGGTACGTATTACTTGGCGTCGCGGCAAACAGCAAACGGGAAACGTCATGCTAGAAATTTGCGTTTTTCTCGAAAAAGACCAAAAGACAAAAAGAATTTATAATTAGCTCATTTCTTTCCTATTATCGACAAATATCGAGCAAAAGAGACACTTTCGAACAAGAGACATTTTAATCCTCAATATTCAGCCTGCCTTTTGCCCTTTGCCTTTTCACGAAATGCGATTGGGGGAGCTAACTAGAAAACCAATTACAGTTAACTTAGCTATCCAGCTCGAACTTTTTCAGTTTTAACCTTAGTTTAGTGTTCCATTTTTCTTTTTTCTTTTTCTTCCTATTAGCTTTGAATTTGATATCGTGTATAAATAAAGATTGTATTGTATTGTATTGTATTGTATTGTATTTGTCTTTCATAGACCTTTTTGCAGATACGGCGGCCATTTTGATTTTTATTGTTTCAAATAGCTATTATGGGATGTCCAGGGGGCAAATACATATTAATTTGCCCCCTGAGCATCCCATAATGTCTTTCGAAACAATGGAAATCAAAATGGCCGCCGTATCTGCAAAAAGGTCTATTGTATTTTTCTTCTTGAGCTAATAAAAGATTATTATAATTAATTAGGGGGTAATGTGAAGTGCTTGTTTTCATCAGTTAACTCTGTTGAAATAT
>NC_090871.1:12692295-12722295 GCF_036669935.1 Montipora foliosa
GGAAATACAACAGGCGTGCTGTTTTTATTTTTATTATTGTATTGGCAAGTGCTCTCTCCTCATTTAATCTTACCCGTGAAAACACGTATCACTTTTAAGTCACTTAACGAAGTCTACCAACAAACCACTTTCAGGAATGTTCAGCAATTCAACGACTGTCGTGAAAATACTGCTATTGAGGCCCAAATATCGTAATAGGTTTTACATATTTTTGCAACTAAATTTACCTTTAAAAAAAACTCGCAAAGAGAGCAGAATAAGGACTGAATCCACTTGTTTCATCCTTCACTTAAAATCTAGGGACTTCCCTCAAGCTTAAACAACCAAACATACTAAGCGAGACATAAGAGTGAGTAATCGTATAATCATCAGCTTCAGCTTTTAAAATTCCACCACTTTTATCTATTACACAGCAATAACGTTGTAATCGTATAATTATCAGCTTCAGCTTTTAAAATTCCACCACTTTTATCTATTACACAGCAATAACGTTGTAATCGCTACCAGAAGTACAACTTATGACCAATGGATTACTTTTGTCCCTCGAATAAGCGGAAAAAGAGCATTTATGCGAGCTAACTTGAAAATGAACAGAACCGGGATCAAGCCAGATATAAACCAAAGATTTTGCTGTTGCCAAGAATGTGTGGCAACAACTGAACCGAAATTGAAACAAGCCAATCTCAACAGAGGGCGACGGCAAAGTGTTTATTCCATTCTCGCGCGACGACGGTTGAACAGATGTTTCAATAATTGCAAAAATGTGTCAAACAACTTCATCAATCTCGTTACAAAGATACGGTAGACATTGCCTTGCACTGAAATCGAATGGCAGATCATGAGGCACTGCAGCAACTTATGGCAGTCATCGCTAGATTTTCTTTTGCTTTCAAAAAGAAAATTTGCAACATATTGTAAAAAGAGGTGATTATTGGTCATGTACAATAGGAGCGCGCCGACGGTGAACCAGTCGGACTATCGCTTGAAGAAGACCAGCAGTACTACTGAAGCGGTCGAAACGTCGCGATCTACAACCTAAGTGACTACAATCTACATCGTGAGACAAACGATCATACGTCTTATCATCTAAAATTGGTAGAGATTTCCAATGGACAGAGGTCGAAAGCTTGCATTGAATTAAAGAGCAATAAGTGTTCAATTAACAGGATTAAGTTAACAAAGTGGCGCCTTTGGCGTAGTTCGACGCGAATAACTTCCTCTTCTTAGACACCTACTATTGTTGCAAGACAAAAATTGGTCTATTCAGCAACTTCTGTTAAATTTTATACATGGCACGGTTTCCTTTTCCTTATCGGATTAAGGCTAACCTGGAAGTAACAAGACGAAATAGAGGAAACTTACAAAGCCTATTAACGAAGAAGAGCAATTGACGGAAATGTGAAGGATCATTCGGATAAATCCGCCGGAGATAAATAATACTCTTGTACAAATCTTTGACAATCGCTGAGCACATCTTGTTGTATGTTAGAAATAAAAACATGGTACATATACACCTTATTCCAAAATGGCCGCTGATTTATGCGGATACAAATTGGCCCTTGTTGCCTCGTTCAAGATAAAATATTGTTTTGAATTTTAAGCTTAAGAACGAGGCATCAAGGGCTTATTTGAATAAAAACAAAAGAATATTTAAATGACGGCCATTTTGGAATAAGGTGTATAGCCATGTGTTTTGCTCGAGAAAATAGACCTTATGGGAATTTAGCCACACGAGTGTCATTTTGGCCGACAGAACATTTTGCAACGTTTATCGAGTGCAATGAATACATATATGTTTTGAACTCAAGGTGAAATCAATCAAATTATAATTTTATAGTAAAGTTTATGCAGTTCAAAAGATCAGTGAAAAGGTGCCAACGAATAACGCCTAGTTAACAGGTATATTGTACAACTGAGACCGTCTTGAATCGAAACCGCAATCAGTTCGTTGCACGCGATATTGACGATATTAAAAAAAAATCAGCAAAATCAATTTCATTTCAATTTCATCTAATTTGGGAATTGCCGATAAAACAGATTACTTTAGATAAAGGCTACACACAAACAACATGCATATTATGCCAAAAGAGGTTGTGCCATTCTGATAAAATAAAAGTCAAGCAAATCGCTTAGTGAGATAATCTGCAGTGTTGTTTTACAACGTTGAGCTGTATAGACGATCGAGTCCCACACGTGCGTTTTACATTTTGAAACATTTCTTTGCCAGCCTCGTCCGGACAAATTTGAGGTTATTTAAGGACGGTGCCTATTGTTATTGCATATTCGTTCTGCGCATCTCGAGATACTCGGATTTCCTATGGATGGTGCTTATTAATACAGGGATATTTTTTCACGGTTCAAAAGTATGCGGAGAAAGCAGAACTTAGCAAGTGCTCTTGGTATCCACAAAGAAAATTGGAGGTAAACACGCATTTTTCAGAGATAATCAAGCTTCAATTTGGAAAAGAACGTCATACATTTCTTTTTATTTTAAAGCCCTTTACGAACCTTGTTGATTAGTTATCTTCGAAAAATGCGTGGTTACTCCCAATTTTCTTTTTGGATTTCAATAACGTTAAGATCTGCTTTTCCCGCATATTCAGTAAACCCCGCAAAAATACCTTTGAATTAGTAGGCACCGTCCTTCAAAAGGGCGTGGGCAGCCGACAACAAATTCTAAATTTCCCCTCCAAATCTCCACGCCAAGTTCATTCCAAAGTAGTTTGCATACACTTTCCATGCCGAACGACTAGCTTGGATAATATAATCGCGACGTGATTAGAATAACGCGAAGTTGCATTTTTAGATAACGTTCTCGAAGCCGTCGTCGTTCTTGCTTAAGCTTCCTAATACCTCTACTGATCTTCGCAAATATTGATGCATGTCCGACATGTAGATTAAAAGACAAAATAGGTCGCATGCGCGAGTGGTTCGCCTGGCACTGTCTGGAGATCGTGAGAGCCCGGGTTCACGAATCGTTCCCACAACTATGGGTTTCAAAGCCCGACAGAGAATCTAATGATTCTTGTAGATTGAATTTTTCATTCTGTCATGTCTACACAAGGTCTTTGATAGAATATCTGCTGTTTTATTTGGTGACAAGGAGAACTGGAGCCTGGTTTATTTTGAACCGTTGTTTCGCACTTATTTTTAACTGTACAATCTACAGTTGTTCATTAAACTGGTTTTTATTATTAAAAAAAGGCATTGATTAGAAGAAATACGGTGTTTTTTTAGCGCATAAATACGGTACAGTATTACAAAAGCGTCTGAAAGCAAGCCGATATGTGCAAGGTACGGGGCATTAGACATGAGAGACTTTTCTTTCCGTTTTAGTTTTCATAAATAGAAGTGTTCTCGTGTATCGTGCGGTTGACAGGGTCATCATCGATAGAGAGACGCTGGTCTGATTGAGCTAATTGATCAAAACAAAAGGTCAGCGAGATTAAGGCTCTGGAAGCCGATGATTATATCATGAATTGGTCAGTAATTCAAAGCAGCCCTGCAAGCAATGAATTCAAAAACAACAACACGACTTTTCGAGAAGACCGGGGTTTTTTTCCGAAATGACGTCGAAACGCATTCAAAACATTCTTGGACAAAATTTTGTTGACAAGTGAGCCAAAGATTTAACACAGTCTGTCAGTTCTGAAAGCGACATCATTGGGTGCATTTAATCTGTCAGCTTGCTTGAACGCCAGTAAAAAAAAATCATTTAACTCTAAACATATCATGTTATGAGATTTTATTGGGACCGAAAAAAAATCGTTTCATCACTATTCAACCTTCAATACAAGAAATTCAGGTCAATTTAAATGAAATGTTATCCCAGGGACTTTTGATTAAAAATCAAGCTAGATGTTTAACTCATGATCAATAATAATCATTAGGAAAATGAAATTAGTATTCTACTGTATTAATCTTTAAATATTAACTGCGGGAACTGGGACTCGTTTTCCACCAATTAATCTCGGGTAAGATTTTTCGATTCGGCTTCACTTGTGTGTTGATTCTCTTTTAGAAGCTTCCAGAGGTTATGAACGTTTTTTTAATCCTGAATTAACTTCTTCGAATGGAACGGGCAAGACTTTGTAATAAAATTCGAAATAGACTTGTATCATCTTCCTTAAACCGTTACACTATTTATTCATCTTGACCACATCATTAGGAGATAAAGAGAACTGAGACAAATGTTTAACAATTACAATGATTACGTTGTTCAAATAATTACGAAAAGACCATGATTGATGAAAAGATACTGTAGGTTACAGAAGGGATTCTCCGGTTTAATGAACAAAACATTTCGCATTACTTATGTATTTTTATTTATTTACTTTACATTGCCTGGCAAATTGCAACGTTTATTATTTACACACAAAAACCGTACCCAAGTGCTTAATGGTGTTTCCATTTCAAGTTGTTTATTTACTTTTCGTTGACAATTATCTGCTTTTTCACTATCTTCGCTTCGGAAAATACCCCCCAAAACACACATAGAGATGTTCTCTGATAAATAAACCACTTTATAAGAACTCTCACTATTTCGTTGGGTTAGAAATGTGGCGGATGAACAGAGATTTCAAAGTCAAACAATGTTCAGGGTAATTTTCGACGTCCGAGCGGCGAATGATCCCAGCGCGCAATGCATAACGGTCAATACTGGGTCTTCAAACACACCTAAACTTTTAGGGATACACAGAAGCTCTAAATCAAAGCAGTCCGTTTCGAAAAGGCAAACCATGTCGCTTTAATTAACCGACATTTCCTGTCATTCAGTTGCTTTGTTTAACCAAACAGTGAAACGGAAGCCCGCTATTTCCCATTTCCTCTCGTTGTATTTTCTGTACTTAGCTACTTAGGAGACTGCTAGCCATAACAAATGTAAAAGCGATCAACGACGTGCCGCAGACAAAACCGCTCTAGCTGCGTTTACAATCACGCCCAAGTACATAATCCAGATTCCTCAGACTGGAAATCAAAGGCGTTAGAACGCGTTTGTTGGCTCCGTTATATCCGATTTCTAAACAAAGGGTCTAGAGGTTATCTCTGCCAAGATATTTTTCTCGAGTTTAAATTTCCGCCCATGATCAGATATAACTTGCAACTCCTTCTTGGCTAAAACGATTGTGTATCATCAGGTCCCGAGAGACAAGTGCAACAAAACGCGAAGCGAGATTCCAAGAAAATTGCTAACTCAGGGTGAGTAACTTCGTATCCACACCTTTTTCCTTTTTATTTCTAACGCTTGCACGGGTATTTCCTCGGACTGTTGCGACCATGTAGATTTCATTTTAAGTCTCAGAATATAGTCATGGTTTAATTCTAAAAAAATTGAGCGCTAAATAATTGTTTAAAAAGCGCACAAAAAGCCACACAGCTCTGCCTATGAGGCAAACCTTTAGCAAGTATTGCTTTAAAATAGGAAAACGGAGAAGAAACCGCTGTTATCTTCCTAGATTATGCCATGGACTCGCTTTCGATTCTAGCGAGCTATATTTCTTCTCCAACTCATCCTCCCCATCTTTCAATTTGTCACTTTTGAACACTTTGTAATTACAGCAGTTATACCAAAGCGCCCATCGTTACTTTGATCATTATAAAGTCATCGATTAAGGACTTTAACCTGTGAAGTCGGCTTAAGAAATAAGGTGGATTCATCAGTGTGACCGAGAAGTTAAAATCCCTGTCATATCACACGGAAGAATGTCATGGGAACGTACACGCAGACGGTCACCCGCAACTTACAGTACAGTACCTACTGAACTGAAAACCAAATTCTAGGACTTCTGCAAGCCTCTTTGCTAGCTAGTCTTGTCTACATGCAGTTAAGATTTGATGCAATGTCATTGCTGTATAGTACCATCTCAAAACTTAAGTCTACTGAGGAATTTCACGAAACATTCCGATAATTGCCGGCAATTTAGGTTTCACTCTTTTCATAACCAGACTGGGTAAGAGAAACTGAAACTTAAGAAAACCAAAAGAATTGTCCGTCTATGCATCAATCCAGATCGCCATTACTTCCCATGTAATCAACAGAGAGAAATGCAGACTTATTGCTTTATTGCCTTTATAACCTGAATTCCAAGTACTATTTCTCGCTCTCTTCGGGCAGTAACTTTCACATAGCAAAAGCAAAAGATTAAAAATGCAGTCTATCATTAGGTCCAACTTCGTCGTTGCAGTTTTAGAACAAAAATAGTTTGTGTTTTGTTGGTGTAATAGGAGCAAGGATGCAGAAAAATACCAAAAGGCTATATCAATAACATCGTTGTCGAAGTTTGTTTACACAGCAGTCTTCGAAAAAGCCGTGTTATTTTAAAAGATTTTGTTTCAACAAACTGGACTCGTTTCAATTCAACTTAGACAGTCCACATGCCAACCTTAGAATGGTGCAGTAACATTGAAGTTCCAACGAGATGACCTCCCCATAATTGCTTGTTTCGCATTGCAAGTTGCGAGGTGATGTCGACATCGGTTTAACTTATCAAAGTTTTTCCATGAGGTGTTCGTTAGACAAAATCTCAAGAGGTTAAAAAGCAGAAAGAAAAACCAGTACAGTCCGAAAGAGAAACGTTACAACAACAAAAAAAACAAAAACAGTGCATCTCTGTTGTGAAGCACAGTCAGTAAACCGTAGCACATGAAAGTTAAACCGCTCAGTTGCAGTAAACAGTAGCAATTGCTGGGTGGGCTTCCATCTTAATGGTCACACTCAAGGATTTCAAGGATTTAAATGCCGAGTAAACACTAACCGTACAATATAATAAACAGTACCACATGCAGGAAAGTGTTTAATTCCAAGATTTCATGTGTATATTCATGCACTGTACCAGAACATTCATTCAAACAAACACAAACGGAGTAAAACACATCTCAGTAGCTAACATTTGAACGGTTGTACCTCAAGATTTCATTTAACAGCAGACTGAAATTAAAACCTGAGGAACCGTGACATGGCTAAGCTTAAACAGCGCCCTGGAATTTGACGTAGTCAAACGTGAGTTCACAATTAATGCTCTCCACTGTGAACTCTCTGCCGTAGAACTTTTGCCTTCAAAAGACGTAACAAACTTTACGAGCTTAATGCTTCTTAGTAAGGCTTTGGCGGTAATCTCAGCCATCGCTAAGTGTTTCAGTTTTGGACACTTACACATCCTGTACCACTAGGGGACAAATTCACTGTTGTCTGAACCAAGTTTGCTCTCCAATGCAAGCATGGAACGCAGATTGCGTGAAAGGAGAAAGATCGACTTCATAGTACTTGGGAAATGCCTTAACCAGTTGAAAACTATTAAGTCTGGGTCCGACTAAGAAGTATATGAATACCGTGTTTGATTGATATCCTTACTGATTAAAAAAAAGGAAAGGAAAGGAAAGGAACTTTATTTAAGTGTCTAGTCGTTCTAGCGCTGGAGCACTAATAGCCCACTTTAGATGTCATAAAAGTCAGTCCTAAACAAAAGGCATCAACTCGAGGCTCTGGGGAATAAACTCATTCACTACTTGCGCAATCCCATAATACACCTCTATTACCCCCCAAAACTTTTGCATAGCCATTGTTCGCAATTTCTCCTAGGACATGAAAATGTCCCAAGAGGAGAAGTCGAAAACAATGCCTACGCCTATTTTTGGTGGGTAAAAGAGGTGTATTATGGGATTTGTGCAAGTAGTGAATGAGTTTATTCCCCAGAGCCTCGAGATGATGTCTTTTTAAAACCTAATTTTAATATATTGAAAGCGGGCTATTGGGGACACTGTAAACTAAAATTAGCAATCAACGTAAATCAATTCAAATGTTGGTTTTTGGTTTTTGAGGAGGGAGCTCCTCCGTTTAGCAGGTAAACGAATGGATGAAAGCCGCCATTTAAGCTAGAATATAAACGTGTAAACAAGGCCTGGCGAAACTTAAACAGAAACACCGGATCCTGGTGGTGAAAAATCAAATTTATCAAAAACCAAAACAGCAAGGAGGATTGAACCGTTCAATCACCCTCATTAACCGGTCCTTTGTCTTTCTCAGGTACAGAGAAGATGCCCGGCACTGGAATCGCTATGATGGTTGTCTATGTTTACACCAAAATTTACACTGATACGGGTGGCCTAGGACTCAGTATCTACAGACCACAGTGTCCCCCTGGCTTTTGCATTCTTGGTGATTACGCACAGGAGGGAGACACCAGTAAGCCAAACCATGGTGCCATGCTATGTGTTCTCATGACTGACTCCAAAGTGGTGGCAAGAGCCGTGGGGTTCAATCAAATGTGGAGTAGCGAAGGCCCGGCCAGTGGAAATGGCGACTTCAGCGGAGTATATGACGATGAAGATTCCACCGATTATAGCGGTACTTCCGCTTCCGGCAATAGCCAAATCCTAGCATTTTGGGAACCTACAGTTCCCCACGACAAATATGTTGCACTTGGTCACGTCGCCACAACCAGTTACGAACCACCACATGATATTCAAGTATGCGTTGTGCACAAAAGTGTGGCCACGCCAGGGATTCCAGGTAAGCGTTTGTGGATGGAAGAATCCCGTATGTCAAGCATCTGGACTTTGGCTCCCAGTTATCACTACTTGAACATTGGTACATTTGTAAGTAGCGATTCCTCAATAGCACCTCGCGTCAATCAATTCTGGTCGTTGATTCCTAGTGTCATTCCCGCTCCACACAACACGTCTTTGTTGATCAAGAAGCTAAAAAGGGCCGATCTGGCACTTTTATACCGGGGACAAGAATGTCACATAGATTCCAAGCCTCTAAGTGTGTACCTCCCGCAAGCACCCACTGATTATGCCCCTCTGGGACACTACGCGGAGCAGGGTCCCGTGTCGCAGCATAAGGAAGTGAATGTGCTGGTTGTTAAGGAGGAAGGAGGCAGAGGACTTCTAAGAAACCCTATAGCCTACCAGGAGCTTTGGAGGTCAAATGCTGCGAGCAACAATACGAACGCCGCCATTTGGAGACCAGTGCCAGCCCCAGGGTACCTCTGCCTTGGTCACGTGCTAGGTCTCGGCTTTGATGCACCTCCCACGAATGCCATTATGTGCCTTCACTGGAGCGTGGTAGGCAGGAGCCCAGCTCGTTGTAAGAGGGTGTGGTGGAACAAGTGTTCGCTCAAAAAGCAAGCAACAATCTGGAGCGTGACAGGCGCGGATACTTGCCTCACCGCTAATACGTTTGTCATTCATCAAGGGCTGCATCTCCCTCACTGGGAGGAACTGTTGTTTCACTGCTTTTATCGAAACGAGGTGCCAGTGAAGTAGAGAGGCGAGACCTTACAAAAAGAAAAAAACCCGAGAGCAAGCTATATTGGAGGGGTGGGGTGAGGACAGGAAAAAAAGCCCATCAACGGCTCCAGCAGTCCTCAAAGAGCGGTTCCGGACAGGAGGAAAGAAAAGAAGGACGTTTTCCCTAACCCTAAGCTTTGACATAATATTATCCAGATTTCTGGTCGTTATTTCTTTTTGTAGATATCGCAAATTTCAAACCTTAACTGGTCAATCATATAAGGTAGAGCTCGAGTTAAAAGCCGAGAATAAAGTTTCCTTTTGAATGTAGCACAAGAAGTTCCCTTTGATGCTGATGACATAACAGTTAATGTAATTAAACCACATAATAAGGAAAGCCCAATAGGTTTACGGATACGATATTTTAAAGCGAAGAGAGTCAATTCGCGTTTTCCGACAGATCATAGATTTTTCAAGGAGCGATCTTCCCCAGCATAGCAAATAGTACATTTTGAAAGAAGATGGCAATAAGTACAACCAAAAAGCGTTGACAAAAAAGGACTGAGTAAAAGGTATAACCACTGGAGGTTTTTCTATGATTACGTCAAAACAACGTCGAAATCAACACTCTGCTGATCGAAGAAAGAAAATGTTAATCGAACTGAAAACTTCAACTTCACAAGAAATCTTGGTTTTCCCTATTTTTTCAGCACCACTCTAGCAACCCCACGTGAAAAAGTCCTTCGCTTACGCTTAGTATTAAAATTTATTAGGCGCCACGAACAAAGTAATCCAACGGGCAAGTCACAAAGCATGAATATTAACATAGGAGCGACAAGTTTTCTTTTGTTATTACATGACCTTTGTAGTTCGTATGCAAATTTTACAAAGAACTGCAGGGGTGGTTATAATTATCATAATAGAATAATTTAATTGATCGTCCATGCGTAAAGGAAAGATCGAATGAATAGGAAAGGAAAGAAACTTTATTTAAGTGTCTTGTCGTTCTAGCGCTGACGCACTAATTGGGGACACTGTAAATTGAAATTAACAATTAAGGAACGTCAAGGAACGTCACATTTGATCTTATTTAGAGACTACAGTATATAAATAACGTTCTGTATACGTTTCACTTCGAAGGCTAAGTACTCTTGCGAAACATGCACGTGTTCTGTCTGGCAAGAAAGATTAATTTAAAAAACACGCATGCGCAAATGGCAAATACACACCACAAGTGCGAAATTTCTGCGGAGAACATATACTTGCTTGACGCAACCATGTGGTAACTCTGGTTTTCCTTCAACACGCATAAATCTTTCGCCTTTTACTAAAGATTTCCGTGGAGGAGAACAACTGAATGAGTCTATAGACAAATTTTTCGTCGCCCTGCCTACCGGCGGGGCTCCAAATTGCTAATAAAAGGACAACTGATAATGAACTATGTTCGTACTTTTTCATTATTATGCAGTCGTTTCATAAAAAGACATTCAACCAGCGATCGCTGTTCCTAATGTTCATTCTCGGAACTTTCAATGTGACAGTTGGTACTAACCTTGCTTTTCAGCCATCGCTAAGTGTTTCAGTATTACGTAATTGCATACATACACATACTGTACCACTAGGGGGCAAATTCACTGTTGTCTGAACCCAGTTTGCTCTCCAATGCACGCATGGAATGCAAATTACGTGCAAGGAGAAAGATAGACTTAACAGTATTTGGAAAATGCCTTAACCAGTTGAAAACTATAAAGTCAGCGTCTGACTAAAAAGTATGAATACCGTTTTTGCATTGCTATGCTTATTGATTGGGCCAAAAACGTCCGGAGCTAACTTCTCGACTCGATGTTGACCGGCTTCAAATATGAGGCGATTATAAAAAGAGACGTCACAATAAGAAATTCATGTCTAAAAAGTTATGGAGGAAACGAATGGATACAAACCATATAAATTTGTACACAAGGCCCAGCGGTGAAAATTTATCAAAAGAACTGCACGGGTGCTTTTAATTATCATAATAGCATAATTTAATTGATCGTCGATGTGTAAAGGAATGAACTTTTTGGAATAACTCGAATGAATCGAATGAAGCAACAACACATTTGCTCTTATTTAGAGACTATATATTAAATAAGGTTCTGTATACGTTTCACTTCGAATGCAAGAAGTACTCTTGCGAAACATACACGTCTTCTGTCTGGCAAGAAAGATTAATTTAAAAAACACGCATGCGCAAATGGCAAATACACACCACAAGTGCGAAATTTCTGCGGAGAATATATACTTGCTTCACGCCACTCAACGGTAACTCTGGTTTTCCTTCAACACGCATAAATCTTTCGCCTTTTACTAAAGATTTCCGTGGAGGAGAACAACTGAATGAGTCTATAGACAAATTTTTCGTCGCCCTGCCTACCGGCGGGGCTCCTAATAGTCAACAAAAGGATAAATGATTGAATGTGCTACTTATTACCCTCAGGCGGCTCAACGAACGATCGCTGTTCCTAAATGTTCAATATCACGTCAAAGTCAGTACTAACCTTGCTTTTCTAGTATAAGACACAGCGTTTGAATAGCAGCCCAGTTCAGTTCCAAATGAAGGTGAAATAAATGCCCTCCAGCTGTCAAACGCAGAGATGTGCCCATAGTCACAGGGTCTGTCCTAGTGAATGAACAGGGAAGACAAGACACGCGCCCTAGAAATGTGGCCAACTCTTCCAGCTGTTTTGTTAGTCGTGAAGGTAGAAGAAACAGTTGATTGAGATGGACAGTTTTCGGAGTAAAATCTCGAACTGCTTCCAGGTGGCTAAGAAAAAGGAAAAAAACAAGCATTTTCATATCGTCTCGATTTGTTTTCGGACGTTGAAAAAAGGCGTGAGAACAATCCGAGTTTCAAAATTTTAACACAACAGGGAAAAGCCGTCATTGCTGTCTGCCCCGCAATATCGGGAACTACATGCAAAAGTGTTAGGGTTCTTTAAGGGATCTCGACTTACAACCAAGCCTAGCATCCGTACCGTCTCCACACGGTCTTGGAGTCCACAGACGTGAAGAACAATAATATTATGTTTATTGTAGTCTAAAATAGCTGAAAGCTTTAGTTCTACTTAACACTTACTTGTGCACAAAGTATAACAGGAAGGCACAAAATTTTCCGCATTTTCTACGAAGCTCCAGAGAACGAGAATGTACATCATCTAAGAGAAAGAGATAACAGGACTGAAGAGTCGAGGTTTCCTTTAATATCCTTTGATTTTAATTCAGGTACTTTAATAATAAAGACGATGGCAATGACATTGACGTTGTTGATAACTATTACAACAATATTAAAATAAATATTATCATAAGCATTACTTTAAATCAAAAAGCAATCTTGCATGATGCCACATCTGGGAATTAAACCCGGACACAATGATGGAGAAGAGAAACAAACCTCACTTATTGTATTACTGGAAATTTATTATAGTGATGAACGAGTTTTGCAGGTTTCTTTCATGATAAAACTGTGCTGTTATTGAGTACATTGGTGGTTACCTGTCAAAGATGTAACATTGGTGAGTGCATCCAGCTTAAAAACTTCCTGCCTGTAAATATGAAAAGAATTAGCGCTCAATAATAACATGAGTTGACATGTTATAATATCCTGCTGAACATTGTGAAAGTGTTTGGCAAGTAAAAAAATGGAAACAACTTTTAGCCACAATATTCCTAACAAATTCTAAACAAACGAGGAGCTTTCAAGAGTATTGTAGATTCACTCCAAACAGGACAACAAATAATAGGAAATACAAGCCTACTTTAATGCTCACATAACTAACAAGGGCAGGTAACAAGATACAAGAAGAATGTAAATTCAAACAACATTATAGAACAGTTTTGAAATGACTGTCAAAAGTAATTATGCAATTGCAATTGCTATGCTTAGTGATTGGTTTTAGAATCTTGCGCCAGTTTATCAACCAAGGAACACCAAAACCATCTGCGACTAGCATGCACAATTTTTCCAGTGCTTTAAGCAAGTCACATGGAATTGCTATGAATTTGAATTGGTTCATTTTGCTGTTTGCACCTTCTGTGATTGGTCGCAGTAATTACTTTCAATAACAATTGGTATTTGTTTTAGAGCGAGTTTCAATTGATTGTCGTAAAACCTTCGTAAAACCAAAACCAAAGTAATTACTTTGGCCAATCAAAAAGGATGAAGCCAATCCAGTAAACCAATCAAAACTCGAACTAATTACACGTAGCCGACACAAAGCGCGGGAAAATGTGCACGCGCGAGCCACAATTGGTTTTGGTTTCACTTCTGATTGGTTGAAAAAGTGGCACGATAACTATGAACCAATCACTGAGTGAAGTAATGAAAAACCAAAGTAATTACACAGTTACTTTCGACACTCAATTGAAAACCACTCTATGACGCTCAATTGAAAACTGCTCTATATGCTGACAGCCTAAGACTATGTATTTGACCACAAACCAAAAGCAGATCATAACACTACAAAGACGTTGACAGCGGCTTCAATAAGTACCGAAAACCTACGAAAAGCCCTTTTCAATTCACTCTGAGAAGTCAGGAACTTTTTCCCTAAATTAACGTAATGAAAGACAAAGCATTTCAAACCTAAGATTAAGATTCATTTTGACAATGAGTAACAGCCGGTTACTCCACTCACACCAGCCTCCACCTTCACATTTTTTATTAAAACCCCTGTGTTGATGAAAATCCATTTTTAAAATATATAATAGGCTCGAAGTAAAAGAACCTCAAGGCAATAGCCAGGTTATGACATTCAAGAATGATTAGATTAAAGGGAACTTTAATGGTTGCTTAATTTTAAAGAAGGGATGGTAGTGTATCAGGACAGGGACTTCAAAGGTGTATTATATGTGTGTCCATTAGACCAATTTGAAAGGATGCATTTTTTCAAGTCATTATTGAAACGTATGTAACATCTTTGATAGATCTCCAGCAGTCCTCTTGAAGATCTTACGTCTTGTTCAACAATCCTCCAAAATCATTGCCAGGACACTCAAGGGTATGCCTAAATTTTATACTAGTTCTTCCAGGACTGGACATTGATTTGTTGATTGTGAAGGATCCTTGAGAGGCCTTTTAATTGTCACCATCTAGACCATAAAATATTATCAAGGATCTCTAAGACACCATCAGAAACCTTCTTGTCAGCAACTGCATGAATATTTTTCAACATCCTCTCAGATCTTTAAAGTGCTACCGTGACCAAAACATCACTTCTTTTTTTCCTTCAGATTTTGAAAGTGTGATTGCTCAACACTTGACTGGCAAAATTTTAAGCTTTGATTTTTATTCAAAGGCTATTTACTTTGAGTGTAAGTCTTGGATTCTACAGTCCGCCATTATTCACGTCCCAACCTGACTAATTGAACCTCAGGGGGTTGAATCTAAGGGAAATTGACGTCATTTACTCACTAGCTTAAAAGTTCAGCTTGTAAACGCAGCTTATTATATATGCAAAACACAAGTTTAGAAGTCTAAAAGCCCGAAACTCTGTGCTGCATATTAATCCAACCGCGTACACACGCAAAATTGCATTCTTAAACTATTGAGTCTTTGACATCATTTTCTCCTTGATCCAGCTCTCTCAAGATTTTATAGTTAGTAATGGCGGACCATTAAACACAAAAATTCCAGTTAAAATAAACAGGTGTCTTTTTGAAATCAAGGCTTAAAACTTCGATCAGTTTAATACTGTTTAGTTAAAATAATTTTTTTTTTTTGTCATAGTAGCACTTTAAAGGATCTTTGTGATATCTCTCAGATAGTGTGCACACTATCATTGGTCAGTTTAGCTGGCCAAGGTTGACATTTATGGCCAGTAACTTCAGATAGCTAACACCAAGAGATACAATAAAATGATCATAAGTACTTAAAGTTACTACTCCTTGTTTTTTTTCCAGTTTGACTTATGTCCTGAGTAGGAACAAATTCAGCTGAAAAATCCATGCTGTAGCTTGAACATCCTTACAAAGAGGTTCTGTATGGATGTCCTAGTGATAATCTTAATTTGGAGATTTTTTAATTGTTGGTTGGCCCACTTGTTTCAAACTTAAAGACAATAAAAGACAATATCAAATCACAAACATTACCTAAGCATAAAGAATAGAGTTTCCATGTGCTGCACCAGTGCATTTGCCATCACAAATTTTGCCCCAAACAGCTGGGTAACTGAATCATCAAAGATCCTTGGGTAAGGATTTTCATTGTGCAGAATTCTATAATCAGATAAACAGGGTACTCAGTTTTGAAAGAGAAATTTAGAAATTCAAGGGTACAATATAGTTATGGATCCACAGCAAGGATACCCTTAATTCATGTCAAAAATCAAAATGAAATCCAGGTTAAATAATAAATATTAATAGTTTTCATTTGAATTCTACGTTGTTCAAGGCCAAGTGCTTTGAAGCATGGTTTGGGCGAACCCCTGAAGAGACCCCTGCTGACCCGCTGACGAGTAAGATCGTCTGGTGTTAAATACACAGTCGAGAGTAAAATCTACATTTAATAAGTGTCACTAATAGGAGGGAAAGGGTTAATTAATCTGTTCCAACACAATGATTAACAAAAGCAAACAAAAATGTTGCTTTGAATTTAAACTTGGGTTCAGAGTCTGTAAGTCAATAAAAGGTCCCATTAGACCAAACCTATGGGCTGTCAATTGTCAATTTCAACCTTTGTAATTTAACTATTGAAGATTCAATTCTTTCGTAGGACTTGTGGATAACAAACTAGTTTGGCAACATCCCATCTGTTGGGATTCCTTCATGTTCATCTGTTATTTGATCTCAATTCTTGCCAGGGACTTTGATTTCCTTCTCTGTTATCCCTTAATTGGCCAGGTGCCAAGCAACTCTTGTATAATAATCTTTCTCACAGGTACTTGACATAAATATATCACTTACTTCTACTTCGATCTATCAATAGCACTAGCTGCATTATCACATTGAAGTAAATGATACTGCTGAGTCGGCTGACCAGTGATATTTGCTGTAAAGCTCTTGGCTCTTAGATACATATCTAAGAGCCAATCTTAGATATGTGACATCTTGGCTCTCAGATACATATCTAAGAGCCAAGATAACCAACCTCCCTTAGCAGTACAGACCATCTACTGCTGCAGATCCAGTCTTACGGACTGCCAAATTCCTGCCTCAAGTTCTGATTTTCTCTTCACTTATTGTTCCTTTATCTGAACACCAAGGAACTAGCTTGAACCATCTTTCTCACAGGCATATTCCACCATCACCACACACTGAACTTCAAGGGGAGTTGCTTATGGAGTATCATTATGTGTTTCTTTTATCCAAGTCTGTTTATCTAAATTAGTATATTGGACTTTTTATTCCTCTTTTTAATTGAGCAGGAAAATGTTTTAAAATAAACTTACGCACTGAAGACTCCATTTTCTAGGTAACCATTTTGGCAGAGCCCTTCCTTGACTCTGATGGAAAAGACATTCCCATTGCAGCTCAACTCTGCTGGATTTCTGATTACTGATTCTACCAATGAATGAAATCTTAATCAATGAAATATTAATGGACTGTATAAACAGACAGACTTGTTTTAGTTTCAATCCTGTTCCACTCTGGCTTGCTACTCCAATGCAATTTTCATGAAGGCCAGGAATTCTCTAACCAAGGAGTTGCTTCAGATAATCACTTATAATATATTTGGCAAGAGCTGGTCTTATCACGGTAGAACAGTCACCGGAGCAGTTTGATCTATTCTTTGATAATAATGTACCCTGGTAATATACATGAAAATCAATCCTGATTGGCTAAGAGCAGTGCAGTTCAAGTGTAACACTAGCGCAAAAAAGTGGAATACCAGTGCAAATCATACATCAAAATTCTGGATTATGATTGGCTAATAAACAATATGGTTTGGTCAGAACCAATCAAATCTTTTGTTTTCAAATCAAGCACACACCATGGATGGCACAAATTATGGGGCAATGTTTCCCTGATTGCGTGATACACGTGAATTTCTTCTGCTTAACCATCTCAAATTTTCTCATGTATATTATTAATAAGCAATCACAAGATTTTGAGTGCAATTTGGGAAAAATAAGCACTAGTAATTTTTTTGCAAAGACTACAAATTGCACTCATCCTAGTAACGGGCTTGTGCAATTTTGGTCATCTTTGAAAACTTACTCATGAATGCTTATTTATTCCAAATTACACTCGACTAACTAGGTGTAAGTGCAATAACAGGTATAGCTTTAAATATGCGGAAAACGAAGCACTGACAGAGAGAGGGTGTAAAGGGTGCACTGTCGGCTTCCATTGATACTAGTTTCGTAACTGAAGGAACTACCTTTACCTGGAGACAGCCTCTCAATGATGGCTGGAGAATCGAAAATTTAAAACACAAACAGACAGTCCTTTCAACTAACCTTGAAAAATTAGTGTAGCTAATGGTAATCAGAGTCTTCCACGGGGGAACTACACAAATTCTTAACTTTGCATTTATAGTTTGCATGATAGTTGATCTGCATAGACGGAATGCTAATATCATGATAATATTAAGGACAAGATTACTGAAGACAATATTGTTGTTATTTCAGTAGAAACAGAGATACAAAAAGGTTTAAATAATAGTTTATCGTCAATTAAAAAAAAACTACCAGAATCTTCAAGTTTGCATTTATACCCAGTGATAGTTAATTGTTAAATGTTTGTGAAGTTGTAAGTTAAGTTCAAAATTTGTCAACTTAATATCGGTTTTGCTTTATAAGTAAAAATTAAAATAAAAAAGTGTGCTGTCGACGTCTATTGCAACCTGTCTACAGACTCAACTTCAAGAGCAATTCTCTATTTTCGAATTCCCCATTAATACACTTTGTTTGCCCCCCAAATTTTGCATAAACCATTGTTTTCAAATGCTCTTGGGAATATGCAGTGTCCCCAAGAGCATTTGAAAACAATAGTTTACGCAAAATTTGGGGGGCAAACAAAGTGTATTATGGGGAATTCGAAAATAGAGAATAGAAAGCTACCATTGGAGTAATATGGTAATTTTAAAATTTCCCCGGGGTGGGAAAATTTCATCACCTATCAAAATGGGAACATGATGGGGCATTTGAACAGCATTTGAACAAAAAAGTGCCCGGCGGGTGCCGGTTGAAAGGAGGGGGGGGGGGGGGTTGTTGAAGCTTCGATTTGAATTTACAGATAAATAAGGGAGATATGCCATGGTCCTCCATATGTTTGTATTAACTTCTTCTTCTTTGTTTTCAAGCAGAGCATGGCCTCGTTGATTCTGATTTAAGCTTAATCAAACAGGCAGATCCTTGCGAAATAACGCTCGATATAAAATTAATTTGTTGCTTTCCCTCGCGATCACCTACCAACTGTTTCGATTTGCAATCTGCCATCGTGTGTTTTTTGCCTCTTTGCCAGTGGCTCCTCTCTCGCTTCACTTTGATCGCAGAATTCTTCCAAATCTAAACTATCAGTCCATTCCGAAAGATCTTGCAAATCGCTGCAAAATTCCATCATCGACGGCCGACAACAAATTCCCAATTACCCGCCTTTTAGTGGAACCCAGTACCGCGTTTGCCGCAAAAACACGGTGAGAAGAAAAATTCCAAACATTCTTCACATTCTTATAACTCTACTTCTTCCCAAACTCCAAAAAAACGAGAGAAAGTATGTTGTATTTTCAGAGGAATGAAGACCTCAAATCTAATCACATCTGTTTTCTGACGACGGAGAATAATGCCCTAGGTCGAAACAAAGAGGATATCCCCCAACTTTACGGGAACTACTTTGAAACGGCTCTGAACATGTTGATCGGTTCTAGCACGAAATCAGCACCCTGCATGAGTTTAATGTTAGTTTCCTTCAAATAATATCTGTCCTGGGCAAAAATTCATTCATAGTTGTGCCCATGCGTGTTGGCCACACTGGGTGGGTGTTATCCTGTGTCACCTTGCTTTTTTTGTTTTTATTTATATAAAGGACTAACAAGAAACGTCAAAAGGGCGTTTACGTGGGAAGCTGCGAGTTTATCGTTACAAAGTACTTATGACTTTAAAAAGACAAAACATAATGAAAATATTCAACAAAGCCGGATATCCTAAGCGACACGCATCCCAGGAGAAAACTTCGCCAAAAATCAAGACTGCGACTGAATTTTAGGCGTGGTCTGCCTCCCCGCCATCCCACTTGCCAACCCATCAGAAGCGATGATAGCAGGTTAGTGCTAACCCAGCACGCTTTCAAAAAGAAAATAATTCCTCCGGTAAGGTAGGAAAAAGGGCGACTTTCTAACCCGATCATATAGTTATAAATCATATTTATTATTTACTCAAAAGAATATCGCGTTTCTGACTAGTCAATTAGGTTAGATCGAGAGTGCAATACGGAAGTTGCTATGGAAACAGCGCTGAAATCATTTTGTGGAGTAAAGAATAAATCAAAAAGTACGAACTTTGCTCGTGCATTTTGTGATTTATCGTCACCCGTGATGGTTTCAACGTTCGTAAATTGCACTCGCCTATTTCGAGAACTTTCAAAACAACACTCGCGCCTACATATGCGTTCACACGGTTTCTATAGACCATATTCATAAATGGCGGCTAAGTACAGTAATTATTCTTTTGTCTTCATGCGAATCATCCTCACTGGCCTCGTTAGCATGAGTAAAATTCAATAGACTTTTCCGCCAAAGTGAAGATAGTGAGGATCATTGGCACAAGGTATTGGTCGCCATTTATGAATACGGTCTATACATACATTATACGATACGATACGATCATAGATTTTTCATATCACCATTATGGATATGCAACGTATATCATGAACATTTTTCCTCAAGCCTTTAACGAATGTTGTTCTTCTTGCGGAAAGCGTTATCAACACTTTCCACATTCTACCATTTTCGAGCTACCGTAAATAGCTAACTTTTTTCGCGTTTTTCCATGCTTAAAACATTGAAGTTTGTCTAGATAACCTGTGGCGTTTATAATTGAACCAATTCGAAACCAATTATCGTTTGAGTGTGAAACACAGGTTTGAAAAACTTTGCATCGACTATGAATGTCAACAAAGGACGAGCTTACATTTCTGGAAAATCCGGGAAAATCCTGCCACAGCGAACTTAAATGGCGTATAATATAAAAGGGCTTGGAGCATGGAGGCGTTCAAGCGAACTGTTTTTCGCCAGTTGTGTTCAATTTAAAAACGTGGCAGTTTGTCTAAACAAACTTCAATGTTTTAAGCGTTGAAAAACGCGGAAAAAGTTAGCCGTAAAACGTAAGAGATTTCGCTCAAACTAAACCCGATAGCAAAATAAATGCTCCTTTTCTCTAAAAAAAAAACGAGCACGGTGACCCCCGACTTTTTTTTCAGGTATTTGCTAAGAACAGTCTAACAAAGAACATATTTGAAGAAGAAAAAAAGTTTGATAGTAGAACATGAATTTTTTTTGGAAAACAGTTCCGTACTGGGTGTATTTTACCCAAGGCGAGGACTTCAAGCTAACCACGGAACTGTCCCAAAAAGTGCACTATTCCCACAACCAGGGAATCAAAGTCGGCGTAAATGAAGCATTACTGCTTATGTAAATAAAAGAAGCTATATTTTCAAAATAAAATTTTGTGTCTTTAAAGTAACCAAGACTTAATTCTGTATGAAGGTGATTCGAATTTTTAACGCGAAAACAGTAAAAATACCCCATTTTAAGAACCTGCTGACGCGAAAACAAGCACGGTGACCCCATTTTTTCATAGCATTTTTTTTAATGTTCATATCATGAATGTTATGCCAAGTTTCCAAAAAAGTTTGATAGTAGAACAATTTCAAGGGATTACCTTAAAAGGAGCCGTTGGTCAACCAAGTGACTGGAAAATAAGGTTCCCAGCAAGCCTATGCCAAGATTTTGTTACGTAGTAGACAAAAAGACACGAACACAGAACGTTCTTTCAAACTTTTAATGTTGTTCCCAGAAACGTCATACAGCAAAAATCACACTTGATAAAAAAAATACTTACCAAGTTTAACCGACTTTTTTCCCAAGTTGATTCCGAGCGGGCAAATTTTAGCGAGTAGCAGGCGTTATGTGAGAAATGTACATACATTAAAGTGGTCGAAGACCTTAAATACGGTCCGCTTTTCAAACGATGTTCAGGTCATCACCTGAAAATGAAGCATAGCACCAGCGGTTAACAAGGTACTGCATCCCGAATCCCGTTCCATCCCCCACGGCTCGTTAGAAGCATACTTGTCCCGAAAGGATAAGCTGTGGAACAGCACAGATAACTCGATAAAGAGAATTAAACCCTCTGAAAAGGTTCGTTTCCGTTTCCCGTATCGGGAGCGGCCAAACTTAGTTTTTTTACTGTAACGCCAGACAATTTTACTCCTCAATGGGGAACCCGCCCAGGAGTCAACTTGACTTGATGGGTTAAACAAACTACAAAGATAAAGATAAGAGTGTTGATGCGTTGCCCCAGCACAGTCACAAATGGGATTTATTTTTCGATACACTTTGCGCGCGAAACAAACAAAGGGTCGCCAATTTTAACCAATCGCGTGACTGCTTCTGTCAAGTTTTTTTCAGGGACATGACAACTGATTTTCGCGGGAACGGCCATTCTAGGAATAAACTCATTTGTGACGGTGCTGGGAGCCCACATCTAATTCACTATTGCTCATACACACTCCTTGTCGCAGTGTAGCCACTGAGGGCTGTTACTTGGGGTTGAGGCAAGGAGATTTGAGACGACGCTGTTCAATAAGACAATCAGTGGTACGAGACGCCAACAGTGAGATAAGCCAATCAACATTAAACGCAGTTACACGCGCGGAAAAAAACGCAAACAAAAAGCGCGATTACTTGTTCCCTCGTTGCTTGAAAATCAATAGGCGATGCCAGCAAAATCAATCACGTGATCATTTTCTTTATTACAGGTGCATGTTCGCAAGATGGAGACGAAAATTTTACGAGAGTTTTGGTTTTGCATTTCTTCGCTTGGCGATAATGACGTGCACTTTCTCCTGCGATATCATTGCTGTAAGTGCTTAGTCCAAGTTATGATTCGCTTATCAGCCACCTTGGTTCTTAACACACACATGCAAACCGCTAGCGAGAAAGCGAGAACACAATGAACGTTTTCGCAGGATTCACTCACATGTCACTCTTCGACGCCATGTTGGTGCGCACGCTCATCGAGGAATACAAGTTTGCTGCAAAAACAAAAGCACTGCCTATCGACAAAAATTAGATCAGTGCTTCAAAAGCATTTTGCACTTTAAGTCCACACACAGTGACTCTCCAGAGCCTTTCGCTCTGGAACGCTTCCGTTCCTGTGCCATTGCAAACAGAAGACATCCGGCCATGCGACTAGAACCTGCAAAAGGCCTATTGCCATCAAATGCTTGTAGTTTCTATTCAGTTCTTTCATAATGTACGGAGTCACATTTCGACATTGACGGTGTGTTCCTTTTCATTGTCGCCAAAACTGACCAAATAGCCGTAGTGACAACCGAAAAAGTTGCTTGAAACTTGCAATGAATAAAAATGCGGAGCAACGTTTGTTACGCGCCGTTTGAATTTTTTTTTTTTTTGACCGGGGAGGGGGGGGGGAGGGGAGGGAAAGGGAGGGGAGGGGAGGGAGTAGTCACCGTCTACCGAAGTGCCCTCTCACATGCACACGATATTGAGACTTTTTTTAAGAGCTCACAACCATTTTAGGAATCACCTTCTCAAACTCATTAATAATTCATATGCCAAAAACAAGAAGTCACTGCCGTGAAGGAAGTTCGGACAAGTGGTCTTAATTAAAATGAATTTTCACCGACTTTTATCCCAAATCTCTCGTAAAATACTGACTCCTTTGAGAAGCAATATCAAACACTCGAAATCGGTTAAAAATCTCGGCCTTCGGCCTCGTCTTTCCACTTCTCGGTGTTTGGATATCCCATGACACACTCCTTACATACATAAAAACACTGGTTTTGTACAACACAGAAGCCCACAATGCCATTTTTGAAATGCCACGAAGTACGCTTAAAGTTGAAATTAAGATATGCACGTTCATCCAACCAAATGAATGTTTATCAGGACGACAGAAACGCGTGCCCAGAAATTCTATTTTTTCCTTCGTAACCGATTTTTGTGGAGTCCAAAGTTCATGACTCAATCTTATTCCGTCTCTCGATGTGAAGACTCCCGAGTTTTGAGCTAATTATATGCTTCAGTCGAAATGAACGTATTTTCTTCGTCCCTTGATATCGTTCCCACCCTTCCTTCTCACTTACAATAGGGCCGTTTATACGAGAGAAAATAAGCCGCGGCTAACTGTGGCCGCGGCTTACGTAAGCCGCGAACACCCCGTATAAATGGTACAAAATCTACGTTCACGGCTTTCTCAAGCCGCGGCTTATCCTGGCCGGGGAGTTTATACTCGTATAAATAGTTCCTTTCGCGGCTTACGTAAGCCGCGGCCAGAGTTAGCCGCGGCTTATTTTCTCTCGTATAAACGGCCCTAATGTCACCTAAGGGCATCAAGAAAAGTGGACGGGAAATAGTGCGCTATTAGTTTGTCTCCTTTGTTTTTTAAATATTTCTCTTCCCCAGGACAGTAACAATCGGTGTAATGAATCCAATGACGCGAAAGGTATTGTGTAGTAATCCGATCAAGTAATTTGGAATGCAACATGGTAGAGACGAGCTTCCACCATTTTACGACAGAAACAAAGAATGCGCTTTTCCCGGGTAGCTTTTCTGTCAGACTGTCCTGTGACGGAATGTAGAGACATTTTCTTGCAGGTTTTTTTTTTTTTCACTCTTTCACGCAATACCCTCTCAAACTTCGTCAACCCTCTTTTCAAATACCGTCATCCCTTTTTCGTTCGCCGAGAGAAACCTGGGTGCTTTCCATTCGACCAAAAGTTTCAAAAACAGGGTGAAAACAAGAACGGAAACACTGCGAAATTTTTTTGGGAAAGTTTGGTAGGCGAATGTGAGAGAATGATTAACATATTAAATGTAAGGTATTACAATTGCACCCACTGGGAAATCGGAAAAAGCCGAGCCCCAGATGGGATTCGAACCCACGACCCTCCGTGATCTTGTACGGATGCTCTAACCATAGAGCTATTGGAAACTCTGTGGTGAGCAAGGGTGAAATGTGGGTATGACTCGAGCTGAATCACGCAGCCAGAGTCAAATTGCGACTGACAGCATAGCTCAATGATGCTCTCAATGTGACTGCACGATGCAGTCATTCGCAATTTGACTCTGTGGCTGCGTGATGCAGCTCGAGTCAAATACCCACATTTTACCCTTGCTCACCATAGAGTCTCCGATAACTCAATGGTTAGAGCATCCGTACAAGATCAGGGAGGGTCGTGGGTTCCAATCCCATCAGGGGCTCGGATTTTTACGGGTTCCCAGTGCGTTCAATTTTAATACTTTACATTTAAAGTCGGTTATACCTGAACTTCCGCAAATCCGGAATAACCGAAGATCCCGTTCCATTGGTTCATTTCCTCCTTGGGATGTGTTTGGTTTCGAGCGGCCACCCGGAAATAACTGTCCGGTTCGCCACTAGAAATTCCAAAAGTTTCAACTAGTACTTATGGTCTAATGGAAAGCGTGTACGTGACTAAAGCGAACAGAGTTACAAATCGGAGGCAAAGTTGAGCGCCTGCACGAATTTCGTACTTCGTTAATCTCGTACCCAGAAGCTGCGAACTCTTTGGTCAGCAGCAGGGCGCACACGAACTGGGAACAAGATTGGCATTCCGTTCCAAAATCGAAAGTGGTGTGTATTTTTAGGGGGAATAGATTACGGTGAACAAGTAAAGAAATCGACGAGTAAGCAAAAAAACCAAACAAACAAACAATAACAACAATACTTACCTCTACCATATGCCAATGGGGATCTTTAAAAGCCACGAGTTTGTAAATTTTACTGAATTTTGACAGGTTTCATTATAGATTTTTTTTAAAGATTTTGAGAGCCTGTTAAGGGAATGCTTTGCAAGCTAAACAACACACAACGTCTGAAGATGTTGGCTTTGAGTCTGGTATTTTGAAATGACATTTTTTGGGGATTAGGTTGCATTGGTAGTTTCACTCGGAGTTCAAGGGTTTCATAAATCACTTTCAACGGCAAACCATTGGGTTCCAGTTGGAGACCAAACAAAATAAACAGCAACTTTGCAAATCACATTCTAGTTTTAACGAGGTTAAATATAATTCACAAGTTAAAACCACGATACAGTGAGGAACTTTTCTGCGTTCTAAAAACATCCCGAGCCAATCTTTTGTACAGCGTTGTCACTTTTCTTTAAAGTTTCTAATGAATAATTTTCATTTCGCAATCTTTGAAAAAATACTAAAAGTTACTTTAAAACTTCCCGAGGGGTATTTCATGTCCAATTGAAACTCAGTCACTGACCCAAATTGTCACCGAGCTTCCAAATCTAATCCACATTAAAAGAGTTGGTGCCAGGCAAGGAAAAAAAAAACCGCCGAAAGCAAGATGGTTAAATCTAAATTCTTTAACATTGCAAAACTTCTAAAAAGCCAAACGAAACAGAAAAAAAGGCCAGGGAATGATTTGCCAAATCAGAATTGGCCGTAAACCATTTTTTTTCTTTCTGCGACTACCACTGCTGGCTGTAGCTATCGGTGTACCAATCCTGGCTGGACTGTTGGCTGCCATAATTATCGTACAACGGTTGCTGGGCAATAGGTTGGCTTCCCCATCCACCTCCTTGGTTCTGACCCATAAATCTCCGCTTTGGTTCTGGATATTCCACTGGAGCTTGCACAGAGTCTGCACCGTACTTCCTCTTTGCTGGGGAGACACCTCCTCCTCTTGGTCCACCACGCCCTGGAGGTCCTCCCCTTCCGCCACGAGATGGGCCACCACGGGGTCCTCCTCTACCACCTCGCTCACCACCTCTAGACGAGGGTCCACCACCACGCATGGGACCTCCACGTGGTGCACCACCGCGCCCACCCCGAGGGCCGCCACCTCGTGGAGGAGGGGGACGTTCATAGCCATATCCACCACCACCATAATAATCATCGTAGTAGCTATCAGCACCATAATCATACCCACCGCTATATCCACCATAGTAGTCATCATAGGTCTGTTCATAGCCATCATGATACCCACGGCCATAGCCACCGTAACCTCCACCTCGTCCACGCCCAGCAGAGCCCCCACGAGGACCGCCCCGGGATCCACCATAAGAATTATATCCTCCCTGTCCACTGCCACGCCGTCTTTCTTTCTGTGGTGGTTGGGGCTTGGCAAGAGACACTTCTAGAATAGCTCCATCCAGCTCAGAATTGTTCATAGTCTCCAATGCTTTCATGGCATCATCACGTTCAGAGTAGTGAATAAATGCATAATCTTTGACTTTCTTGAGCCGCTCAATTGCACCAAACTCGGAAAACTTTTCTTGCAGTTTTTCCTCTGTGACGTTAGGGGTGACATTCCTGACATAAAGGACTTTGACCTGTGAACCACAACAAACAGCAATTTTAACCCTTTCAACTCCCATGATCTAAAAAAAGTTCATTCTCCTAATCACTTCCATAGATTTCTCCGTTAGCTGGTCGTGAGATGTTGATGTGAAATAAAGATCAGAACCGTTGGCCAACAAATATCTTCATTCTCACTCACTCAGTCGAAGGATTAAGACCAAATATGCCTTTTTTGAACGAGAATGAGAAAATGTAGAAACATGACGGAAACAATTGCTAGAAAATAGACCATTTTCCAGTTCTGTGCAGAGAGGCTGGAGTTGACCTTGCTTTGATACAAATTAACCTCATTGCTTTTCTTAAGTAAATCATGTTGTTATAATGATAAAGAGTTTGAATTCTGTTTGCATAAGAAAAGTAGTGAGGTTTGTATCAAATCAAGGTCATCTCCAGCCTCGCTTTCATTCAAAGGCCTGGCAACTGCGCACAGGACTGTAAAATGGTCTATTGAATATTTGTTTCAGATTGTAATTATTGTAATTTAAGGGCGCGTTCGATTGACCATATTCAAGAATAGGAATACATGGAATAGAACTTGGAAATCGTTCCTTTTTGTGGGGATTCACATTAATATTGTCAAACATCTGCTAAAATGCTATTTTAGACATAACTTTATTATTCTTGTGGCTTCAAAACGCCATACATAGTGTTTGAAATCATCACCCCACGTATTCTTATTCCAGAATGGGGTCAATCGAGCGCACCCTAAGATAAAAAGATGTCACTACCACATATTATGCAATATTTTTAATAAGTTATAGGAAACAGTATGAACCTGCTAATGCATTTTGTGATTTATGGCCAGGAGCAATGTTCTAAAAGTTCTCAAATGGGGAGTGCAATTTGAAAACTTTCAAACTAAGATGAGTGGCCATAAATCCCAAGGTGCACAAGCAAGTTCCTACGATTTTCATTTCTTATATACAGCTATTTCGAGAAAGTTTGTCAAGAATAAAGTGCACGCGACAATCCCGAAAGGTAATATGGGATATGATCAATACACTGTTGCTAACGACTGTAGCTGTCGAACCTACTTTTGTTACTTTCCTTCAGCACTCGCAAACATATATCAGTGGCCTCCCGTACGATTCTTTTAAATTTCTTTGAAAAACAGTGCACTTAAAAATCACCCACAATACCTTTCAGGATTGTCGCGTGCACTTTTTTCCGATAACGTTTCTCAAAATAGCTGTATACAGTACCCAACAAATTCACTCCATCCCTTTGTTCCCGTATTGCACTCTATAACCTATCTATGCATTTGTTATTGACCAATTAGAAAGGTGATATATACTGTATTCTATTGCATATTTAATAGAACAGAATAACATAGCAGCTGGGAATCCAGACTTCTAATTTATTCAAGAATGCGAACATCACCCAGACGATATCATTTTTAGCTGTCAAAGTTATTTAATTTGTCTGTGCTCAAATTCATTTACTGCAGAAGGCTATCCTTTTTTACACACCACCACTTCCCAGAATTACATGAAAATGTTGGTTTACAACAGAGGAATCATTTGAGTTAAAACTATTTCACCACTATGGTGATAAATACAAATGAATATACTCTTTCCTGATGTTACCTATCAATAATAATTTTAATTATTATCAACTTTCTGCTGGCCACTGAATACCAGTAATTCAAAATGGAACTGCAAAACTATTTGAAGAGAAGAGAAATGAAATTTTCATTTGAATGGCTTTGCATCAAGACTTGACTGTTTTGAAACAAAGGCAAACAGCAAATCAGAAAATAAATCTTTTAGGGGAGACCTTCCAAGACTGAATTCCAACCAATCCATACATAAAATATTAATACATTCATCATACACTAGTTCAGTTTGATTATCAGCTTTACCAGATTTCTGACCCAAGATTCATCTAGAAAACTGTAGCGTGGTGTGATTATAGGGCCAACTTAGTCCTGTTAAATAATTTAACTTTGTGCCATATCAGTTACCGTAGAAAGGTTACAAGGTTACGCTAAATCAAAGAAAAAGCTACCTTCGACATAGTTTCCTCATCTGGTTCATCCTGTGGCTCAGCCCAGTCAACAGTCACGATGTGAACATTCCAAACCTTAACTCTTCCACTGGCCAGTCTTCGACGTGCTAGAGATGCAGCCTGGTGATTTTCATACTCTAGGAAAGCAAAACCCCTATTTTTAGACTTGTCTTCGGATGACATGTAGACAATAACATCTGAAAGTCCAGCTGTAACACTGCTAAACTCATCAAAGATCTCTTGTTTCGTCTTTGTCTTTGGGATGGATCCAACAAACAGCCTGTTGTTTGCTACAGACAGGCAAACCCCAAGTCGTCTACCAGGCCTGATTTCCTTGTTGTCCAGTTTCTTCATGGCATCCTGTGCCTCATCTTTAACGGAGTATGTGCAGAAGCCATACCCACGATTCTGACCTGACAGCGGATCCACCATAAGTCTGAAGTCGTAGATTCTTCCACACTCCTCTAGCACGGGAATCAGTTCATCTTCAAAGCAATCCCTGGGAATCTTGCCAACAAACACTTGACAACACACTTTCTGCAGAGAAGGAAATAACAAAGAAATTAAATTAATTTCACCACAAAAAGGGATAATAAGCACGCAAAGAAATAACAGTTTACCATTAAACTTACGCGAGTTACCACTCATATTATTATTGATACATAAATGGTATTCTAGACATGAAACATAAACTATAAACTTTCGGAGTGATTTCAGAATATCAGGCCGCTATTGCATTCTTGCTACTGCATCCTTTGAAGAACAAGGAATATAGCAGTACACCCTATTCATATGGCTTTCTATAATAGACCCATATCACTCAATGTCCAAACAAAAGATTTTGCCCGTCGAACCTCTCATTTAGTGAGGCTGGACAGGCAAAGACAATGCAAAGACAAAGCCTTTATTCCCCACGGACTCCAAAATGGCTGCCGCGTGATAAAGGTGAATATAGCCAAACTTTCCAGGATCTCCCAGCCACTTCCCTGAAAACTTTATACACGCCATCAGAGCTGCATTTTTCCTTTAACAATTTTCAACAACATGGTATTTTATCCCAAACCTTGCAACAAAGCTGACCAGTATTGCCAGGGGTATTTTGAGGAGTGCCAAACACCAAATGCTGAACCTTCTAAAATCACAGTTTAAAGCAAAAAACTGACTGAAAGAAAACCATTTGAAAACTGCTGTATTGAACTAATCACTAAAGA
>NC_090871.1:12727295-12762295 GCF_036669935.1 Montipora foliosa
TAATAATAATAATAATAATATCGCGATATGTTGCTTAAACATGGATATTCGTATCGTGGCAAAAATTATCGGCTCTTCTACGTCGTTATGCAGAGTACCGCAACATGTGCAAAAACAATGATGCGTCAGGCTGCACGTGAGCACGTTTATTTTTTCTCTTTTAACCAATGACATTATGGCTTGTTGTGTTGTCGTTGCCGTAGACTGCCTACTGTTCTTTGGAAGGGTTACGTAACTTAAACAAGAGGCTATGGGTAGCCTACACTTTGTTCGAAGGTTTTTTAGCCGATTTCCTATTAAGCTCACAATATTTCAGTGGTTTTTGTGGTAGTGCACTCCACACTATGCCACCGGGTTGTAACAGGGTTTTCGTTTGAGGGAGGACGTTTCGCCCGGTACTTTGATGCCAATATTTGACGGGTTTGTTTTATTTTTTATAATTACACTTTTTTTAAACTTACTTTAGAAAGAGAATTTGAGTGAACTCCAGCCTGGCCTGGGAAACTGATTCTTGGTTTCCAGAAACGCTGGAAATAGCATTTCTGAGTGTTTAACTAAAAAAATATTATTTACAATATAATATGGAGGGCAAAGTGCACTATTAATCGTTGTAAATTGTTCAAATTAGAGACCTTTAGCACCGAAGTTTTCGGGATATACCCCAAACCGCGGTTTGCGGTTAGTCGTTCGCCGTTAGAGGTTAGCTCGATTTTTAACTTCAGCAAGCCGTTCCTGTTATGCGCATCGGCGCCGCCATATTGAATTTTCGGGATAAACCGCAAACCGTAAACCCTGGTTTGCAGTTAGTCGTTTGCCGTCAGAGGTTAGCTCGATTTTGAACTTTTAGCAAGCCGTTCCTGTTATGCTCATCGGCGCTGCCATCTTGGATTTTTCATTGCTACAACTGCTCTCAAATCAAACAGCTCAAATTCACCCAAAACTTATCTTTGATCTTCAAAATTGTTCCCAGTATATAGCAAACAGATGTAACAACATGACTGATATGGTCAAACGGGAGGTCTGATTAATCTCTGGCTATAAAACGCTGCCGTAAGAACGGTGTCTTGAAGTTGAAATGCAAACGTGACAGCAAGGACAAGATCACGTGATTTCCCGAGGTTCCCGGTATTGCCCGAAAAATTCGTTGCTTAAGGTCTTTATTGCTACAACTGCTCTCAAATCAAACTGCTCAAATTCTCCCAAAACTTATATTTGAACTTCAAAATTGTTCCCAATAGATAGCAAACAGATGTAACATGACTGATATGGTCAAACGGGAGGTCTCATTGATCTTTGGCTATAAAACGCTGCCGTAAACCACTTATTGCATGAACGGTGACTTGAAGTTTAAACTCGAACCGTAGACTGAAAACGTGACGGAAAGGACAAGATCACGTGATTTCCTGAGGTTCGCGGTATTGCCCGAAAAATTCGTTGCTGGTCTCTCATACCAAGATAGTTACTTCGCGACCATTTCACTAAATTTGACTTTTAGGCAAGTTTGTAAGGGCAATTTTTGTCGAAAATTAACTGAACGAAACTTAAAGTGAAATTAAAATAATGAATTTACTGTTTATAGGAGCAGTCATGGCTCAGTTGGCTAGTGCGCGGCTTTCGGAGCGAGAGGTCCCCGGTTCGATCCTCGGTGACTTCAACGTCTGTCTCGACTTTCCTCTGATCCGTGTAGCTATAGCTTTAAATACCCGTAAAACGGAGCACTGACAGAGGGAGGGGGGTAAAGGGCGCACCGTCGGCTTCCATTGATACCAGCCTCGTAGCTGAAGGAACTACCGACGTTAAATAAAGTTACTTTACCTTTACCTTTATGAAAAGGTACTGAATCGCTGCTTCAAAATTAGCATAATTACAGGTTACAGTGAAGCTCAGGCGCGCGAAGCGCGCCAGCGGAGCACCATGGACAAGAAATTTTGGGAAATCTATCGATGCGAGAAATGTACGTAAGCGTACAACCGCTCGTACAGACTGTCGGGGTGGAAGTAAGGAGGAAAGACGGCCTTTGAGGGCGTAGGTGTTCGGGCAAGTTCCCTCGGCGGGAAATCGCATAGCCAGCGTTGTATTTGGCAACGTCTACGAAGTTTCTCAACAAACGAGGGCAGCAAAATGGGAATCAAGGTTTGTTATCCTTAATGTCATTACAAAAGCACTTTCTCCTCAATTTTTCAAGGACCCCCAGGTAGTCGAGTCAGTTAAAGGCGGGGAGGAGGGCTGGGAAATTGAATCGACTAAATGAACACACATGCAAGTGGAAAAAAATTATACCATTTTTATTGATCAGAATAAAAACGACAAAGAACTTACAACAGCGCAACTGCAAGTGTTGCTTGCTTGACCCTCAATATTTTGGTGGAAACCAGTTGCCGGGAAGGAAGAGGCCTCTGCTCGTCTTGATTGCGACTGTTCACCGGAAAGAGCACAATTACCACCCACTGGAACGTCGTTTGTCTGCGCACTGCCTTCAAGCCACTTCAGAAAAGAAATCTGGGGGTGTGGAAAAGTAAACAAAGAAAGAAATTGGAGAAAAATGTTTGATCTTTTTAGAAAGTGCACACAATTAAATCTTTAAGGTATTGTGGGATAGACTTCCAAAGATCGTCATCTTTAAATAAAATCATCTGCTTGCCAGTGTTCGTCCTTACATGTGGCTTAAATTGAGCGTTTTCACATGACGTCACGGCGGCCATGTTGGTGCTCCAAAACAAAGGGTTGGCGGCCATGATGGTGTACCATACTAATCCTTCGGGAATTGAAGTCTATTTTTCTACAAATACTTTCTTTTGTTGCTGTAATCCAATATGGCTGCTGATCACGTGAGCGAAATCGCTCCATAAGTTTTGTTGGGTTGCATCCATGCACTTCGCTAGCCTCCCCTTCAAAGCGAGTCAGAGCGCGAGGTTTTTGTGATGGTAATTTGCTCTACTTTACATATGAATGAAAACTAATTCTCATCAGAAAAAGTTCGACTCGCTTTGAAGAGGAGGCAGACATCAACTCGAAAGTGGCCTATTTTTTTCACTCTGCATGTAAATGTAAGAGCAGGGCACTCAAGGAGATTCAGACATCGTTCACTGGAGTTGCGTCTATCCGAGACAGTCGTAGATAGCTCATGAAACGTCATGACGACGACAGCCACTGGCCAAACTAAAAGCCAGAAAGGCAGAGCACGTGAAATACCAGTAACCCAGTCTACAGTTTGGGCCAAGAACACATGACAAGGAGCCTCCCAATACACAGTATCCTTGAGTTGAGTCAACCTTTGCGGGTATCTTTCTATTTTTAGAACTAACCCTTCAGCAGGAGACACACTTTCACGTCAATTTGCGTGTACTGTTTTTGCTATTTTGGTCTTCGTTTGACAATAACTTTTCGAAACTTTATTCTGATTGGCCATTCTAAACACTGCGTGCAGATCCGACGAACTCGCAGCGCTTTAAAAATAGAAAAATACGCACCAAGGTTGTCTCATAGGGCTTTATGGGAGGGGCAAGCTCCAACTCATAGACTCCTGGTTTGTGCTCATTGCATTCTGTACCTAAATTGCAGAAAGACAATTTCTGAAACGTACCGGAAACAACACATACTGAATACCAATTAACCAACAAAAGTACCTATTACACTGTAAGTTCAAACGTCAGACGCAATATTGGCCGGAGATTTGCAGAAGTAGGATGCTTTGGGTAGATTTTCATAGACTATTTTCCCATTCCCATATTGCAATGTTTTTCTTTACATAAAAACGACACCAGTTATTTACTCCTGGGACTGTATCATGCTTCAGTAAACTGGAAATCCATTGTTTTAATGCAAATAACTCCCCAAAATGAACTGTACTAAGAGATTTGCGAAAATAGCGAATATATTGGACCAAAATGGTGGAAGACAAAAGAATCATTGTTATTCTGATTAGGCCTTGTTGATCAGGTATTGTTATGTTCGCTTTGTTCTCTTGTTTTATGGACGTTAATTATTCCCGATTCGGTACATGAAAGACAAGCCGATGCTTTAGATAGCTTTCAGTGTTATGCCTTACGCGAAGGGACCGTAAGCGTGTAATAATGAGGATCCTAATAAATACAGGTTCCTCGTGTTTGCAACACCTAATATTCCCAATACCTATGCAAGCAAACTGAAACTGAAGATTAACGAACTGTTGGGAAACCCTCTATCGCTTATTCCTATGACCACGTTCTCCATCATTGACGCCGGAATCAAGCTGGGAAATCAGCGCTACCACTCTCAAATGGTCTACTCCTATCAAAGAATTGAAAGGAAAAAAAAGGAGACTATTCTGAATTATTCACTCGTCCTAACCAGATCCTCAACTGCAAGCCAGTTTGACGTCTAGAGATCTAGACTTAGTCAACAACTGCTCTCCTTTCCTAGAACTGATGCGAGAATTTGGAATGTGATTCCTCCTAGGCTACGTGAAAACGGCACAAACTACTCTTGAAGGTTTTGGAGACAGCGGTTTAAGTTCATATGAGCGCAGTTAATCTTTCTTTCCTTTGTTTATTTCTAGATTCAGATAAATTAAATTCATTTACCTTATGTTATAATAGTTTCCTATTTTGGAATAGTTCATGTTACCGTTGCTGATTCTTGTTTTCTTTATTGCGCCTGTTCTATTGTTTTAATGTTCCCGATCTCGAATGGCTATGCTAGTTGTGAGTAAAAAATATTGTAAATCTGTCTTAGCAATGTCTTAGTGTAATAAAATGTCGATGTTGGTAAAAAAGCAAAAGACTCGGTCCTCAATTGCCATCCAAAGGCGACTCTAAAAAGTTCGTCCTCAGTTTTGATCACAAGTAGGGAGTCTGACTGTCTTTCTCCCTATTCCGACTACACCAGATTCCTCATTTCGGTAACGAACAGGTCGAACGAACTCGTTGCTGCACGGACATAAGAAACCAGATGCACTCATGAAAAGCAACTGCTCGGCGGCTCATTAATCAATTAAAACAAAAGGGCTAAAAACAAACATCCAGGAAAGTTACTTTGCTCGAATTCATCAATTTGAAAAAAATGAACCCTCCTGGGCGGAAGGCCAGGATTCCATTGCACAACAACGAAAATGCCGTTTTTTAGCTCGTGGAGAGCTATCGGGATGGTTGGCGAATCAGGCAGTCAGGCGTAAACAATGGAAAATTTGTAATCGATTTCTGATCGTCTCAAGTTCGGCAGGCGCATTCATGCATCCGTTAAATGGTCGTTAAGGTGGCAGGCGCATTCATGCATTCGTAAGACAGAAAAATGTATTACACTGCATTTGTAACCACTCTATAGGCTTGATAATTCGCTATATCACCTCCCTGACGCAGTATCTTACTTACTACACGAGCTTACCACAGGATACCTTTGATTCGCCTACGACGAACTTGGGCAAACATTTTTTATGCGTCTGTAAAATTCGTCTGGTATAAAGACGGTCGCAAGATGCATAATTCGTCTCGACGAAGTATCCACTTTAGAAGACGCACAAAACTGGATACTTCGTCCAGACGAATATGTCTTGCGCCAGTCTTTATACTAGAAGAATTTAACAGATGCAGAAAAAATATTTGCCCAAGTTCGTCCCAGACAAAACCGCCATTGTTTCCAGTTTCTCTTGGGACATACAATGGCCCAAGAGAAAATAAAAACAATGCTTACACAAAACTTTAGAGGGCAAGAAGAGTATTAAGGTATTTTTGAAAGTGGCCTATGTCAAACTATGGAAGGGCGACACTCTCTTACTTTTAAAAATGGGTTCCAGCACTCACGTAAACGGGAGCTGAAATATCGATAACTGCTGCTGTCAAAAGTGAATACTTCCTAGTATCGAAAAGTATTTTACGATTTACAGTGGAATTAAGCAGATCACAAACCTATGCGTGAAACACAACAACCTTCATCAACTTTAAAGACTTAAAGTTTGGACCTCACGAGGTGTGAAAACTATTTCAGGCATTAATTAAGCCCGCCGCACACTTGAGGAAAGAGCTGAGCAAACTGCCTCGCGAGGCGGCTTGCTCAGCCGTTTCCTCACGTGTGCGGGGAAATTGTGGTGAGAAATTCGCCTCGCGAGGCTGTGAGGATAAAATCAAACAAGTTTGATATTTTTGGCCTCGCGAGACAAATTCCTCAATGTGTGCGGCAATCGTGAGAATCGAGCTGAGCTTGGTTTAATCAACCATCCAATAAAAATACATGGCATACTCACGTGACTCCAGCGGTTCAGGATGGTGTCGGAGGAAGAATTCCGACGTCAATGAAGTCACGTGAGAATGCCATGTATTTTTATTGGATGCTTCATTGACCAAGCTCAACTCGATTCTCACAATGGCGGCACACAATGAGGAATTTGCCTCGCGAGGCGAAAAATATCAAACATGTTTGATTTTTTCCTCACGGCCTCGCGAGGCCAATTTCTCACCAGAAATTCCCAGCACACGGTGAGAAAATGGCTGAGCAAACCGCCTCACGAGGCAGTTTGCTCAGCTCTTTCCTCACCGTGCGCGGCGGGCTTTAAGCACCTTAACAAGGGGCCGTATAAGGTGGTTGTCATCCTAAACTTTCGACACAATGGCTGCATCACGAGAATTAAAGCACTGACCGCCAGCTAAGGTCAGTAACGTCTATTGGCCGCGTGACCTTCCGCTCGACTGAACGAAGACAGGTGACTAAATTACTGGTTGCAAATAAAATACTCTTGCTTTTCGAGTTCCTGGACTACCATCATTGAACAGACAGTTCTACTGGATAATGCTACTTAAATGTGCCAACTGAAGAATCTGCCATTAGACGATGAATCGAATGTCAAAGTACACTTATTTCTAGTGGTAGTACTTTGAAACTACCGGGCAATTTTCAAATCATTTTGACCTAAATTCTGTTATTCTTTACAATGAACAGATAAAGATGAAAAAGCTCCCCACGGCCAATAACGACACCCATACTCGAGACTGAAAGCTCAAGTTAAATTTAGGTTTGGAATGGCTTCCATTGAAAGAATTTGAGGGCTAACAGACTTCGCCCCTATCAACATTTCCGTGTCAAAAAAGGAAGTGTTACCTATCAAGGCCAGTTCTAATAATAACGCAAGGGCGAAGAAAACGCGATACAAAAGGTCTTGCTTTGCACGACTGGCGCATGCTCATGTTAAAGTACTTCAAAACATATGCCACTACACAGGGGCAACCTCTGTGTTTTCCTTGCTTCAACGAGTTTTAGTTCAAACTAGCCTTAATCACACGGCAGCCATGTTTAGTTTCGGGGGATTGAAAACTTTTGTTTTTTGCACATCGAAAACTCGTTCCCAAACATTTCAACTCGAGGCTCGGGGTACGAAATCTGTTGTCTATGGCCGCCGCGCAAAAAAGGCCCATATTATTGCACTTTTACGTTCGTTTGCATCTGTGTAACGTGACCAGCTTTTCAACATTAAAAAGATATCTGATTATCACTAAACAAAATACCCATTCTTGTCCCAAAAGGCATCAAGTCTTCTGGCCAGCCCGAGCATTAAGAACTCTGGATGACCCCGAACAATGAACAACAGGAATCACGGACTTCAGCTTTTCCGGGGAGTCACTTAAATTTGAAGCAATAATCGTTGCTTTTCGTTTCAAAAATGGGATCCAACCACCACTACACATATAATTATCCTTATTGCTGACCAAATGAAGGAAGGCCTTTGGAGACAAGAAAGCGCAATACTGCACTTACCGTGACCACCTGCCACTACAGACCTTAGCAGACAATTTAAGGGCCTTTGGATGTATATGTATCTCAAATAAACTTACGCCGTGTATTTTGGTTCACTTTCTGATCTTTTAATGTAGTTTTACTGAGAAAATTCTTCTCGAAATTGGTTGGGGTTATTTAGCTTTGATTTCTCTTTTCAAATTTCGTGATGGAATTTTATCACACATCTCTTGGAAATTTCTTCACTTGGTGTAATTTTATCACGAATTTTTTGTTGAAATTCCTGATGCAATTTCACCTTCGTTTTGGACACAACAATTGACAACATTCAGTTTTAAAGCCAGCTTTAGTGGCTTGTTAAATTTTGTAAGGTCATTTTATTTTAACAACAATAATAATAATCGCAAGATTGCACTCAAATCACCAACTGACTCGATCAAGTGCTTCTCAGATTTTTAAGGCGCCCGCTTTGGTGATAATTTTGTCTAACAAAGAGTTTTGGCTGCTTATAAATACAATTTTGAAGAGTAATACCTTAATAAAAAGTAAAAAGACAATTTGAGCATGCTTTGCAAATGATTTTGGGGTAATTTTCAAAAGGAAGTCTTGATAATGCCTCCGTGAATCCCCTTAACAAAGTTTTGATCACGTTCAAACAACTTTTTGGAAGTTTTCCACCATGTATGAAATGATCCATTTTCAAACTTCATGTTCATGCTACTTTGTACAAACTTAAACTATGCTACCAATGCAAAAAGCAAAGCAGAAAAGATTGGGCTCCAAACTGAATAAAACGAATGAATTGTTGTCGTAAATCTATTTGAATTAGATGAATGGCTGCCAATCTGAGTTTTCACCACTACCATTGCTGCGACCAGGAACTATCTTGGTACCACTGCTGGTCTCCTTGGTCGGTGTAACTGTAGTCTTGTCCCCATTGTTGTTGCTCCTGCTGTCCATACTCCTGGCTACTGTAATCCATGTATGGCCTCTTTGGTTCTGGATATCCACCTGCACCACCTTGATAGTTGTTGTCACCACCAAACTTACGCTTCTGGGGACCATATCCTCCTCCTCCTGAAGGGCCAACTCCTCGTCCTCTAGGCGGACCACCTCGTCCACCTCTACCTCCAGGACCTCCACGTCCACCACGCGCACCACCCCTCTGACCACTTCCTCTTGCTCCTCCCCCTCGAGGTCCACCTCTAGGTCCACCTCGAGGTCCACCTCTACTTGGTCCACCACGACCGCCACGAGGAAGCGAGCCCCTAGGCCCACCCCTACCACCACGACCACCCCGTCCCCCCGCAGGGCTGGAATAATCCCCACTACTACCATAGCCACCTCCATAGCTGTCACCTCCATGGCTGCCACCTCCATAGCTGCCACCTCCATAGCTGTCACCTCTATAACTGCCACCTCCATAGCTGCCACCTCCATAACCACCCTCATAACTGCCATAATCACTCCCTCCATAACCTCCATCCCCATAATAAGTGTCATAACCACTGCTATCACCATAGCTGTCACCACCATACGCATCATACCCACCACTGGCATCATAGCCTTGGTTGTAGCCCCCTCGTCCACGCCCTCTACCTCTTGGCGCACCACGAGGTTGGTTACCACGAGGACTTGCTCCAAAACCACCACCACCTCTGCGCTGGTTCTTGTTTGCTGGCTGCGGCTTTGCCAGGGAGACGTCAATTGTAATATCATCCCACACTTGGCTGTGGAGTGCTTCTATAGCGCTCAAAGCATGCTGACGCTCAGAAAAATGGACAAAAGCATAATCTTTGATCTTCTTAACACGTTCCACAGTTCCATACTGGCCGAACTCTTCTTGGATTTTCTCCTCTGTGATATTGGGTGAAATGTTTCGCACATACACCACTTTTACCTGGACAGAAATAAATCAAAATTGCTACAAAATTACAGGTCATAGTTCAGAAAGTCAAAATTCAAGTATTTGGTTGGGACCACATCACCATACTATGTATAGAAAACATTCCAAATTTGAAAACAAAAATCAATTCATTATTAATTTTTTATATTTCAGGGCTTGGAATAAAAAGATTTCCTGTCAATTTTGCAGCAAGATAAGAAAATTTAGTCATAATTTAAGTTGCAAAGTCATTGCACTGTATTTTGTTGACAGCAGCTTACTCCACTGACCCCTGGGAGGGGAGGGTGGCAGTCCAGGAGTCAACGGGTCAACAAAACCAAAAATATGAGCCCACAATACAAACTTGTGTGTAAAGAAACTGAAAATGGCGAGGCAATGATAGGGCTGTCAATAAATTGAAAATACAAGTTGTAGAAGGCTTATAGCTAAAAGTAAGCAGCCATGTAAGTGAGCTTGGTTCACTTGACTGAGGACAGAAAAAGGTTGTTATTTGGGCTTCCCTCTTCGGCATGGCCGCCGTGTTGTTTTGTCAGACTAAGCGCATGACTGGGAACTATTCAGTTATCTGTAAATGTTCCAGGCATTCCTCACCATTAATTTTGCATAAACGATCAAGCGTGAGCAGTTTTGTCGGTTTTTTTTATTTTGTTTCTCCTTGCAAAATATGCCAACAATTCCACCCAAAATGGGGAGAAGAATATTTCAAAAGTTTCTTCGAAGATAATTTGACAAAAGCCGGATTGTTCATCTTGACCGGTGGTAAAATAAGACAAAAGTATGTGGCTGAAGATGGCTTAACCGCTGGTGGTTTTTGCTGGCTACGAGTCCTTATTCACAGCCCTGGGACAGCATTGTGCACATACATGTTAACACTGTGCAGCTAAATTGCTCTACAATTGTGCACTGTATCTTCAGATTGAAAGGGAGTTCATGGCGAGACACAAAATAATTTTTTCTTTCCTTTCCTTAAAAGTAGAAAAAGTAAGGGCAAAGTGTCAACTACTAACCAATTTTATTTCAAAAGAGCAATGGTGAAAACTAGTCGCAAATTTGCCACTATTCCAGGTATGTTAGTCGCAAAGGAAAAAATACAGTTGTAAATGCAACTGTATTGGACACAATTTCAAGCCCAGTATTGATATCTCATGTTCCTGCATTTGGATGTGTTACAGTCTGCATACATTGCATAAATTCAAAACTCATGAGGACAATGCCCTTTCACCTTCAGATGTTCAACATAACTTATGATGAAGTGGGAAGTTTGTTGAAAATGAACTATTCTTGGTGGGACCCAGTCCAGGCAAAACAAAGTCATTTGGGTCAGGTTCTCTAAGTGTAAACCATGTAAATGTAAGTGAAGCAAACTGACTAGTGATGGAGTGAAAAAAAAGCCAGATAAATCAAATCCTATTTTGGAGTGTGGGCTTGAAGCCCTATGGAATACAAGTAAGATCAATGTTACCTACCTTTGCCATAACTTCTTCGTCTGGTTCTTCTTGAGGATCGGCCCACTCAACCTTGGCAATTGTCATGCCCCATACATGAACCTTCCCACTCTGAAGGCGACGTTTAGCAAGAGCTGCTGCTTTGTGGCTTTCATACTCAATGAAGGCAAAACCCCGGTTTTTGCCTTTGTTCTCCGATGACAAGTACACAATGACGTCAGTTAGATCTGAAGTGACCCTTGAGAATTCTTCAAATATTTCATCCTTGGTTTTGCTCTTTGGAATGGAGCCAACAAAGAGACGGTTGTTAGCAACGGATACACAAACACCAAGTTTCCTGCCTGGACGGATTTCTTTGTTATCCAATTTCTTAACTGCATTCTGCGCTTCAGCTTTCGATGCAAATGTACAGAAGCCAAAACCTCTGTTTAACCCTGATTCTGGGTCCATCATCAAACGAAAATCATACACCTGTCCACATTCTTCAAGAAGAGGGATGATCTCATCCTCAAAGCAATCCCTAGGAATCTTTCCAACAAACACCTGGCAACATCCTTTCTGTGGGAAAGGCAAAAAAAATCACTGATGTCATTCCATTGTACCATTATTTGAGAAACTAGTTACGAAACCTCAAAACCTTCAAAGGCGAGAACAATGTTGTCACAATCCATGTAGAATTGACAGTGACAGTGCACAAGCTTTTGTTTTTGCTTCAACAAATTAGTTGTGTATAATTTAATGCAAATATTTGATTGGTTGTTTTCTTGAAAAAAGGTGTGTTTTGTGCACAACCAAGGCCAAAAATACAAAAACGTGACACAAAAAGACTGTCAAGTTTCATAACCATCGCCATTCATTAACTATGATTGCACTGAGACGCCAACACTTTACAATACGTCAAAAATACAATAGAAGTTTCAAAAAGTTCATTTCAGCCTTTTTTCCTATTTTTTCTCTCCTATTACAAACACACCCCTAGGAATTATACTTTTCTCGGCCTGGTCTTTGATGTTGAAGATTATGATCCATTTGGGCAAAAACTATTTGGAGTGACTTTCTGACATTTTCAGGAATCAAATACAACACCATTTTAAACTTCCTTAACCCTAACCCTAAACTTGTGTTAATGACTGTTCAAAGTATTTGCTATAATTTTATTCTCGAAGTTTGTAAGGAATGTGTTACTGAGTTATTGCAGGATATGATCATTTCTGACTTGAAATAAGTGGCAGTTGAGCTTGAAATCTGGAATTATTCATTCCTCAGAATTAGTTCAAGGTTGGAGTTTTTCAACAACTATCCCATAAACATTTCTATTTTAGGCAACAAGTAAAATTTCAAGCGCTTTTGCCTCTAAAAATATTTCCTGTCAAACTACAATGGCAGTGACTAGTGTATTGACTAGTTGTAATCCCAACAGTTTTTTTTTTAGACATTAAATGTCATTTTAAGCCTCTGGGAAAACTGTTCATGATGAAAGCAAAAAACATACAAACTTTATGATAATATAACTTTTCAACTTTATCTGTTGTGTCACAAAGTGAGACAAACATAACAGGCTTTCTAACAATGTGTTGTGTTGCAATGGTGGTGTGAAACAGTTCGCAGACCATGGTCATTCTATTCAATCAATGTGGGAAAATGCTCCTTGGGGTCATGGGTGAGATAAAATTAAAAAATGCTTCAAACAACACTAATGTCAACCATCGTTTCTTGCAGCACATTACAACAATCAAATCGACTGCAGCATTTGGTTGCTTTCGTCTCTTCCTTGGTTGCAGTTCTTTTCCCACCTAAAGTGTAGGTGATTTTGTGGTAAACGCTATGGAAAAGATGAGGTATTACCATAATGCACAAATATTTCCCAGCGGTACAGTAACTATTTTAAGGAATTAATTTTGTCAGGCTCCAAGTGGAACAATATGACTACATTGAGGAATGACCTTGAAATTGAACGATCTGACCAGATCGCCGCGGGCCATCCCACCCAGAATTGATCTGTCACACAACCTCTTGAGATGAACTGCCACACGTTGTGGTCAACAAGACCCACATTGAACAAGTTAGTTCATGTTAGTTCAATCCTCGTCAGGTTTGTTCTCAGTGGTAGTGGGTGGCATTTTGAAAAAATATGCTGTATACACCCAAATGTTATTTGCTGGCTGAGAGGTCCACATAATAGCGAAAAATTGAAAATGCTTCCTTAGGTAGCAGGGAGCTTTTTCAAGACCGAGGTCACAGTTTTTTACAAAAAGAACCGACCCTTTCAGCATTCCAGTTAAATTGTTCAAGTGGGGGATCATGTAGACCATTTGAGGGGTCACCCAGACGTCATGCCAGCAGTGGCCCTTTGGCTTACACGTTCACACGTTGAAGTCTTGGTAAATTCAGTGCAAAGATAACAAAACTAGCCTGCAAGCAGGCTCTTTGAAAATGGCGTGGACGAAATATAGGTTGGAAATATAGGGGCTATATTTCAACTGCGCGCCATTTCAACGGAAGAGTGTGCTTGCTTGCTATAACAAAACATGCTCTTGAGTAAAAACCTCTAATTTCTTCTTTAAGTGAAATGGTCTACAAAAATCTAACTGCAAATTGCTCTGACGGACATTTTCCTGTACATCATGCATGTCTTACAGTTGCACTAAACAAACGTTTGTTCTACACACTAAGGAAGGACTGAACATGTTGTTTCCGCTTCATAATTCCTCTTCTTTTCAGTCTAATCTGATGCCAGATAGAAGCTTTTTTTGGCTTTATGTTTGCACCAAAAAGTATCACAAAAGCTGGGAGTTAACAATAAATGGCAAGCCAAAAGATAGATGAAGAAAAAAAAACAGTTTTTGTATAAAAATCTGAATTTCGAATTCTCAGCGAAAGATTCATGACAATCGATCGTAAAAACACCAAAATTTCTGCAGCCTCTGACTTCTGGGAAGCAAGGGGAAGGTCATGATTTTCTGTGAAAAGGAAGAAATTGATCACGTGCTCGGCAACCACAAAGGTACATGTGAGCACCTTGTGTCAAGGTTTTTGTTTACATTGAATGAACTATTAGGAAGAATGTAGTCTCCTTTGCAGCCTTATTTCGGGATGTCAAGTCGTTAGTCGCTTTCAAAGTTAAACAATGTACTTTTTTGGCACGAAACTTCCGTCTTTCGTTTTTTTAATTTTGTTGTAATATTTAACTGAATATCTACATTTCATCTGTCGGGTCAGGAAGCCTTGTTTGTTGGGTTATTGACGAAAGACCAGACTCTTATCTGGAGCACTGCCCTTTGCTGGAAAATAATCAATTTTTCCCCCGTCTCTCTCTCTTCCTCTTGAAATGGATGGACTCCAAAACATAAAAAAATGTCAAAATTATGTGGGGTGGAATGTCTCACATGTGGGGTGGATAAACCTTCACTGAAGTGGGGAGGATCGACTCTGGGGCGGAACAACCGTAATTCCACCAGATAGTATTATACAGAGGGCAGCAATAGAAGATTTTTCTTCAATTTGGGAGATGTGATTCGTCCTGCACCAGTTTTACAGGGTTTAAGATATCCAGTCACTTCGTTCATGGTCAGTTTGTTCCAAGTCAGTTTGTTCAAGTTATGGTCAGATCCTTTCACAAAATACTCAGATAGTTTGACCCCTAAACCCAAACTCAGGGTTTTCAATAAGAATTTTAGAATTCAAATGTAGTTAGCAAATCAGACAGCTTACACCAAGTACTGGAATGCTGGACCGCTCCCTAAAAAACGTGTGTGCCCGAAATCGCTGCTGAAATTACTCTGAATTCAGGCCTCTCTTTTGTTTTTCGTGAGCAAAACTCTCCGGATCCAAGGTTCATGCTCTGTGCGAATGTTTCTCGTGTTATTTGTAAAATTTGGGGTAACTTGCAAGGAAAAGTGGGCGGCGAGTTTACGTGCATTAGAGGGCGAATTTCGCCGGCCGGTCTTCGTTTTCGGGGTCTTCGTTTTCGATACTACTTTCCAAGTTCTCGTAGATCGATCGATACGAACTTCAAATCGATCTCCTACGGTTATCAAGTAGGCTTCTTCAAGTGGCTTCATGAAGGCTTCATGAAAGTTGACTATTTTGTGGAACGATCTGACTTGGAACGAACTGACCATGGAACGAAGTGACCGTAATTCGGGTTTAACGTACAGTGTCTTGATATTGGCGTACACCACAAATCATTTGCTTGTGTAACAAGTATGAACATTGTTTATGCTTAAATTTAAGCTTACACACACGTATAAGCCAAGTAAACTGGCTGACTAAAAAGAAGACTGAAGGTAATGAATCGCTGTGAATTATAAAATACAAACGAGACATGCTATCAAAGTCAAAGCATGCACACACATTAACGGAAATGTAAAAAAAATCTTCTTTTGAAGATGTCTTACTTCGCTGCCTCCTGTTCCCGGTGCAGGTCCTTGCCATCCAGGCGGTGGGCCCCCGTATTTCCTTTGTCCAGAGGTAATATCAAGCGTGTATCCAGTTCTATCTAGCAGTGCTTTGATCTTGCCTTCGTCGGCGTTGTTGATTTCCTCGCTGTTCGTTGTCTCTCCGACACTGGCGCCACTAGATTTCGTAACGTATGTTTTCATAACTCCACAAAGAAAGGCACTCTTGTTTTGTACATGAGTTAAATCACTGTTCGAAAACTGATCCAGCACTTCTAAAGCGCCTTCTTGGTCGAATTCGCGAAGAGCTTCGAACGCTCGGTCGTCAAGTTCTTCAGGTGAAAGAATCCCTAACGCGAAGATCTCAGACAAGCGCTGAGCTACGGCTTCGCTGAGACCTTGGTTCATAAGCACATGTGGCTCCATTATGTCGAAATAAACAGCAAAAGCAATGAAAAATGTTCCTCTTCTCCTAGTTTAAGCGCAAGCTGTGCAAAGAATCTTTCTGGCAAATGAGTCTCGGCGTGCTTCAAGGAGTTAGGGGTGGACCGCCCGTTCATAAGGGGTAGCATGCAAAGCCTAACCCCCCGCCCCTATCCCCACAGGTTCCTCAAATCCATTTGACAAATTGACTTCGGTTTCTTACGCGTCTGCCCTCTTAGACTTAATGATAATAAATAGCGCCTTGACATCATCAAAGTGAGCGGGTCGTGATTTCCACAGCAAACTTGGACAATGTTATGATGCAATTTATCATCAATAAGAGGAAATGCATAAAATAACTAAATATTTTAAGCAAGAGCCGATACAACGTAGATTTGATTTTTAGTGATGTACTATATTTCGGCTGGCCAAACCAGCCTTCTTCAGGTACAATGAGAGTTTACATTGAATTGCTTCTATGTACATATATATATATATATGGTAAATGGATGTTGACGTAATACTGGAAAAAATGTGATAAAACATGGCAGTTACAAAGATTTTGAATTCAAATACTAAGAGTCACGGAAAAATAACGGAAATCACTAAAATAATAAACTGAAGAAGGCTGGTTTGGCCAGCCGAAATATAGTACATCACTAAAAATCAAATCTACGTTGTATCGGCTCTTGTTTAAAATATTTAGTTTCTCAACTTGAAATAACGCCGATCAGATCAAGCCACTGATCCAACGTACACCGACAGGAAAATTGTCCACGGTTGCTTGCTTCGAAACTCTGGAACATAAAATAACTGATCCCTAAAAATGGTGAATAGACGCAGTAGACAGTCATATACATGAATTTATTTACATTGACGCAAACAGTGTCATTAGTTTTTCTCACTTACTGATTGGCTACTTACAACAGTCAATAAAATTTCACTGGTTAAAGTAGTACTAGTGTATGATAAAAAAAAAAATCACTTCCTTTTTTTCTTCAGATTTTGAACTGTGTTTTTTGAAAGTGTGTGGGCCACCTGCCTGGCAAAATTTATCCCAAAAAGGCTGTTTACTTTAAGTTCCGGAAAAAAGTGACTAAGACAAACATTTGACAATAAAAAATTGCGACAGAACATTTCTTAAAACATTCAGTTTGAGTTCGGGCACTTAATACTCACGTTCAAAACTGGCCGACTGAACCCTCAGAGGGTTGGATCGAAGCAAAAGTGACGTCATTCACTCAATATCTTAATTCAGCGAGTAAACGCATTTTATTAGTATATCGGGGATGGAAGCTGAATAATGAATAATGAATAACGAGTATAAATAAAACATGAATAATGCATGAATAATTGGGTCTGAAAACGCCGGAATAATGAATAACGCAGTTAATGTGCCAGTGGAATAATGAATAACAACAATGAATAATGAATAACCTACAAAAATTTAGAAAGAATAATGAATAATTCGAACAAAACACACAAAGAATAATGAATAATCGAGGTCCAATTATTCAGCTTCCAACCCCGATAGTATAGGTAATAGAAAGTTGTTATATGTAATTTCACGAGCCATTAGGCGAGTGAAATCTGGAACAACTTTGAAATATCACGAGTGGTATATATTTATGCCAAATATCACATACAAATCATGCTATTATAATACTTAATAATCATGGTGTAAATATCCAAGAAGTCTTCACCGTCAAATACTTATGCACTAGTCAGTGGAAAGCCCCGCACCCCCATACCCGGGGAATAGCGGGGCATTAGACCAGGCCTGCCTTCTAAATGAAGCAAATTCCGCGCTAAGCAGGGCAATTTCGTACGTCAAAACCAAACTTTTCTCCCCCGCACCCGGGGACAATACAGTACTTCCAAAATCATAAAGCACAATTGTTGACCAAAATTAATATACTTCAAGATCTTTACTTCAAATTAAATTTTGACAAACATGAAAATTAACAATGCAGTCCATTTCTCATAAAGCCCAAAATAATCTACCTTGAGTTACAGATTTGGCGTTCCAAACTTTACAATCTCTCCAAAAACAGTAATATTAATCACTGGGTTTAGCACAGCCTTGAAGATGACAATAAAAAATACCAGTTTCCTTGGTGTCAAAACGATTAAAATAGCAACGACAAATGAGTCCAAAGATGCATTTGACGAGCAACTCAATCTAACAATATTCCAGTTTTTTCCCTTCTGTGCATATAAGCATACCCAATCTAAAGTACACTCAACCGACTACAACGGTTCACAATCACAACAATTCTCAAAGAGCTATACAAATTTCACTAAGGAAATGGCTTATTACCAAAATGTTATGGCCTCATAATCCAGCTACATTTTGCAAATAACCAAGAGATTACCAAGGTAAGAGAGTAAATTCCCCATATGGAGCGTTTTCACTCACGTGACCAGCAGCCATATTGGATTACTGAAACAAAAGAAAGTATTTGCATTTAAATAGAGTTCAAATCCCGGAGGATTATTTTGGTACACCATCATGGCCACCATTCCTTTGTTTTGGAACACCAACATGGTCGCCGTGACGTCATGTGAAAACGCTTTATAGGCCTTGTACCCAAGGTAATCCCTCTTAAGTTATTTTTAGACTTAGTGCCCAGTTCTTCCGAGGATCTTACTCGCGCGATGCTTGAACTGCCCAAGCGATTTTCTCGAAACTACCTGAGAAAAATGGCGGCTAACTTAGTGAAAAGTCGTTTATATGTTTTGATTTTCAAAAGATGCTCCGTAGTAGAGATGTTTTCTGCACTCTCAGCTGTCTTTTGTTCGGCTGAGCCTTCGTTTGCATAGTGCTCTTTGGCTGTTCATTATTTTGGCTTTGGCTGTCCAAAACATAAACAAATCCTCCTCGAAAACATCCCCGCAACGCGCGAGTAACATCCGTGGAGGAACTGGGGACCATGTCTAAAAATAACTTAAGCGGTAATTACCTTTGGTAGAAAGCCTATATGCATGGGGTATCCTCTCTCTTACCTCGATAATCTCTTGAAATAACCCTTGATCGGGTTACAGTACAGTGAATTACAGTACACCTAGAGACTATCAGGTGAGAGAACACATCCCCGTGCCCTATGATAATGTTTTTCAATCTATTTTAAGCTTCGCGTCAAGCTGTGAAAGTAATTTTTAGTTTCGTCCCCATGGCCGCGTGGCCCATGGTCAGAGGATTAGATGTCATTGTGAAGAGACTTGCGAAGACTTTTCTCGCCGTCGCATGATCCAGTGAAATCCTAAATCGAAATTTGAAGATGTGATCGGCTTTAAGCGGTCATTACGTCATTACATTTGACCAATCAGGTGTCTTTCCTAAAATAGCCTCGCAGCTTGACTTCGAGCTAAAATTAGATTGAAAAAGATTATCATGGGAAGAGGCCCATGTATGAGGGATGTGTTCTCTCACCTCATAATCTCTTGAGTACACCTTTGACTGTAAGAGTCTTCGGTAGGAACTTACATGTTCCACTATTACGCAGACCCGGTGGTAATATAGAAACTCAAAAAGCCGAAACCCATCGGAGGTAACATTTACAAGGTTTATCTCACAAAATCATAAAGTAATGTCACTGTCAGCCTCTACGCGTAAGTTCGCTTTTTATTCCAATGGAAACGCTTAGACAAAAGGTCAACGCTATAAATAAATCGCTAATCAAGCATGACTATAATCTTTGTCTAATTCCTCTACAAGAAATGATAATATTTACAGATTGAACACAGAATTTAACTGAGAGCCCATTACAAACATGAAAAGAATGGATTTTCACTTGACTGAGACCGTATGCTTTCCCAGTGATCTTTGCGCGCCTATTCAAGTTGGCGTCAAAAAACAAATCCCCGTCTGAGCCCCGCTCAAGGTCCCCGCTCGCCGATACTTGCGCCAAATGCTGTCGAAAACCCCGCATACCGAGGCAAAAGTGACAGTCCAAAACCGCCGAAATCCCCCGCTAATGCCTCGCATTCCCCGGGTATGGGGGTGCGGGGCTTTCCACTGACTAGTGCATTAGGTGTCACTTTTGACTCAAACTTGACTTGGAAGAATCATGTTAATGAACTTTGCTAAAACTATCGAAAACTGTAGGCTTATTTTCCAAATTAAGGTACTATGTTAATGTTGATATACTTGTTATGCTTTACTATTCCCTAATTTACCCCTTTCTCACTTGTTGTATTCAAGTTTGGGGTCTCACATACCCAGCCTACGTAAAACCAGTTACTTTGCAAAAACGAGTCGTTTAGAATAATGACTTTCTCCGACCCTAGATCACCTTCTGAGAGCTGAGCCCCTATTGAAGTCTCTCAGACTCCTGATCGAGGTTCTCTGATATAATTCATCTTGAAAGAAATTCTCTCTTTTGTTTATCAGTGGTACCACAAACTAAGTCCATCTAGTTTTGTTAATTTTTTTAACCCAGTATCTTCCATTCATTCATATAATACACGTCAATCACAGATTGATAATCTGTTTGTTACATCTGTTCAGACTACTCAATACGGCATTCGTTCTCTCAGTTACACTGGTCCAAAACTTTGGAATTCTTTATCCATTGGTGTTAAGAAAATCAAGCCGTTTTCCAGTTTTCGTCAATATATCAAAAATTCTGTAACTGATCGTTATAATACTATTATTGATTCCTAATGTTTTACGATGATATTATCTTTAACTGCTATTTAATTAATGAAGTAATACTTTTTATCTGAAACAATTATTTTAGCTTATTTTGCATCTCTATTCCTTCTACTCATATTTCTTGTTTTGGGTCACCTACTCGGTTAGTTCCATGAACTATTTAGGTGTCCCAGACTCTGCACAATGAACCTACAATTGTAAAATTTCTTTTCCTTCGCAATCTCTTGATTTTATATTTTAAGCACTAATTTGTATTAATTATTATTTCTGTGTGAGTTAAAAAAAATTGACTTGACTTGACTATTATTTGTTTATACTACAAAATGCGAAATTCTTGTAACACGAACTTTTGGAACTTTTCGTCGAATTGTTTCGCTTCGTAGGCGAGCAACTTTGGTTTCAAAGTTCTTGTTTTCGGTCGATGTACTTTTCTTAGTATTTTGGTTTTCTGAATTTTGTTTTAGTTTTGACTTTCCTGAATTCCAAAATCTGGAAATCTTTCCGCCATTTTTTCGTAACTCGTGCGACGAAATTATTTCGTGATTTTGGTTACCATAGTAACTGTAATTTTCACATGTAGGTATTTCAAATGAAGCTGAAATACCTCTGCGCCCAGCCAATAAAATTGCAGAAATTTCTCAGGTAGTAGTATAATGTATGCAAAACAATCTGAAAGCCCAAAACTCCCATGCTGCATCATATTAATTCAGTCGTGTACAAACGCATAATTTTGCATTCTTAAACAAGCGAGTCTTTGACATCATTTTTGCTTCGATCCAGCTCTCTCAAGATTTTTAAGTTAGTAATGGTGGACCATTAAATAGGAAAATTTCAGTTAAAATAAACAAGTGCCTTTTTGAAATTAAGGCTTAAAACTTGGTTTACTTAGTGTTTAGGTAATTACATAGTTTTGAAATCTAAAGAAAAAAAAAAGATCTGATTTTTTTATCATAGTACCACTTTAAAAGTTGACAGTTTGGCAGTCGCACATATTTTTGCATAAATTAAACATTTATTTGTCTGTGTTCTTATTGATGATCAAAATAAGGCAATGAGCATGCGAGAATTTAGACAGTTATTGTAAGATATGGTTATGGGCAAGGCAGGAATGTGGCAGACAGAGAAGACACGCCAAGTTTTTTTAAGTACTATTTTCATTCCCACATAATCCATCTGAGAGGTAGCCCTAGCAATGGAAATATGCCTACACATGGACAGAGCAAAACTATAACCAGGGTGGGAATTGAAACCATGTCCTCTTGATCCCCATTGCTTTTCTTTCCGAGTGCCCTCCAAGGCGAAAAGGGAGCATGCTATGGGAAAAGGAAAAAGGAAAAGAAAGGTACTTTATTTAAGTGTCTAGTCTTCTAGCACTGGAGCACTAATAGGGGACACTGTAAACTGAAATCAACAAATCAATGCAAATCAAATCAAATGTTGGTTTTTGAGGAGAGGAAAAAACCGGAGTACCCGGAGAAAATTGTCTCGGAGCAGAGAAGAGAACCAACCAACTCAATCCACATATGACGCTGGGTCTGGGAATCAGAAATCTGGCCATGTTGGTGGCAAGCAAGTATTCTCACTGCTATGGGTATTTAATTAAGATGTCATTTAACTTCAAAGAAGATGTGCAATTAAAGCAAGTACCATTTTTCAAAGTTAGAAATGTAGCACTTGTATTTCCACAAAGATATCTATAGATATATAATAAAGATAGCACTTAAAATTACAATGGTAATTGAAATCTCTGTTGAAATATAAGATGGGACTAACTTTAAGACAGGTGATAAGGGTGGTTTTATCAGTATTGGTTCTAGATATTCTCTCTCTAGGTTCAACTCCTTTCCAGAGCACTCAGAATATATTTTTGTGAGTAACCTTGGTCATAGTTAAATTTTATCTATTAATACAGGGAGCCATGAGCCACCACCAAGGGAGGAAGGAGCAAAAAAATAATAAGTCATTCCCAGTGCTGGAAATAACAGTCGGTCATCGGACATTGTCTGACCAAATTTTGAAAATGTCCGGCCAATTTCACATTATGATCGGACACGATGACCGAACATCTTACCAGCACATCTTGAGTTCTCTTCTTCAAGGTGTTGTCAGTCAATAAATTACGTCAGGTCCAATTTGTCAAATGTCCGACCAAAAGGAAGATTTGAAAGGACATATGTCCTGTGAATAAAGAAAATTTATTTCCAGCACTGCATTCCACATGAAAAAGACGTAAGAGTAAGCCAAAGATCATTTTAGAGTTTGATTGTTTGACTGTTTTTACAACTGTTGTTTTACACAAGAAATTCGTCGGGAGGAAGAAGTTCTGGAATTTCATTAAAAGCTGGTACAAGAAACTTCCACCATTTTTCTCTTCTGCACAACAGAAGCTTCCTGAGAAGGACCTTTTTTCTCCGCAATCCTCTGTCTATCATGACGTCCTTAATCCACCCTTTGAATGTTAATTTCTGGCAGAGTTTTAAGAAATCAATCATTGATATGTCGACAAAGAGAAGAAACGTATGGAAGGAGAGCATGATGAAAATAAACAAGAGCACAAAGGTGACAACTAGAAACATGACAGCATAGTCACCAAGTTCTTTGCAAACTCCCAGTGTGTATGTAGTTGATTTGTAATTTATCATACAGGACATAAATGGATTGTAAGTGAAATATGCAGCGAACACAAGGCCAAGTAAACAGTGCATTAAAAACAAATAGAAGTAAGCAAAGTTGTTCAAGCCAACGCAGTTATTTGTAAACGGGCAGTGATGAGACATCAACATAACGCAAGTGTTACAGGAACTGCAATGGTGCGTGCCCTTGTCTCTTACGCGACCACACTTGCTGCAGAATTTTAATGAGTCGAGGTAAATATCAGTGTCTTCCTCCAGTTCTTGTCGAGTTTCTGGATATCCTGGAGACACAAGCATGGCTGCTAAGTAGTTGAACACCATATTTAGCCATAGGTAGCACGCAATGAAAGCATAGCAAATACTTCGCAAAGACGAATACGCGTTAGCAACCTCAACTGGCAAAATCACAACAAAGAAAAACCAAATAGCAGAAGCAAATATGAACAACACGGGTGTGATTTGAACTCCTTTGAGAACTCTATAAAGACAAGTTTTTCTTGAGCCGCGAGGAAACAGAGTTTGCAAGCTGCTGATGATAAAAACGCCTTGGATTAGTCCAACTGACAAAATTATCACCCATACGAACGCCATTTTGAATTAATAACGTAATAGCCTCCACCCCAGTGGTCTGGAAGACATAAGTTCAGTGGAGCAGACTGATTGAGAGGGATCCGGTCACAACACCCCGGTCCCTGAAAAGTGTGTCGCTCCAAAAGGAGTAGAGCTCCAGCAGAGAAAAACAACAATTTTCCACTGCCTAAAATAATTTATATCCTATAAAATCACGTATTTATTTCGTTATAATGGTTTATTTACAGGATCTCCATAAACACAAAATTGCTCTTCACCTGTAAAACATAAATTCAATAAAACTACAATAATATCGATGTCCTAAATTCCTACATTGCTGAGAGTGACTCAGTAAAACTACGCTAACTGTTACAAGTTATTATGTACTCTATAGTTACATACGGTAGTTGAAGAATTATAAATCACTTCTTAGAGCTTTTCATACACTTCGGCAAAACGTGTTATAGTCAGTGCTATTCCTCATGGTAGCTAGTAGTTTGTTTAATAAATACTGCAGCTGCCGTATGCTGATATATAAATGTTCCCGACACTCCAGGAAGAGGAAGACTCTCGAGGAAGAGCGAGAGCGGGTGCAGAAGAAATTTAAAAATTGTATGCGTTAATTGACACTATGCAATGAAAGTGTTCTATTGAAAGTGGCTTCCTAGAGTATTTGCGAATACCCTCACTACATGGCACGAGTTACAAAAGGAAACCTATCTTAAAGTTTTCGCTTTACAGATTTACCAGTATGGGTACCGATATAATAAGGCTTATTTTTCGGGTGACAATTTTTGCATTATGACCGTTACCATAACAACATCACAGCTAATGACAGGCAAATTTTCTCCTATTTTTTGGCCTAAATTCCTTAATATTTATACTTTCCTTCGGTGAAATTTTCTTATTCTTTGACTCATTATGGAAATGATATTGTCTGACATTTTGAAGTTGTAAAAAGTCAAGGTCGTTCCGACGGTTTTGCCAATATTCTGTAATTTGTCATTTTTCTGAATATATTCTATTAGTCTGACAGATTTTAACAAATATGGGGTATTTGATGGGATCTGTACGTGGTTAGAACTGAGCCAATTTTAAAAATATTTTACCGAAGGGAACGCGAGAAAATTAGCAGTTAATTTTACAGATTTGGTCACGCAGACGTAACAAAAATCACAAAAACACTTTACGCGCCATACTAGTGCCCAGCTAGTGCGCGCAGCACGAAAACTCCAGGAAGCCTCCTTAATAGACCTAATCGGCTAACTCAGTGTTGTACCCAATTCAAATCTCCCATGCAGGATTAAGAATCTTTGTGTTTTGCACTTGCATAATAATGCATATGAAGCATTCATAGTTAAATGATATGAAAATACCTGGAACAAAACGTTTCATTCTCAAAGGGTTTGAATTGGGTACAATATTTGGTCTATCCATTCTTTGACCAGCAAAGCTTCTCAGAACAAAGCCTGCGCATGTATTCTGAAGACTTTGAAGTCGCTTTTTCTGGTATAACGGCAACGGATGAAATACTGAGCTAGCATACCAGTAATCTCCAATCGCACTAAGCTTTCTACAGGAATTTTCCTAGCGTTGGAAGGGGGCGAGTCTTTATTGCCAATGTTCTATAACCGGAAGTAAGCAGTGAGTTTATATGCGAAGTCAATCGCTAGTAAACTATCTTCAAATCAGCGATGGACCCCCTTTCTAGCGTATCCTGGGTGCCAGAGGAATGTTCTTCCAAAGGTCCGGGAGGCAAGGAAAGAAACTTTATTTAAGTGTCAAGTAGTTCTGGTGTTGGAGCACTAACTCGGGACAATGTAAACTGAAATTAACAATCAACGCAAACAGGAGCTCCTGACGCAAATCAAGTCAAATGTTGGTTTTTGAGGAGAGGAGAAAACCGAAAGTACCCGGCGGAAAACCTCTCGGTGTAGAGAAGAGAATCTATGAACTCAACCCACATATGACGCCGAGTCTGGAACCGAACCCGGGCCACAATGGTGGGAGGCGAATGATCTCACCCCTGCGCCACCATTGCACCCCTAAAGAGAGTGCTACGAGAGTTGGAGGCAATGGCCCAGCCCTCGGTCTTTGCCGAAAAAAGTTATGCGATTCGAAGGGTGCTTTCCATTATTCCAAACCGACCGGTCAGAGTAAGTGGGAATATCGAAGGAAAATGGAACGACATTTTCCGATAAACCGGGGCCAACCAATAGGAATGGCTCTTGTCACTTTTTATTCCTTTTCCGAATTCCCTAATTAGGGCAAAGAACCGGTTTGTCAAAAATGGAACGGTGAATTTCGGTCGGAATATTCCAACCGAAATGAGTGGACCACCTCCAGAGGTGATCCCGAATATTCCGGTCGGAAGAAACCGAAACGGACCTTTCCATTTGATTTCCGACCGAAATTTCCGGAATCTTTGGCATAATCGAAAGCACCCCAGAGCACCCCTCGGTCTCGGACGGTCTCGTAAAGAAAGAGACCTCGGCTGGCAGGGAATTCGAGGGTGAGAACAACCCTGGGAACGAGTTTGATATTGCATTTAGCTGTCGAAAATGGCGGTAGTTGTTGTCTGTTTTGTCGTTGCTATTACTGTCATTGTTGTCGGCGCTGTTGTCTTTCAGGTCCTTCCTCGGTTATTTCCAAAGGTCCGAACCTTATTACCGTCTCAAGCCGTAGTAAGCTACATGCAGCTTGTTCCTGTGAGCTTTATTTTCCCCATGCTGTTATGGCTGTTCTTCAGTGTTTATCTCCATGCACATGTGCCTGACCAACCATATTCATCGTTGCTAGGATGGTTTCACATCTTCTTCACCCACTATATGATGATCAATGCTGTATTTAACTACTATATGACTGTCTTCACCTGTCCGGGATACCCACAACGTCAAGATGAGTACGCTCGCGACAGACTTTTTGTGAAAAGCTATCAAGTGTGTGTGAAGTGCAAGCGAGTTCGAAGCGCAGGGACCCACCACTGCAGCTGGTGCCATACGTGCGTAGAGATGATGTGCCATCACTGTCCTTTTACAAACAACTGCATAGGGCGCCGAAATTATGTATACTATTACACATTCCTTTGCTATGCTTTTTTCGGCCTGTTGTATGCCTGTTATCTCTCCTATTTTCCGTTTAAGAATTGCCTCTCTGGTGTGGCTGTGGCCAAGATCAAGGAATATATGTTTTTCATGCCCCAAGTTAGTGCTCTCCGAGAAGCTGGTCTCGCAGGTTTTAAAGTATTAGACGACATCCACATTGCCGAAGGCTGTGAGCAGCTGAAGGATTATGCAGTGCTCTTTGCTCCTTGTACAGGAATAACGTTATTCGTTGGGATTTTGTTTGGTTTCCAGACATTGCTTCTCCTTGCTGACATGTCCATCGTTGATTTTTATGATGCCCTCTCCAACATGTCATCTTTCCAGGACCTTCTACGAATCTTCCATGTCAGCATTTTTAAAAGGAAAAAGTTTCGATTCGTCAACTTAATTCAGAAAAAGAAAAGTCATTCTTGGATGTTTTTTGTGCCTTACCCCAGCAATGTGGAAAATGATCTGCCACCAAAAGACTTGTGAGGTGCGAGGCCTACCGCGGGTGGCAGCAATCATCTCACCTTTTCTCATCTTTTGTCGTGCCCATGTCACACTAATTAACTAATGTGAAAAATGTTTTTTTGGTTATTTAAGTGCTTACAAACGTTGCGAATACATTAATAGTAAAATTATTATTATTGTTAGCTAACTTATAGGTTATTTTTTTTAAGTCATGCCTTAACTGATCTTGAACTGTGCTGAACAAGAGATTATCTTCAATGTTACACAAGCAAGCAAGTGTTGACCCTTGTCTGTAGGGAGCTTAATTAAGCAAGGACGAGGTTAGCTACAAGAAGGCCAGAAAACAATTATTGGCTCAGTTAACGAAACAATGGCTCTACACACCCTGCATGTGCGGTTTTCATTTACTGTGGGCGCATTTAGGGTGCGTTCCTTTGGGATGATCCAAACAAGGATCACTGATCCAAGATCACTTTGAACACGGTGTATCAAAGGAGCCGATGAATCCACGCTGGGAAAGGATTTTTCCGTTGCTTTGATGCACCATGATTCGAGTGATCTTGGATCAGTGATCCTTTTTCAGATTATCCCAAAGGAATGCACTCTTATTTTCTTTTGTCCTTGTCGTTACAATTTAAATTAAAATTAACCTATATGGAGTTGTGAGGAGAAGTGAGAACATGATGATACATTTTTTCATTTCAATTTTATTCCTGGAATGTAGATACACCATGCTTAGCAACTTGGAATAATCGCGAAATGATTACAGCAATTCTATTTTTAAACCACATTCTCACAGCCATTGTTGCCTTAGTTACTTAAGCTCGGTATTTGGGTGGCTTGTTTGAGAAGTCTTGTGTTGCCAACTCGTCAAGTCATGCCATTTGTCGGCTTAACCCATTGATCCTTGTTGGAGGTGTTTTGGGTGACAGTGACTGTGTTTTAAAACATTACGAGACTGATCAGTGATGACATTAACTCATATGTTATCATTCTTTTTTGCTTCACAAGTAATGTGTAAATTAAGATCACTTAGTATTGCAGTGATTCAATTTACATTATAAAAGCACAAAAGACTAGTGAAATGTGAGCACTTTCCATATTTGCGACAAAGATGGCCAGGAGAATGGGTATATGTCCATTCAGCTTTGAAGACAGTAGAGTGAAGTGGGAAAGCCAACATAAGTTTCAACCAACTCCCTCCCCCCCCCCCCCCCCAAAAAAAAAATAAAGTAATCCCCCAAAGTAAATGCAACTGCTGTAACTTAGAGAAAGATCAATTTCTGAGTTAAGTTGGGTAAGCAAAAAAATAGAAATAAAAATTTGAACTTGCTGGAAAATGTTGTCTGAGTTTTGAACTGGAGCTTGACTATACAAAGTGTAGTCTCACTCACATATTTTAATATGCGAGACTGTTCAAGAATTGTTTGAAAGAGCAAAGCCCTGTTGTGACTGTCAAAGCCACCATGAGACAAAAATTACCAAAGAATTCCATGCAGTAACAGCAGGGTTCTCCCTAGTTTTCAGCGCAACAGGTATGGCACCTTTTCAAACTGGTAAAGCAATTGGTTAATGTCGGACGTTCTGCAAAGGATAAGCTACTTCTGCGCGTTTGCAGGCAATAATAAGTGCTCTTACAAGCGGTAAATTTTACCGGTTACCGCCTGATAAGGAGAACCCTGTAACAGGAGAATTATCTAAATCCCAATGCATAATAAACTCCTTGAGAACTACACTAAAGTTGAAAATTGAAATTGTTAACCATACTCAAATTCACTGTCAAATCTGTAGGTCACATTTAGTCACAGTAATAAATTATTACTGTTGTAACAAAATTAAAAGCAAGGGCAACTAAATGAAATGTTAAAAAAATGAATTAATTGAACCATAATATTTGAGACTTTCAATTGATAATATTAGTCACACCACAAAAGCTATTATTGAGGAGAAAATCTATTTAAAGAGAATCTGATGGTTAATTTTTCTTCTTAATTGAATTGAATTGAATTTCTAATGAACTGTTCATCAGCTGCTGCAGTCTTCAAGACCATATTTTTCACTGAGAATGTTGACAGTCTGTTCATATGCACTGAAAAGCAAAAAAATCAGATTTAAAGTTAAGAAAAATACTTTTATCAATCAACCTGACTACTGACTAATCTGCAGGAATCCTTTTAACCATGTTGTCACCCTTTAATTAATTAACTCTTTCCCTCGACTGTCTATGCGCCATGAAAATTTTGGTTTTATCAAAAGAGTAGATAACGGTCAAATTACCACCGTGAAAGATTGGAAAGCTGCTTTTCTAGTTTCTCTAGAAACCAGAAGTAATTATTTGCCTGTGCCAGACAATTTTATTCTTCACTTCGGGGTACTCAAGGGTGAAAGTAATTACGGTATTAACATTTAAAGGCAAAGCATACAAAAATCACAGCAAATTCACCTCATATCACATGTAGGTTGCAGGTCACTGTTACACCATAGCTGAAACAACCCAAAGCTTTACTAGTTAATGCTAACATAAGTCCTAAAAATAATGTTTATAAGCCTAAGGTTAGCATTCTTGTGTAGGTTTGAGTTGTTTCAGTTATGACCTGCAACCCTAGCCTGCAACCTGCACTTTACTCTCTCCCGAATCAGTACTATAATAATATTATTTTAACAAATTATGTGACATCTCTGGCATCTATTTCAAACTCAGCCCTGTGGGCCCAGTATTAAACCTACATGTAGGCCATGTGTTTGTTCAAAGTGTGCAATTTTCTTTCAGTTTTTACAAAAATATAATTTTCAATAACATCCTCAAAGTGCCAGGAATATTTGGAAAAGACAGGGAATTTTCTCCTTTGTCCAGTCACCACAAACTGTCCCCAATGTTTTAATTAATACCAAAATTATAGCTCTCACATACAACATGTATGGCATACATATTGTTTGCTATTTACTTTGTTCAAAAAACAAAGTATAGGATTCAACTCCGTTTTTGTACTTTGGATTTCTATTATTATTATTATTTTTATTTTTCGGGTCGCGCCCTGGCTACGCATGCGTAAGATTGCCTCTTCCTTCAAAGGGAATCGTGATGACCGCTAAACCATGGAAGACTACGTGACAGATTAACAGGGAAATGTGTATTAATGGGGACATAGTTTTTCAGTGAGTGATTAACCCATCGACTTCCAGGGGTTCCCCATTGATGGGTGTCAAAGGGTTAATGAATTGTGTGCATGACCGGAAATGAGTTTTTGTGTTTTCTTTGCATGCAATGCAATATTCTGTTATCGTATGACTCTGTAACAGATATCGTACTTTTATAATTCTCCCAGTATTGCTAAGAAAAAGTATTAAATAGTTTAAAATATCATCATAGAGACTTGCAAAGCATCTTTTTTCTGGTTTCGATTGGAATAATGTAAACAAATATCCATAAATCACTGGGTCATGGACTGCGGCCTGTGGACTTGGACTACAGAATTGTAACTGGATGTTTACAAAGATATATATTGTCACAAAAAAAGAAACCACTGAAATACTGTGAACTTAAAGGAAGTCAGGTAAAAATCCTTCAAACAAAGTGTAGGCTAAGATTTGTACCAAAACAAAAGAACATTAAGGGGCATGCTTTCACAAGCGAATTTTACGGTTGCTTAGCAAGTGACAACTGGAAATCGCATGAAAACAGTTGCTTTTCCAATTCGCTTAAAGTTAAGCGAGTTGGCAAACTTCAAGGGGATTCTCATTTAAATTTAAGCCACCAAACCAGGTAGCTTGAGTGAGATGGCAATTACTTTCGGCCAATGAGAAGATGCTTGCAGTTATTCAAATTGAAAAATAATACAACAGGTGTGCTATTTTCATTATTGTATTGGCACATGGTCTCTCCTCATTTACATTGTAACCTTACCCGTGAAAACACGTATCATTAAGTCACTTAACGAAGTCTGCAAACAAACCACTTTCAGGAATGTTAAGCAAGACAAGTTACAGCTGTTATGAAAACAAATTAAGCCAATATAAAACAACAAAAGTGAAAAGTACTTTTCCTTTGGAAACTTACCGGTACATTTACAAATTACAACTAGCATGTTGCAACAGGGCAATTTATTTAATTTTTAAATTCGTTTTAAAATTGCCTAAGTTCCTTCAAATAACATTAAATTTGTGTATCAATTGATGAACTCAAATTCAACAATACAGGAATTAAGAAATAATTAGCAATTATTGAATGAGGCTGAGTAGGATATGAAGAATTCTGCAGGTTGAGGAGGGTGTTATCCAGGGGTTTCAATAGAAGCCGGCTATCGGCGGTATACCGCCGCCTGCTTTGCCTCACACCGCCGGCTAGTTTGCCTTGATTTTCACTAAAAATGCTATCATAAACTTGTCAAACTTAACCACCTTCAATGGGCCATCATTAATGGCTATTTCAGAAGTTATTGAAACCCCTGGAGTTATCCACCAAGGCCGAAGGCAGAGATGCCAACCTATGGAGATCTAAAATCTGGAGATTTTTTCCAGCCGGTCTCCCCACCCCTCCCCCCTCGATCAACCTACCCACTCCCCCTCCCCTCCTCTTCCCCCCCCCCCTTAAACGCACCCACCCATTCCCCAGCAGCTCCTTCAGAATACAAGAATATTCTGCCGCCGTTGTGAATTTGCGGGAAAACAGGGTACTTATGTCAAGAATTTTTATTGGTTAATCGGAGATCCAATCAAACAATCGGTTATATGGCTATGATAGCTAAAGGTAGTCATTTTGTTTAGTTCTATTAACATGTGTTTGAAACTCAGAGATGAAGAAGTGCATTAAGAAACAATGAAATGAGTTTGAAAAAATCGAATTTTTTTTTTAACTTGGGGATGCAATTTGAGTCTAGAATGGAGAAACGACTGTAAAAGGTTCAGAGTCGTTTTTATCCGGGAGATATAATGACCCGTACGGGAGACCGGGAGATTCGTTCCGTATCCGGGAGAGTTGGCACGTATGCGAAGGCCGAGGTGGATAACATCCTCCGAGATCTGCAGAATTCTTCATATTCTACGAAAGCCGAAATCAATAATTATTGCTTTATTATTGATTCAAACTACTTTCTTCGCTCAAACTTCTAGACCTACTCTCAGCCATTTTTCTGCTCAACAAAAATAACACAATCTCGTCCCCAGCTTTTTTCGGTCAACGGGTCAATTACTTGCAGCGGTCTGCACTTTTGACGTCATTGATTCAATATGACGAAGTTTCTTTCCAAATTTGGTGAACAGCAGCTGGTTATGGTGAATGATGCGTGTGGTTTTAACCCATCAGAAATGGGGAAATATTTTGAATGAATAATAATTACAGTTATGTAATGTTTTAAACTTTGGCTAAATTGCCAACATGTCGAATAATAAACAATTATTGGATGAGGTTTTTGTGATATCCGGAATAATCAAGGTTGAGGTAAGTGTTATCAGCTGAAGCCGAAGGCTGAGGCTGATAACACTAACTGAGACCTTGATTATTCTGGATATCACAAAAACCGAATCTAATATTTGTTTTATTATACATTGTTTTGAAGAAGATAATGACAAACGCATTATTGCAGCGATCACAGTTTATTTTCAAACACATTGCCCTCGGAAATCATGCATTGTGGGCGCAACCTACAGATTATTCACTAATCTGTAGGTACAGATTAGTGTAAGTGAATAATCTGTAGGTTGCGCTGTTTCCCAGAATTAACGGTAGGCTTTTAGCCATTGAGAAGACAGATGGTGACTACAATGTATAATAATAACATTAAACTGTATCTGGGGCTATACAAGCTACTCAAACAATTTACATGGATATCACCAAAATAATGTAATCCCAGATTCATCACTTTAGCAAGCCATTCACAACTTGTCAACTACAAAAACAAGTTCTGACAAGGGGATTAAGTTTGTAATGTCAATATTATTACAAAGTGACAAAATGAATTACTGTGTCACATAAAATTATATCCTGAAAATTATTTTGAGCAGAATTTGACACCTAAACAATACTCCCACAAAAACAAACAAACAATAATATTATTTTACTAATTCACAAAGGTTATTCACATGAGCTTTATTCAATTACCTTCCTTCCCTTATAATAGAAAAGCTGCCAGGAACTGACAAATTTACAACGGTTGACCCCTTGCGGCATTGCTCAGTCAGTCCTATCACACCACCGTCAAGAATCAGATCAAGCTCTGACCAGATATCTTTGAATTCCTACATGACATATTGAAACAAAAAAAATTATTGCATATTTGTTGAAGACTATAATCCTGGATACAATTTAGGAGACCTATATTGCAAATTACACAAAATTAAGGTGGCTCAAAAGGGTTTTAACACTTAGAAGACTCTCTGTTTAGTTTGAATAACACTACAACACTGTATCACGAACAGCAACGTTACATGGTACCATAATGAAACACTGATTATTTCTAAACAAGATGTGATCATTATTGTGATGTATTAAGTTACCTTGGCAATGGGAAAGCCCAGCAAAAACACCCTATATTTTGGATTTAGTTGCTCATATCTCAAAAATGAACTCGGTGAGCCCCTTTTTTATTGCTGAAAAGTGATTAGAAAGCCATGATGAAACCTTTGGCAAATTAAAAAAAAATTCTGTCTAGAGGATTCAGAGCTACCTTAACAAAATCACAAAATTAAAGTGGCTCTGAATCCACTGGACAGAAGTTTTTAGAAACTTGCAGAAAGTATCACTATTCTGCCCTTCTGATTACTTTTCAGAAATAAAAAATAGGGGTCACCGAGTTCGTTTTTGAGATATAAGGAACTAAAGACAACATAAAGGGTGTTTTTAAAGGGCTTGCCCATTGCCACGGTGACATATTATGTCAAAATAATGACTGTATCTTGTTCAGCAATAATTTGTGTTTCATTTGGAACCACAACATTGCCAACCAATACGTGATACAACGTTGTGGTGCCGATCCTTCTAATAAGAGCATCACTTGGAAGCATTGAAACTGGTTCCAGCCTCCTTAATGGCAAAAAAGTACACGTCAAGTGTAATGATAAGACCCAAGGCATAACAGAAAAAATTCATCATTGCATTCATTTAGTAAAGGTAACGAATCCAATCCGAGCAAGACCTTGGCCGACACGGTCAGCCAACAAAATAATGATTAACACGTTTGCCAATGTATCACCCGACATGCAACTAAAGCATTTGTAAGCATTTGGACAACACTGAAACATCCCCCATTAACTCTTCAGTCAACCGACCGTCGGCCAACTCACAGCCAAAATGTCACTTGCCCGAATGAGACACGTTGCCATTACCCATTCATTCCCTGGGCTTTAAACTTCCCATGTCACCTAAAATGACATAGGAAATGTGCTGCCACTTCTGTCTGAGCAGTATGAACCTTTGAGCTCTTTAACACATACATGTAACCTCCTTCTGTAAGTTTCCTATAACTGAGAGGTAGCTACACTGCATCCCAACTACAATCTTGGACAAAACTCGTTGGGAAAATGTGACGCTTTCATTTGTCTGTGTGATAAAGATTAAACTCTTCCTACTTTCAACCCTCCCCCCCCCATTCTGATGTCGTTTTAAAAAGCAACCAAAGGCAGGCCTAGCTTGCACAGTATTTTGCATCACATTATCAACATTGGTATGGGGGGGAGGGGGGAAGGACCAATATATTTTGTGAGTGTGTGCCAAATG
>NC_090871.1:12767295-12769795 GCF_036669935.1 Montipora foliosa
GAAGATCTACCTAATCATAAATCAGCGCAAAAATGCCTTTCAATTAGTAGGCACCGTCCCTAACAAAAGTAGCAGATGCAGATTCGTCTAATGTCAGATGACTTTGTTCACAGATGGGGTACTGGTTAGGACTTATAGGGTCCCCATTGAATTAACAACACCAGAGGAGACCTCAGTTCATGCAAGGCTAAGGGTAAAGGTCACAAGTGCCTTTTTCTTGCATACGCACAATACCCCTGAGGAGTTGTACACATTTGATCTACAGTTGAGCCAACCTCGTTCCCAGGGTCTCTCTTCTCTGCCTCCATTGTCGTTGATTCTCTTATTTACATGGAAGGGCTTCTTTTCGGAATTTTACGGTATCCTAGTCGTTTCTGGGACCCTCCTTGCCTAACCTCAAAAATAAATTCTAAGTGGTTCATAATAATCTGTGTCCAAAAGGCATATAAAAGACGATGAGGAAGCAAGCTAGAGATCAGAAGGAAGAACGTAACACTTATTTAGCAGAAAAAAAGATTTCTCACCAGGTCTAGAGTTTGAAGTTTCGTTTGAGCTAAGACTGAGAATTTTGACGCTTGGATTCATCCTAAAAGACTAGACATAACAGGCGCTGCGTCCTGGAAATATTTACGCTCCACGTGTGTCAGCCATGTTTCTCAGATTTGGCCGTTTTCTCAGGGTACTGGAGAGAAAAATACTCCCAGGACCAGGACCCTCGTGCCCAGTCTCCATCTGAATGTTCAGGAACGATATATTAACGGAAGGCCGTATCGCCGGGGTAAGGTGAAATTCATGACTAAAGGGCCGTTGACAAACATCGCATTTGCTCCTCCAGAACAAATTTTCTCTTTAATAAACAACAGGAATGTACGTACAGTAATTGTATAAAATACTTGAAACTTCGCTCAGTGCGTAAAACGCTTAAAATTGTCAAGTGTACTGTACGTTCTGAGCCTAAAATCAAAACAAGAACAGGCTCAGCTTACTATTGATACTATGCTTCTAAAAAACGGAATTTTCCTTACTGGATGTTACAGTAGTGTCAAGATCATGTTTGTAATGAAAACAGGGAGGAATGTTGCTGACAGATCTTTGTAAAGTAAATCGATTGTTCGATTATAGTGGTAAATAATAAAGGTCAATGAAATGGATATATCACAGGCGTTTTGGTCTTCTAAATTAGCGCGAGTGGCCGTATCATCAGTAGCGGGGTGAAATTATAGAGGATTCTACTGTTTGGGATTTTAAATTGTGGTTGTTGGCCGTATTAACGGGTGACCGCATTCAGGATAGGGTTTTCTATGAAAGAAGGTATGGCCATTTTGCCGGGCCAAAAAAAGTGGCCGCAATAACGAGGTGACCGTATTACCGAGGTGGCCGTAAAAGGCGGGGTTCCACTGTAATTAGTTCTTCTGGGGCGGATCTAGGGGGAGGGTGCAGGGGGTGCGCAGCCCTCTCTGAGATGACCTGCGGCTTTCTAATACAACTGGTATTCTGCAAAAAAGGTCACCAGTCAGCTAACCCGAAGGTTGGAGATCAGCTGATACAGACTCGTACCCAGTCGCTATTTACGGGTTTGAAAGCGAAAGCGGTCTGGATAAAGTGGAGCGCGCGGGGAGTTATGGGAAGAAGCCGAACCTTCCCATGACACCTCGCGTGCCTTAATCCAACCTAGTATCCAATCCTCTTTCCCCAAAAAGCACGTAAATAGCGACTGGGTACGAGTCTGCAGCTGATATTGTCCCACTTCATAAGAAAGATTCTAAACACTTGAGAGAGAATTATCTTCCAATCTCGCTTACATCAATGGTATGCAAAACCAGTGAAAAAATTGTACGCAATAGGTTAATATCATTTTGGCAAGACCAAAATGTGGTAAACAAAAACCAATTTGGTTTTCTTCAGGGTAGGTCAACTGTGATCCAGTTACTCTCTACCTTTCATGACTTTGCCAGATCTAGAAATTCATCTATAGCCATAGATGTTGTATTTCTTGATCTCGAAAAGGCTTTTGATAGTGTTCCTCATGAGCGTCTACTCAAAACGTTATATAGGCCCGGTATTGAGAGAAAACCTCTTAACTGGTTGAGGCATTTCCTCACGTGTAGAAAGCAACGAGCTGTTGTTAGAGGGACTTTCTCTGAATGGGCACCTGTGGTATCCGGCGCCCCACAAGGAACTATCCTTGGTCCAATGTTATTTTTGTTATGTATAAATGATATCGTTGATAGTGTTTCTTCTAAAATTAAATTATTTGTGGATGACACAAAGATTTATAGAGAGCTTCGCAACCCTAGCCTCGATGAACAAAACCTTTAAACTGATTTCAATTGGATGATCTTGGTAAATGGGCGAAAAAATGGCAACTTCGTTTCAACGGGGAAAAGTGTGAAGTAATGCAAATAACGCATTCTCTTGAAAAATCGACTGCGAATTGTAAACTGTTTCGGAAATAGAGTAACAACGGAATGCAGAGATCCCGATTTCTCCCGTTTAATTG
>NC_090871.1:12774795-12797295 GCF_036669935.1 Montipora foliosa
TCTATTTTATTTTTTGTCCGACTCCCGGGGAGTCGGACTCAACCTAAAGACAGAAACTGAAAAACCGTTGGTGAAACCAACAGGCCTTTTCTACACACGTGTAAATGAGCATATTTTCCTGGATAAAAACTCTCATATTTTCGAGCATCTTAGTTTTTTTAAAAATTATCAGGATAATTGTGATGTCTCTTGCTTCAAAATTATTGATAATGCTACCACTTTTTATTAACTTAAAATCAAGGAGAGTTTCCATATTGACGGTTGAAACCCAAACTCAACAAACAGATTGATCATGCCAGTTTAGCATTAGACTTTTAAACTTTTATCATTATGCCAGTTGTGTTTGCTATAATATTGTTGGTTAGTTTGAATTTACCTACTTGTAACGAACATTTAATCTACAAAGAATCGTTGTACTGATAGTTTATACTGATATATATATACGGATTGTAGAAATTTTAATGTTACACTCACTATTGCTGATGATGATGTTTGAAACATCGAAACATGTTCCTTAAACACAAAAAGTGTAGTTGCATTTTTAAAAATATTAGTAACACTTGTGCTATCAAGACCATTTACAATGGAAAAATAAAGCAAGTGAAAGAAAAAAAGTAACAAAAGCTTATTAGTTTCTTTTCTCAGCTACAAGTGCGATGAATGGCACAAATGTGTTATCTAATAACAACTCTTTGATCACATATAAAATAATCGTAGAGAAAACGTCTGTTAGAAGAAACCAAATAGCGTTGGATAACATTGGGGTTTAAAAATTTGCCTTTCCTAGGTCATGTTTCCTGTCGGGTTACCATATTGCGAATCCGTGATTATTTTTTCCCTGTCAAACCTTGCGGTACGCTTGGGATGGGAAACGGTCTTGGGAAACGGGCTTGGGAACGAGTTTGGTGATTTCGGTCCCAGGGTTTCTCCTCGCGCTAACGCGAAAAGTAAGGTCTTGGAACGACGCCGCCTGGGAACGGTTTAGTTCAAAAGTCAACTTGGTTGAGTAGCTGCTGCTTGGTTCAACGGAATTTTTAAGGCGAAATTCACGTATCTGACCCATCCTGTAATTTCATTCTTTTGTTGAGTAGGAAATTTATGAGTGCTTTCACACATTCTCGGGACCCTTTTGTACTCAGTAGGCTGTTTATTTTAAGTTTTATCCCGCTAATTTAAGAAAATGTTTCATGTTCAAATTAGATGGCTCAGCTTTGTCTCTATTGTATCCATTGAGATTCAAATCTGGCTATCTTTGACGTGTCATATTTTTCGTTTTTAGCATCTCCAAAAATGTAATTTTTATCCCCAAAAGAACTGACCCCTCATAAACTACTTTAAAAACTTTACAAAACAACTAAATGACTGTGATTGCTATAGGCTCCGAGCAAGCGCTTTTTTAGCTAAACTGGCGCTGGCGTAACGGAATACAGCCAAAGATATTTGTTCGCATATTGCCTTAATTACAAAGGCCGCTGTTTGACCATTATTTCCTTTTTTCTGGATTTGCCAGCGTGTTAAAACCGAATGGTTTTTATGTGAAAAAAAAAATTACATAATTTGATTATTATAAGTGATTCACAACCCATCTAGGGATACAAATTACAATTGTGTAGTGTACAAACGCTGGGGAAAAAGGACAAAAGCTAATTAGAGATCAATTGTTTTCATCCACCGATATGGGAGCGAAGAGGTAACGAAAAAGCTATCTATTGTTTAATTAGAATATAAAAGAGAGGATGCCTTGCAATAGCTTAAGCTTAAGCAGCTTTGGTTGTCGTCCAGGGAGGAGTTTTAGACAGTCTTTGGATGACTATCGGCCAACAGTTGGTAAGTAGCGTCTCCGTCGGGAACAAACTGAGAATTGACTCCTACGAGGAACCATTAAAGGGGAACTTTCACAAAACGTTTGAACATTTTTTCCGGGGAAAATTGAAAATAATATGGCCACTTAACGACGTCGACAGCGTAAAAATCAGCTCAGAGAATCAAGGAAATGACTGACTGAATTCTCCACAAGAGCAATTCGTGATATGGATATTGGCATCAAAATGCGAAAAATTTCTATATGTCAGTTGAAATCCATTCAGATTCTTATATAAGCCAAAAGACAAACAAATTTATGAACAGTTTATTACTGTGAGTGATTTGGAACGCGGAGAACAAACTGAAGCGATTTGAACCTTCTGATATCGTACTTCCTTGGTGCATAACATTCCATCAAGCGAAGAAATAATATTTTAAAGGTTGTCATTTGTCTCTCGTTTGCAAGAGAAAAGAAGCATTGCTTCCATTTATGAGTGCATGTCAACCAACGCAAACGACCTATTATTGTCGTTATTGTACGGTTTAGATGTTACTCAGTTGTGTTGTACATTTATCTTTTTCCAGACAAGCTACAAGCTCTCCGCCATGATTTGTCTGTGGCTGGGTGTGATTTTGCTGCAGGTGGGACATTCACTGGGTAAGTGACACAGATAAACTGGTCATTCACTTGAAAAAAACTTCTTTTTATATGTAGAACAAATTCAAAATCAGGTGTCGAAACGAGTAACTATTCGCTCTGTTCAACGCTAGCCAATTGCAATCATAGCTAACGCAAGCAAGTCGTTGTACTCGGTCCTTTAGAAAACGCAATTGGTTTTGCTTTCCGCTGTCGCCGGACGGCGAGCCACCTCTTTTGTAAATCCTCAACATGAATAAACCAAGAAAGCGAACAATCCCTGGATACCCTGCCATGTTTGCAGCATTCGGCGGCGTTCTCTGTGGGCTATTCAAAAGTTAGGCTGAGACCGAATAAAATGAAAAGTGACATAGTCACTCTGCACTGAAAGTCCGTGGCAAATGTGGACTGTTTTCAGGTTGGTTAAATTTAAGAGAAAGACACTGAATAGTTTTGGTCAATCTTAAACGAAGTAAACCAAACTGGTGAGTTTGCAGATGCATCGTAAAAATTGTCTTTTCCCAAATATTAAGTCTTGAGTTAGTACGGCTTATTCGTAATCCCACTCCAACAGCTAGTGTTTTAAATATAAAAGAAAAGTATTCACTGAAGTTGATAGCCTCATCAATGTATCGACATCTTGTGTCTCTGAGCCTTTAAAATCCATTTTCTTGATTGTCTTTGTGTTTCCTCAGTAGTACACAAGGGAGATTTGAAATACAAAAAAAGAAACAAAGAAACCACGTCCACCCTTGTCCCCCAAACAAACCCTCTTCGAATGGCGCTCTTGCCTTTTTATCAAAAACTGATCTTTTGACTGCACGTGAGAGTTGGCAATAGTTGAGTATTGTAAAATTCCTACTAAGAATAAAAACTGGTGTTCCATTTCAGCATCTTCTGGATGTGAAAACACCCCACTAGATTTAAGTCTTGTTCTGGACCAGACGAAGAGTATCGGGGCAAAAAATTATGACAAGATGTTGGAAACAGTTCGCACACTTATATCCAAGTACAACGTCGGGCCAGACGAGACTCGTATTTCTATAACTACATTCGCTGGAGAAGCGTACATTCGAGTGAGCTTAGATGACGAAGAGTATCAAAGTCAGCAAGGCTTCAACAAACTCATCGACGACATGATAAAAAAGGACAAGCTGATTTATGTCACGCGCACAGACGTAGCGTTAGAAGCAGTCGGCAAGGATGTGTTTAACACCAATAACGGAGATCGACCAGATGCACCCAATGTCATGATCTTGTTTACAGACGGTGGAACTAACAAGGACTCGAAACCGTACGACGAAGTTCTTCAGCCTCTTGTGGTTAGTCAATTTTTATGTGTCACGCAGGACTGAATTTGTCACCTGGACTCAAAATAATTAATTTGTTTGTCAATGAGCAGGACTGGCTAAGAATTCCTGCGCTTCTTTCCTCATAAACACGTGTTTTGAGTTCTGGGCTCAACAATTTAACCTTTAAAAAATGTCTATGACTGAAGTAAACAAAGTCTTGAGCTAAAGTGAATGGAATAAGGTATACTGGGGAGGGCGAAAAAGTTAAACGAATCGGGTTTTGGCTTAATCGTGTTTTCAACAACTAGGCTGTCCATAAAGCATTTCTTCGTGTGCGTCCACCGTGATTGGCCAGAGTTATGACCTCAAATGTTCTTAACAATTCCCAATTTGCCTTGACTATCCGGTTGGCCTAATTAATTCTACTATTAGCAACTTAACTTTACATAATGCCTCAGAAAACAGGGCGGTAAGAAACACCAATGATATTGGCACAGTGAGAATTAGTCTTCCATTCAAAGATCATGTGGCTACCAATGGGGTCCGTAAACAATTACGCGTTCTTGCTCATGAGATTGGTGTTACAGTACAACCAGTTTTTGTGAGCAAAAAATTGCGGCAAGATCTTAATCCCAAAGAAATTTAAGTCATCAGTTATAAATCAGCAATGTGTTGTTTATTATTTTAAATTTGATCTGTGCGATGCAGATGATCTTGGGTAAACATCCCGGCACCTTCACCAACGCATTGTTGAACACAAGAATTCGGCAGTTGATCGACATTTTTTGCAATCTCACAGATCTCACGCTAGTAAAGATGTTTTGAAAGAATACCAATACTTAAGAAAGTGCCAGAGCAAATTGATTGCTTAGTCTACGAAATGCTCTTCATTAAATTTGAATATCCAGACGTACTCCATAAGTGCCAAACTTTTTGTTTAATTTCCATTGTTCCTTTCTTTCACTATACAGCCTTATCTACTATTGTTCTTTTATTATTTATAGATTGCAATTTTCAAATTACTTTGACTTGATAATGACGTTTAGTTAACGTCGAAACGTCGTCGTTTCTTAAGGTTTTAGTAATTCTAGTATGTTTAGATGGTTTTATCGCAATTTTTAAAGTTAAATGAATTCCCATTTAAGACCACTATAATCAACGGTGAGGACATTCTCCCACTCAATAGGTATTACCATGTTTTGACTTGGTAAAATCCTTAAGCCTGGTCAGTCACAAGCGACGCATGCACAACTCGGCAAGCACAAGGATCAAAATTTTGCTCTCGTTCGCTTGCGTCGTGTAAAAACAAAATGCAGCATAAGCACAAGGACACTTGTTGCGTCTGGCCAATTAAAGCACTCGTTCTACATTCCCTACGTCTGAACTTTTGAACAAAATCTCGGTTGCTGCGGTTGATTTTGATGTTTAGTCGACGCACGTTCTTCACTAGCGTAAGCTGCTTGTGCTTGCATCGCTTGTGAAAACCAGGCTTTACTCGTTACGAAGCGTCCTTTTTTGGTCCCCTCGTATTCCTTGTAGAAAATGTTGGTACTTAATTGCTTTAGGATAAAGGTGTCCATCGAATCGCTGTTGGAATTGGAAAAAAGATAAAGTTCTCAGAACTAGAGAAAATCGCAGGAGACCGTAACCGCGTTGTTAGTGCGAAGAATTTTGCCGACCTTGCGACAAAGCTGGACAAAATCAATGAAATTACATGCAGTAAGTATGCTTTATATTTTTCTGTTCTTTAACTTCTCCAATTTTACAAGTATCCTTCATACACTCTTTTTTCACTAACTGAAGGTCTAATTTGGTAGATGAAGGTGACCTTTTTTGAAGTTGCATGTGTGGTAAACTACTGAGCTGTTCTTCAGAGTATCATGCAATAACAACCACAATCTTTTTTATTAATCCATAAATTTAGAAAGCGCCAGGATAATTATGCTTTTTGAGATCGGGAGATCAAGTAAAAATTTTTTATTTATTTATTTTTTTTGGATTACTCTTTTTTCCGAGGCTTTATAGAGAACATGAATTCAGGCTAAGATTAACCAAACTTGTAAAACATGGTGAAAGCATAAGCAGGATGAGAGTTATAAGAGCGTCTTTATTTTGCTGATTTGTTTTTTGTTGTTGTAAGTAGTAACAATGAAGGTAAAAGAAATCTACAAATATTCTAAAACTGTAGTCTATAGGAAAATGAAGTTAAATTACTTAGGGGTATTTTTTGAAATTAATCGAATGTGGCACAGAACGTATGACAAAATCGCACGGGATGTTCAGAGCAACATTTAAACAATGTATCAGGGCTGCTCACTTAAACGGCTTATTTCCTGGTTGCAATCAGTTATAGAACGAGTTTCAATCGAGTGTCGTAAAACCAAAACCAAAATAATTACTTTGACCAATCAAAAAGGACGGAGACAATCCGGTAAACCAATCAAACTCGAGGTAATTACACACAGCCGACACAAAGCGCGGGAAAATGTGCACGCGCAAGCTACGATTGGTTTTGGTTTCGCTTCTGATTGGTTGAAAAAGTGGCGCGAGAACTTTGAACCAATGACTGAGTGAAAATAATGCTAAACCAAAGCAATTCACTAATTACTTTCGACACTCAATTGAAACCCGCTCTAAAACAAAAAATTGATTCGATTTAGGTATCGATGGTGGGTACACAGCTTGGAGTGAATGGTCGAAATGTTCTGTAACTTGCGGGGGTGGTTCGCGGTGGCATTCGAGAACCTGCACCAATCCCCCACCAAAGAACAAAGGAAAAACTTGTGAGGAGCAAACTAATCTTGGACCCGCCAGGGAGTCAGAGGCTTGTAACACTCAGAAATGCGGTAAGTTCAAAAAGGAGGTGGTGCAAGTTGGAATGGTGTTAAAGAAAGCTCACCTTCCACGAAAGTGTACTGTTGGTTTGAGTAATTCCCCGAGTTAAAATAAAAGAAAAAAAAACGAAAGGAACTTTATTTTAAGTGTCTAGTCGTTCTAGCGCTGGAGCACTAATTAGGGACACTGTAAACTGAAATTAACAATTTATAACACAAATCAAGTCAAATGTTGGTTTTTGAGGACAGAGGAAACCGGAGAATCAGGAGAGAACCTCTCGGTGCAGAGTAGACCACCGACAAACTCAACCCACATATGACGCCAAGTATAAACGGAATGCATAAATGGCGGCCAAAAATGTATTTTGTTTATGCGCTAATTAGACTGACTAGCCTCGCTCTCAAGAAACATTTCTTTTGTATTTTGTCCATGCAAACGAGGCTAGTAAGTCTAATTAGCACATAAACAAAAGAATATTTTTTTGGCCGCCATTTATACATTCGGTCTATGGAAATCGAACCCGGGCCACATTGGTGGGAGGCGCATCCCCGCCCCTATCCTTGGTCTAACCATGTACTTGTTTTTCTACTCAAAGACGCTGTCAACGACTTTCCTCGTCCAAAACATAAGGAATCGCGCGACCTTTCGCTTCAGTTTGCTAATGAACTTGCCATAGTACAGTTAACCTCAATTATTTTTCGTTTTTGTACCAATCTTCAAATCTAACCACCGTTACCTCACTAAGTTGGATTTAAGGATTTATAAAAAAAAATCGCTTTTAAGGCGACATACTTTTTGTGACACAGACAAGCCTCTCCCAAAAGTATTAGAAATGTGTCTATGAGTCTATGACAAGTGATGCAGAAAAGTGTTCTTTTTAATAACATTCATTTTTGTTCAGTCGTATGTAAGGTGTGGGAAGAATTACTCATCAGCGAGCTTCGCCAGGGTGAAACAGTTTCGCCTCAGAGTGGCTAGTCATACGAACCACGCGTTCTTACTTTCAAAGGGGAAGCCTTTCACCTGTGTGTCTTCGTTCAAGGAATAAGCTTGAGGGACAGAGCGATTCCACGCCAAAGCAGTATTTATAATGGCGGCAGTAACATAATGGCTCTTGCATGCCTTTTAACAACGTACTTTTTCTTGGTCTTCGTAGGTACTGATGGCGGATATTCTAAATGGAGTGATTGGAGCTCTTGCTCAGTAACATGCGGCGGTGGTTTGATGTGGAGAAACAGACAATGTAACAATCCTATGCCAAGCGGTGATGGAAAAACTTGCAAGGAGCAAAGCCTTGGTCCTGAAAAGCAATCGAAACCTTGCAACTCCCAGAAGTGTGGTATGACCTTTTCTAGCCAAAGAGAATAAAGAAAAATCGAAATAATTAGCCCCATAAAGCACACGTGATTTTTAAAGCGACACTTAATAAAACAGCTGACATTATTGCAAACTCTTGTTTTCCTTGGTCTCAACAGTTCTTTGTCTTCCTTGTAGGTTCTGATGGAGGATACTCTAAATGGAGTGATTGGAGCTCTTGCTCAGTAACATGCGGCGGTGGTTTGATGTGGAGAAACAGACAATGTAACAATCCTAAACCAAGCGGTGATGGAAAAACTTGCAAGGAACAAAGCCTTGGTCCTGAAAAGCAATCGAAACCTTGCAACTCCCAGAAGTGTGGTATGACTTTCTCAAGCCAAAGAGAATAAACAAAATCGAAATAATTAGCCTAATTAGTCCCATAAAACACACGCCATTTTTAAAGCGGCACTTAATAAAAAAGCTGATATTGTTGCATGCTCTTGTTTTCCATGGTCTCAACAGTTCAACTTTGTTTTCGTGTAGGTACTGATGGAGGATACTCTAAATGGAGTGACTGGAGCTCTTGTTCTGTTACATGCGGCGGTGGTGTCATGTGGAGAAACAGGCAATGCAACAATCCAAAACCAAGCGGTGACGGAAAAACCTGCAGCGAACAAAGCCTGGGTCCTGACAAGCAATCCAGAGGCTGCAATTCTCAGAAATGCGGTGAGTCGCCCATAATCGGTCGACAACGAACTGCCGGTCAAAGTTTCGGAATGGATCAATGCTAATAAGATAACACTTCATGCTAAAAAGTCAAACTTTGTTATTTTTCGTCCTTACCAACGTAAGATAAACCATCCGGTCCATCCAGTTTGTGTTTGAAATTTTTTTTAACAAGCTGTCAAAGATTATAATTTTGGTACCAGAATGGCCAGTAGTTATCGGCCACATTTTTTGTCCTTGTGTAATATTCAGCTAGACGCCATTTTGGCGTTTTAAGTGGCTTCCACATAGCAAATAAATGCTCATAAATTGCGATAATCTTCCTTCTCTGAAATCGCCTGTTTTCACTTAAAAACAAAACAATAGCAAAAGGATGAAACAAGATTCTTAACAAAAGAGGATTTCTGCTGAAAATATCGAAAACAATCCAGTATTACATGTTTTCAGACCATCAGACTCACGCTTCGTGCTGGTATACGGTGGTCATAACTTAAAAACCACAACTGAGATATCCGGTGAACTTACGCAATTTTGATAAATAGATAAATACCTTTTAGTCACTGTAAACTCTTGTATAGTTTCTTTAAATGAGCGGACGCCATGTTTAATTAAATTGCCTCCATAGGTACTGATGGAGGATACTCTAAATGGAGTGACTGGAGCTCTTGTTCTGTTACATGCGGCGGTGGTGTCATGTGGAGAAAAAGGCAATGTAACAATCCTAAACCAAGTGGTGATGGAAAAACATGCAGCGAACAAAAGCTCGGACCTGGCAAGCAATCCAGAGGCTGCAATTCTCAGAAATGCGGTGAGAGCCTCCAAAAGGACTTTCACGTTATTAAGATGATAGTACATACTATAAATGAATTGAAAGGAATATAGTTAATAACGGAAACACGAAATCTTATTTTATACACATCTGAACTTGAATCATTCCACATATCTAATCGTACAAGCAACGTTAAAACAGCCCAACATTTCTACGTTGTATCTCGAGGAATATTTCCAAGCGCGGTTTTCTTAACTTTCCTCAATTAGACCCATCTAATCTCCTGTACAATTTCTCAAGGGTTTCTTTCCCCAATTTATAAGCCTCAATTTGTTGAGGCCCTCCCAGGGGTTTTAAGGGGATCAAGAGAACTTGGGGAACAAACTTAAGACTCTAAGGGGAACAAGGAAACAGGATTTTAAGGATCAAAAATTGAGAACAAGTTTGAAAGTGATTTCGGGAACAACAGAACAAGGATCACCCCTTTCCCCGGGAGAGCCTCTGTTATTAAAAGTTGGAAATACCGTCGCTTGGTCTTCTTGCTCCTTCGATTTTTAGGTGTCGATGGTAACTGGTCTCCTTGGAGCAATCCTGGTCCTTGTGACAAAACTTGTGGGGGAGGTGTAAGAGAGAGAAAGCGAACCTGTACCAATCCACCACCTTCGGGAAATGGCAAGACCTGCACAGGACCAAGCGTAAAAACAGAGAGCTGCAACACTCAGCAATGTAAGTTCCTACTTTCGCCTTTCTTTAGTACGATAGGAAACAAGTTACCTTTGTAAATTTAATTGAGATGACCAGGAAGAGGACGATGATGCGAAGAGGGAAACACTTTGAATAGTGGTGACAAATATAATGACGATAATAGTAGAGATGATGGTGTTTATACTACGATTGTTTAACATGTTTAATTTTCTATTCTCGTAGGTCCTCCTCCCCCACCTCCTCCGTGCAAGGAGCATTTGGATGTCGGAATAATTTTGGACTCCTCAAACAGTATCCAGCCAATTGATTACCGAAAAGCACTAAGTTTCTTGCAGAGTCTCGCTGACAGACTAGAGATATCTGAACGCGGTACACACATGGCCATTCTATTATACAGCTGGGAGGCTCACACCGTCTACAGGTTTGTACGATAACTCTTGAAGAGTTTTTTTGTTTCATCAGTAATGCCTCGGATACACTCAGAAAAAGTCCCAATGTTTCTAACTCAAACTTACGACCTTCCGATTACTACTTCGGATCCTCTGCGACTGAGCTATATATAAGACTCAAGAAAGTGCAATAGGCTACATTAGAGCAACGAACAAAGTTAAAAAAAAATGTATCCACTTTCTTGGAAAACAGAGTTCCGCAACTCCCGGAGATACTGTCACATATGTCGTAATGCAGACACGTGTTTGCAGAACACAGCGCAATTGAAAGGTAAGTTCTTGCCCCCGATAATGAAACAGAGACCATGAGGTAAAGTTTGATAATCATCGGAGATAAAAGAGATTTTGGTTGTTCATCAGTCTTATTCACTAACCAGCCATCATCTCACCCTGCCAGCAGAGCCTTTCTTAATTCAACGAGAAAGAAAGGACTGCAGAAATCGTTTAGATTCTTTATTGAGTTTGCGTAAGCCGTTCCTTGGAGACAATTCCAAACCCAGGCAAAGTCTCGATCGCACTTGTGGACGCCATATTGATTTTCGTACTGAAGGCTCAATTTTGACCTTCACTTTATCAAAAATGTGATGCGCGCGCTCCGTAAACCTGTTTGACCAGAGTGCAGCGACTTGAAAGACTCGACACGATTTTTGCAGAGCCTCTCTTCTTCACACTCTGGTGTGTTTTAAAGAGGCTATGCTCGCAGGGTGCCTTAATCTATAATAATTACAAAAGTCCACGTTGAGGGACATTGAATGTTTGTATTGGGTGAACCGTGACAGCGCAAATTTTCAGTAAAGAATCGTTGTTGACGTCCAGTTTCCATTGCATAACCTTGCACACTTGCCATCCTGTTTTTCCCAACACACTCGCTTATCCCTTCTCTCAACAGAAGATCTTTCTATTCCTACAAAAGCCAACTTTTTTCAATTCAATAGTAATTTATTGCTATGTTCCGTTGACACTTCTTCCTAAATCCTACTCAAATTGGCCACTTTTAGGTTCACAGATCCACAGAACGTAAACTCTGTGAAAAATAAGATTAGAAGTCTACCTCACATTCAAGGTGGAACCAGAACAGACAGAGCATTAGAACTTGCAGGCGAAGACTTCTTTGGATGGGAAGAAACTGGTGATAGACCTGATGTACCTAACGTCGTGGTTGTTCTTACGGATGGAGACACGAATGAAGGAAGCAAACCATTTTCAAAAGTACTGCCGTCTCTTGAGGTAAATCATCAATGGCACGCAATTTTTTCAATCTGCAGCTTTTGGGAAATCAATACTCTTGCATTCATTAAATTTTTGAATGGCTTCACTGACAAATCTACAATCATGGGTCGATCACAAATATCGGTATATCGGTGATGCGGTGGGCCAGCAGCTAGCAAGACAATCGTTCACCATTTTGATTATTTACTATTTTCTACCTCAGTCTTTGAATTTCCGAAATATTTTACGGTCTTTCTTCTTATAAGAACGCTAATTTTGGAGCCAAGGCTGCAGGTCCTTTTCATTTTGCGAATAAAGCTTGAAAGCGTTGTGTGGTATATTAAGTTAGTCTTCAAACGGAAAGTAACAATAACCTTGTCAATGTAAAACCATACGTATGTATTTAAGTTGATTGTCCTGTTAAACATGACTACAGGTTTGCATTTCCTTTACTCACTGAAAACAACACATGCGCAAAATAACTCTTGAAGACTTGTCAACCGACTCTCAGCCAGGATATCTTCTTAGTATAAGTTCTTAAAATCTTAATTAATCTCAGCCTGAAACGTGGCGTTCCGAGAAAAAAAAAAGTCGGATTAGTTGACTAAACATTTATACAACAAATGAGCAAATGTTGTTTTCATTGTAAAAATGTGATCTTATTGACTTTTATTTCGTACTTGTTCAAGTTTGCGAAGGTGCGACGAATTGCCATTGGAATTGGTAACGAAGTCCATGATGACGAACTTAAAGAAATTGCCGGTACAGGCGAAGATGTTATAAAAGTGCTTTCGTACGGTGAATTAATCAGCAAACTCGAGAAAATCATGGATTTGGCATGTGAAAATCAACATCCAGGCAAGTAAAACTAGACATCGTGTTTTTTCAATGTTGAAGGAAATATCTGCTATAAGCACTTATGTTATGAGTTCATATAGTTATATGGAGTGTTGATCCTAAAGGATCGTGTGGTGCTTGGGGTGTTTACGGAAGCTGCAGCAAGACTTGTGGATCCGGTTTCAAGATTCGCCAGAGGAGTTGTCCAGGAAACAGCTTGCATTTAACGAAACAGAAAGCCATCTGCAACAGTAACCTATGTCCAGGACAACGTGAGTAAAAAATTCTTCGCAAGTATTAGCCCTCGATCCATATCAGAATTCTACTAAAGAAACTCTTAGCTTAAAAAATACATTTTCCGTATTACATATATAGAAATACAATTTCCGATCCCACGGTAATATCAACCGTTGAATATAGTAAGGGCAGTAGGGCAAATTACCCCCGAATTTTGGCTTGCAATGCAAAAATTAGAAGTTAACGCGGGTCCAGATACCTTCAAACTCTACTCACTAAATGTCAGCTGAGTTTCCACCATCTCCTAAGCAGCGGAAATTCCCGTCCAGAAGTTAATATCATAACTTCGAAATGATGAAACGAGACAAATCTTTGCCTCGCGAGACTGACGTCAGAGTCAAAATATTAAAAATTGAACTGGACTCGACTACCGAATATTCAACAACACCTTTCAACTAATTGAGTCACTCAGGCCCCCTCCACACGTATGTATTTCAAATCAAGTTTGCCTGTCCACACGTATCCGAAACGTATCCGGATTCACTCTTGTATTCAGGACTCCTCAAGGAAGCAGAGGTAACAAAGCATGCGCAGTTTGGCATAATTGAAGTGTACAGTGTTCATAGCTATGTTTCACTGCACACACGTAATACTTCTTGAAATAAGTCCAAAAAGTACATGACCGCCAGGCAACTCTCGAAACGACTCTAGGGTTGATTCAGAAAACAATGGGCACAAAGAACGAAACAAAATAAACAATGGACCATAACCCTAAAAACAATAGTCCTAAAGGGATCTAATGAAATTAGAGGATGTAAAGAGCTGCGTCCTGACTGAAGAAGTAAAGAAATACTGCCATCGGAAGCCATCTTGAAAATTGATTTCACGGTAAGGAACTGGGCTTGATCTTGTTACGTCATCCCGATAAATTCCGGATTTAGCGTCCACGCGGTTACGGATTCATAGCGGATTCAAAAATGTCCACTCTGGAGAGCGTACTCAAAAAGTTCCCGATTTGCCAGCGAATTCGCCGGATAGGTGTGAACGGGGCCTCTATCGTACAAGCATGATCGAGTTCGAATCCTGTTCAAACCTGGCGTTTTTCAGGCTTTCATCTAACTGCGATGCCATTTAATGACAACTTGTTAAACGCAAAAAAGCTCACTTCCAACTTTGAAACAAGCCATCCAACATGAACACATTTCATTATCTAAGGCCACTTTCAATAATATCATATTACTGTTTTGCCTAAGCATTATTCTATTTTCTCTTTGGACCACTGTAAGTCCCAAGAGAAACTGGAAACAATGGTTATGCAAAATCTTGGAGGGCAAACAAAGAGTACCATGGTATTTTTTGAAAGTGGCAAATCATTGGACACTTTTTTTTTAATCAAAAATACCATGTATTGCCTGCTTTTAAGCGAAAACCACTGAAACGCAAGTCAAGTGAATTCCAATTTTTACTGCCTCATCTCACATGTATATCATCATAACAAATTTACAGAACCTTGCCAGGACGCTCTTTCACACTGTCCCACACTGGCGGCAGCCGGCCAATGTTGGAAACAAGCACAGGGACCTAGGTTTCAACAAACCTTTACTCTTTGGAACCGGTGCAAGAAAAGCTGCCGCAGATGTGACGGTAGGTCATTACTTAACAACAGGAAAAAAAATAACATTCCTCTTTATCACAAACGACAAACATAGTGCTGCCGAATATTCGTTTTGCTTACAATTCTTGGTTTGCATCCACGTCATGAGACGGCCATGTTGGTATGCAGAAAAATAGAAAATGGCACCACAGTTTGCATAATAATAGAGTCAAATTCCGAAAAGACATTTCAATGCATTCTTCTATACACCAACGTGACGTCAGAATAGGATGCAAACCATCAATAAGACACTAGTTTAATTTTAGCTCAGTTATTACCTCGTAGGTTCGGATACTAAGCAAAGTGAATAAAGATCGAGAGTATCATGGGGGAACTGTAGGTCTAACAACATCATTCACGTGATTCATCAAATTCAACATGGCGGCTTTGCCTCTCTTCCCAAACCAGATGGCACGGATTCCTTTTCAGTTTTCAAAATATCACCCGTACGCTGTTCTTGTGTGTTTAAACCTTCTCTGCCTAATCACGACTAAGTCAAATTTTCTCTCAAGTCTCTTGTCCTTATCTTCCTTAGAAAATTTGTCCGTAAAGACATGTCCCAGCTCCAAAATAACTAATGTCCACGAAACAAAAGAACAAAGCGAACATAACAATACCAAATTATAATTACCGAGGCCTAATCAGAATAACAATAGTTATTTTGTCCTTCGCCATTTTAGTCCGTGGTATATAAAAGTCTACCCAGACATTCGTATCTGTGTTGTTGGTCAAATCTGGGCTCAGATTGAATCCGTTTTTAATTAGGTTAAAATGGTGATCCTCATTTTACCTATTGTAGGTTGAATATGGCCTCTACCTAGTTTAAGGCGGCTCTCAATCCCCCATGCAAAAAGGGGCTTTGTTTTACGCATCTCAACACATCGTAATGCTTCGTATCATTTTATGGATTTACGTATTCATATAATTATTCATTCAGTCTCTAAATTACAACGTAATAAGCTGGAACAAAGAGAGCTGTACTATGCACTTACCGGTACTCGAACTCGGACCTCCAAGTTTATAGTCCTGTGTCTTCACCACTACGCTACAACGGCGAACATGCTCAACCCAGCACAGTTCTTTTCGTTATTTACGTTTCTATAATAAGTCAATTGATATCCACGTATAATAAAAACTAATCCTAAACTGACCATAAGTTTTCCCTATGCTTAATTTAGGCTACAGAAATAGTTTCTTCAATTCCGGCACTTCCTGAGTGCCTATTGAACCTAGGTAAAGACGGATTCAACCTGAGAACGGATTTTACTGGGAACAAACAAATTGCCAAATCACGCGTTCTCAGTGTTTGCGCGTGGTGCAGACATCTTGAAATGAGTGGACGTATACACAGTGCATCCTGGTATTTTCCCTGTCGCAGCGATCTGGAGTGGTTTCCACATCACTGCTACGATCGCTTAACTCTTTCCAGCAATAGTAACCATCATATGAAAAACAAACGCGAGACAAAATTACAGAAGTTTGCTGTTTTAATGACACAAGTATTAACCAGTCTACCTTTTGCCCATTCACATGAACCACGAAACAAAATCTCTCTAATGTTTGAGGGGTCAGTTTAATTCAAACTGAAAGAAATCGGGCAAAGTCAAATCTTCAGTCGATTCTCTCCAATTGCGTGGATTTTTACCATCACTCTTAATTTCGGGTATTTTTATTCCAGCTTATATGCTCCACGCAAGGATATCAATCATTTCGAAAACGCCATGCATTAAAACTTTAACTCAGATAACAAAGGCGGGGCCAAAATCAGCTTTGATGATCAATCGTATTATGCATATGCCTTGCATGATCACATATTGGAAAAATGTCCGTTATTCACTACACCACACAAGAGCCTCTAATATATCCAAACCAGATTTTCGCTGTGAATTAACCTCTTGAACAAAATAGGTCAAATCGTACCTAAAATCGCCTTAGTCGATAGAAATGTTTCATATATACACGTTGAGTAAGAATGTGTATTGTTTTCTTCCTTTTTGGCAACAGTTGATCCTCAGTGCCAGGACAGCGATCCTTACCAGTGCCCATGGGTGACTGCGAAGCGACCAATGCTGTGTTCTACAAACCTAAGATGTGAGTAAAGCCTTGGAAAAACAGATCTTTTCCCTATAAAATCATACGCCCAAAGGACGTCCTTTAAACTCGAAGGCGTTTGTCAGTAAACGTATGCTGGAAATATTGATAAATCCCATATTTCCTTACTTGTTCTCGCTGGTTTAGATGACATTTTGCCGCTTCTCATCTTCGTTGATATTATCCAATAACGGATACAAAACCACTTACATCAGAATTCATTTCAGAGTGCGAACGTTATTTTTTCGCTTAATAATAGCGAGGGATCATCTACGTGAAAAATAAGAATTGTAACATCTTTTTAAAATACGTCTATAAAACGAAGACGACGATAGAGAACAGATCTAGAGACATAAATCATTTATTACATCATTTCCGTTAGTCGGTTTGTTTGAAACACTTCGTGTTTATTGTTTCTAATTCTCTCTTTGTTTTCTTTCTCGCAGACAAGTGTAAAAAGAGCTGCGATACTTGCGGAGGTAAAAAAAAAATAGTGTTGATGAACTTTTTTTTTCGGCTGATTATTAAAAACTCAATCTTTCAAGTTTAGATCTAACCACGAAATCCAAGTAATTTATTTCCCTCATCGAATTTTAAAAAATGCGTGTTTTACTATCTTTGTATTCTCATGAAGCTTGACCAATCGCATAAGGTTTAAGGTTAGCTGTCCACTTTGCCATGACACCATAAATATCCAGTCAGTAAAGACTTGTCATTTTTTGTTTTGTTCCTTTGGCATTTTGAGCACAAATTATATACTGACTGCCCAAGGCTCATTAACAGTTATGCTCGTTTAAGGGTTCGTTAACGCTAAAATATTCATGCACACAAACCAATGCTGAAAGGCCGTTTCTGTCCCGTTTTTCCAGGAGGAGGTGGAAGTCCCAGTGTTGGCGGCGGAGGTGGAGGATACGGCGGCGGAGGAAGACCCGGTGGTTGGGGAGGCGGACATGGAGGCGGAGGAAGACCCGGTGGTTGGGGAGGAGGATACGGTGGCGGGGGAAGACCAGGTGGCGGGGGAAGACCCGGTGGCTGGGGACGTGGAAGAAAGTGAAGAAGTAAGTAAATGAACTGATCCTTAAGGTGAAAATTAATTAACCTCCCATCTTGATTCGTTTAATAAAAAAATACGAATATTAACCAACTTCATTTTTCAAAACGCAACCTCGTTCCCAAGACCATTCCAAAGCGTCTAGATATGACCGATCATATCGCAAATCTTTTATTAAAACATTTCAACATAAGTTGAATTAAAAAGAGAACCAGGCTACTTTCGATAGCCGTTTGTAACTCAATAACTCCGATAAACTTTCCTTGCAAGAAACTGATATCGACTTCAAACTTATCCGAAACCCATGATACCAACCACGTCGTCTACTAGTCTTACCGCTGACTTTACTCGGTACAAAACCAAATACTTTTTTCCCCGGTATAAGTTTCATAAAATTAAAATCTCTTCTTTTTTTTTCTCTAGGCCTTTGTCACATGTCTACGGAGAAAAAAGGACAATCAAGAAATCGAGAAAGTAATTGCTTCAGTGGAAGAAAAATGAAATGCACATTAAAATATTGACTCAGATATATTGACTCAAATTTAATAACTTTGTTTTCCAAAGTGAAATTGTATTGGTTGTTGATACAGATGAAATCAACGCATGCTCTATTCGTCTGCCCGATTTTTATGTTCGAACAAAATCAGTAAACTCTTCATTTTCTATCTTCGGTCTCCCTCTTAGTTGCGCAATAATTTCCTCCGTGGGGTTTTCTCTGGGTCTTCATCTCCGGTTTTGTCCAATGTTAAAAAAAATGTTTTGTTTCACTTTACTTTGTTTTAATTTCTCCTGGTTCGATTAAATGATATTTAATTACCATTGATGGGATCCCAAGATCCATCGTCACTTACGCTGCGACAATCGTAAGTCGTGTCGTAGGCCTGTCGTGAGCGTGTCGCAAGCGACAAAAATCGTACCTTGTAAATCGGCCCTTACAATAGAGAATTTTCTTCAATTGAAATTAGTCACATTCATCATCAGCCAAGTCAGGGGTTCTGTTCCTTCACTCGCCATTAGTTTCTATCTTAAGTCTTAATAACATAAGTCCTTTGTTCTTCATGTCCTCCCTAATATTCGCGATCCAGCGCTTACATGGTCTACCTCTCAGTCTCCCGGCCTCCACCTCCATTTCCCACATCTTCTTCACCTCGCCGGTTCTCCTCACCCATTCTCTGCAAATGGACATACCAACGCAACTGTGCCAACGGGACTCTGTTAGTGATAGTGTTAACCCTCAATTCTCTCCTAATATCGTCACTTTTACTGTCCCGTAGTGTCACCCACATTATGCGTCGCATATAGCATTGCTGGTCTGATCACTGTAATCCAGTAAGTTTCTTCCATTTAGACCATGCCGCGTTTATTCTTGCTCTCGCTGCTTCCTCCGACCCTCCTTCTTCACTTATGATAACGCCAAGATGCTTGAATACCTCTACTTGTTTCAGTGTTATGTTGTTACAATCCACAATCTTCAGGTTCACTCGGTTCTTGCTTTCGCCGTTACCTCTGTTTTCGAAGTGTTGACCTTTAGTCCGTATCTTGGCATCCCTTCCTGCCACCTCAGCCATTTATCATGCAGCTCTTCCTCACTCTCACCCGCCGTTGACTACGAGGTCATAAGCGAAAAGCAAATCCCACGGCACTCCCTCCTCTCCCCCCCCCCCCCCCCCTTCCTGCTGCTCAGCCCTTCACTGATGTCCAGCACCACACCAAAGACGAACGGGGTCAGGGTAGAACCTTGGTGCAGACCAACTTTGATGCTCTGACCGCCCGTGTGCTGTGCTCACAACTGTTTGTACATTCTCAAATTTTTCGTTTACAAGCCTCATTAAACCTTCTGGTACCCCTCGTTTTCAGAGGCACCAGTATACGAACGCTCTTTGAATCTAGATCCATAAAAGCGAAAAACAGATTTCGTTGTTTCTTGAGCTTTATCTCCTGCTGCACTTTGATCAGAAAGGAAGCATCTGTCGTTCCCTTGCCCTTGCTGAATCCATATTGCATTCCGTCTATCATCAAAAACTCCCTTAGTCTTTGGTCTAGTATCCTCTGCATGATCTTTAGTAGATGCTTAGTTTCATACCCATGTGGCTTCCGCACCCAAGTGGGTCTCCCTTTTATTCATAGATTATAGATTGGTACAATATCTCTCATTTGCCACTCTTCACGTATGTTCTCCTCACTCCATAAAGCTTCCAGCATGTGCTGTACTAATTGGTCAATGAAGTCCTAGTGCCTTGATAAAGTCAAGGATCACCTCTGAGCAGCCAGTAGCCTTGCTCTTTTCACCCTCTTGATTGCCAGTTTCACTTCTGTGGTGTTCATTGATTGGGCCCTCAACGGCGTCTACTTGCGGTAGCCGGGGCCCCACTCCTTCTCTACATTTAGAAGGGTGTTAAATACTCTCTCCATCTTGCTCCTATACCTGCCTCAATGATATTCCCCTCTAGACTCCTCACCATTGCCAGTTCACCGGTATCCTTCCTATTCCCTGCCCTCTGCTTGGCCACTCTGTATATAGTTGCATCTCGTTCTTTCGTATTTAGGTTGTCATAAAACTCATTTCCCGCACTCCACCTTGCCTTTCAGTGCAATCGCCTTCTTTGCTTTCTTCTTCAGTTTGCCTTCTTGTACTTCTCCTTCGTCTGATCGCTCCCTGATGCCTGCCAGACCTTAAAAAAACTCATTCATGATTCATGATCCTAGCAGCCTATCCAACGATAAAAGGTCACGTGCATGAGCTTTATATCCTGATAAAATAACCCTCATAAGTATTCTTTATATATAAAGAATACTAATAAGGCAGGGCTCGAAATAACGGCCGGTCAACGGACAATGTCCGAACTGATTTTGGAGTTGATCGGTCAACCTTTCGTCTTGCCGGTGATGTTGACCGGTCACATTTGATCGTTTTGAAAATGAAATAAATTAAAATTTCCATGCTGTTCAGTTGTTTCATTTGTAGCAAGTCGCTGTGTATTGTCAATTGCGGAACTTTGATCTGAAATCCTGGGTGAAGTGCAACAAGAACCGTTGTTGACAATGAGAGCTTCAAAGTGCTATAAGCTCTAAGCAACAACTTTTTTGGAAATATATAACGCCAGTTTTGGTTCATGGGCCCCTGTTTTAAGAGTTATTTTTTTTATATAATTTGACAGGGCAGAAACGGTACGTGACCGAGCTAAAATGAATTTGGCCGGTCATCGTTTCCGGAGACTCTCCGGAAATTATTTCGAGCCCTGGTAAGGCATAACTTGTTTTTCTGGTTTGCCTTTATTCTCCTCTCACAATGGGTCATTTCCGAGTTGCTGTTAGTCTCGGTTTCGAAGTGATTCTTGGTGCTCAACTATTGTAAGGGAAATGAGTTTGATTTGCATAAGAATACGCAACTCATTTACATTTGAATGGTTGTACACCAGGACTCGTTTTGAAACTGAGACATGCAGCAACTCGGAAATGGGCTTTTGAAACCATTTTTTTGAGTCCAGAGGGGACACGCTTTTTGTGGAATGTTTTTTAAGTCGTTCAAAAAACTCGCAACACGTGTTTTATCGGGTATACGCCTCGTGTTTTTAAACATTACTTAAAAGCTACCTTCTATAATTTTCAGCATTTTTTGCACTTCTTGTTCCACCACCGAGTCTCTTTCTTCTCTCTTCACATTATTTTATTCAAACTCTCCTCTAAAACCTTTTTCTAATAACTTGAAAACACGTCCCGTTACCTTTGTCATGAACTTGCCATTTTCTTTTAAGCACTTTTAAAGTCGAAAATGAAAACTGGACCAAACTTTAAAGAAATTTAATTACTCCCAGTTAGTGCTTGCAGTCCGGGCCCTTGGTTGACTTGGATAGGAACTTACTAGTCGAGAAATCATTGTTCTCAGCGTCGACTTTAAAACCACCCTGAATGAAAATTATATACTCTGGAAGAAGGGAATGGTTTTCTCAAGGGTATCAAAACGATCCAACAGCTTTTTAATGAAAACGGCCAATACCTAACTTTTCAAGAATTTCAAGCCAAGTACCATATTGTAAAACAAATTTTCTCCAGTTCTATCAAATCTTGAGAGCAATCCCTGTGCGTTTGAAGAACAGAGCGCGAGCCCTAGGGTACAATGCGAGCTTCAATTACGGAGAAAACTGGAAGTATTTTTTACTGAATGAAACAAGTCAAATCAATTTTGAAACATATAGGGCAAGAGACTATGATCGCCTACCTCTCGTTAAGAAACACAAATCCCCCCATGCTGGACCGGAAAGATGGGAAAGAGATATATATTTCCATAGACACTGGACAGATGCTTTTAAAATGGCTTCAAAAACATACAAAGAAAATAAGTTGAGAGAATTTCAACATAGGATAGTTTCAACATAGGATAGTTACTACAAAGAAAGAACTTTGCAGGTATGGGATAAGTACACAGTGACTGCATCTAATGTGGTGAGCCAGACTCCATAAATCACACCTTTATCGACTACGAATTTACCAAAATCTTCACATGCAAAGTCATTAATTGATTTAACACTCAGCACGGTTCCAACTTTCAACCAGATGCAAAAGAAATGCTTTTCGCCACCTTTAAGCACCCAACATAGATGAAGCCAGTGAGAAAATTCAATTACACCCTCCTTTTCATGAAATTCTATGTGTATGTGAGTAAACTAAACAACAGCTGACTTGTACTAACCGAATTTATTACTAGAATCAATTATAAATACAAAGTTGAAAATTTGTAAATTAACACCGAAAAAATACTCGTAACGTCATACTATGCTCCTTTCAAATCTTACAGACTGTTACTTTTTAATTGTATTAAAATAAGATCAGAAATCTTTTTGCCCTCCCCTCCCCGCGCTGTTAGCCGTTTGTCTGCTTTTTTATTTATTTCGTGATTTCGTGTATT
>NC_090871.1:12802295-12804795 GCF_036669935.1 Montipora foliosa
AGACTAATTTAGTTTCCTTTGCTAATAATCGACTGAAAAAAGAAGTTAATGTCATGAAAAGGTTGTTCTTATTCATCGTGGCAAAGTGAGATAAGAAGGTAACTGATAAAGTGATTAAAGAATCTGACCCACCCACTTTACATTGCGCGCCCACGTTATTTCAGGGTGTCCGAAACTCGGAATTCTGTGACTGTTTGAAGTAATCTGTTTCCATCGGGTATCAAATGGGATATATAATTTTGTTTTTCACGGGAAAACAAGCTACGTTTATTAGAATTTGTGGTTTTAAAGAGCGTTATGACTGGTAGCGAACTTTGTTTCACTGTAAGTTCCTTGGACGAAGTTGATGCAACTGTTGTTTACGAGTTTTAATTTTCTGGAATTTATATATTAATTTAAGAGAATCCATTATTGTTTTTTTTTACTTTCCCACAGCCCGTCCTATTATTTCGCTTCAACCGGGGCCTCTTTACGCCCTTGAAGGAAGTAATGTCACGCTTCCAACTTGTCATGTGACAGGTCAGCCAGCGGCGGTCGTCACCTGGAGTAAGTCGTTTGGTCAGCTGCCGCATGGGAGGGTGGAGAGTAATAGAAGCGTCATAAAACTTCTTGAAGTCCGAAGAAGTGATTCAGCAGACTACTTCTGCAACGCGACGAACACGTTGGGGAAAGCTGCTAAAAAAACTCTCTTGGTTGTGGTATCCCTTCCTCGGTTCACTTTTAAGCCGCCTCCGAAGATTGCTCATTGGATCGGGGGCAACATTACTTTAAACTGCAGCGCTGCTGGGCATCCACCACCAGTCATTACCTGGAAGCGACAAGGTTCTCAAATGCCGGTTGGGCGAAGTCAGCAGATCAATGGCGCCTTAGTTATCAGTGATTTTAGAGAGGAGGATTCAGGAAATTACATTTGTGTTGCTGAGAGTGCAGGGATTTTTACCGCTGAGACAATAACTTCTGTGAAAACTTCCAAAGGTGAGTTAGATTTCGGTTATTATTCAATGAAGTAATTGTTGGTGAAGTGATGCCATTTAAACAGAATTTGTTGACAACCGGGAACAAAAGAAAGGAATAGTCTTGAGCCAGTTTCACTATTAAGAAATATTCTTGTTTTTTTGAGAAAATGGCAGTGATGTATTCATTATGACGAACTTGCATCACAAAAATGGAAAGAAAAGCTCCTGAATCAGCTCATTCATCAAGCGAGACAAGAGTTGTATCCAATTACATCAACTATGCAATAGTGGTCCCCAGTACTGAAATTATTCTTTTGCACTTATCATTTCGTGTTAATTACACTTACTAGCCTTGCTGACATGTGAAACACTGAGGGTGATTTTAGCTGTATAACGAGGTTAGCGAGGAAAATTAGCACAAGGATTATTCTCACGGAAATACATTTACTGCCGCCTTACCGTTGCTCATTCAGCATGGATGGGCTTCTAAACTACTGGAAAATTGTCATCCTTTTCGTGTTTTGAGACTAAGCATTAGTTACTGGTGCATCACACCATTCAGTCACTGACAACGACAGGTTTGTCACCAATGAAACTTTAGCATGATACAGAACGACGGACAACAATCAGTAGGTGTTTTTATGCACATGCTTTCATGGTTTCAGTAACCAACATGTCGGTTGGTTACGCGGGCACCACAGATTTTGTCAGTACTTAACGAGGGATTAATAAAGTTTGACTATGTACTTCACCTTTCTGCATATATAGCGTTAGTTGCAGTGTTGCGCATATCTGTCCCAGCCAACACATAACTGCCCATAGCTTCTTCATTCATCGCCCCCTTCCTTAACAAGGCTCTAACAGGTTTTTCCTATTTCTTTGGACAGTTCGATTAGTAAATGGCGGAGGTTCAAGCGGCCGTGTTGAAGTCTTCTATAATGGTAATTGGGGAACAGTTTGTGATGACGACTGGGACCTCAATGATGCCAACGTGGTTTGTCGCGAGTTGGGATTCTCTCGTGCATACTTTGCTCTTTCTGGAGCAAGATATGGCCCAGGGACTGGTAAGATCTGGATGGATGACGTCAGTTGTAAAGGAACAGAGTCTACATTGTCTCAATGTGCGCACAGAGGTTGGGGAACTCACAACTGTGGCCACGATGAAGATGCAAGTGTGGTTTGTGTCTAAGACAAGGCGATGAACTTTATGCCTTATGTTCAAACACGCTGTCCATTATCGCAAATTGGGTTTGTATTTGGTAGTGCCACACGTTATCTGTTTCCTGCATTAAACATACCGGTGTTATGTTCTCTAAGCATGAATTCTCAACACAAGATACGACTACATCGACACCTCAGGGAAAGCAATGAATCCAACGACAAAAGACTAAGACTGGATAAAATCCCGGAAACGAAAGACGACAAAAGCAAATCTCGTCAGTCATCGATAAAAATTAACTGGTCATTGGAATCGCTGAAGTAAGCGATACTGGACCAAGTTATCCAAATTATCCGCCAGCTCGAGGCGCTGGCGCGGCTGGCAC
>NC_090871.1:12809795-12827295 GCF_036669935.1 Montipora foliosa
CATGGCAAGGGAAGACCCCCGATTCTCATTTCATAGGGTTTTTTCGGAAGTACGTCGGGCCAACGTGTCCTACCAGCATAATATAGCATCCATTGAAATTTTTGGTTTTCAAAACTTGCCCAAATTGAAACGATATATTCATCCCCAGAAAGGCCAGAGAAAGAACTTCGCACGTGAACCGCCATGCATCCCTTGCAACAAAGCATTTTAGGCGTCCTAGTCTGCATGAAACCATCTCTCACCTCTGTTTTCTGTCAAAGGCTTGCCTTAACCCACATTTTCAGCTTAGTGATGCCTGCCTGGGGGCTTCTGTAGACGAAAGTGACCCGAAAAATCACTTATAAAATCTTAATAAACGTACCAGATATCAGATTTGAGCCACCGTTGACATTTGTCACGTAGATAGATAGATAATTAATAATTATATTTACAGAGCATGCAATTTACAAGAATAATACACCTATTGTCTACACAGAGATGGTAAATATGTCTGGGAGAAACGCTTGGTGCGCATCATTGGGTTAGCAAACTGACGTTGATTTCTAAGATTATAAGTAATATGGTTCTTCGGTGGCAAAATAACCATGAAGCTTGAGCTCGGTATTGAATACTCTTGATTCGAAAATTTATGACATTGCTCGATACGTCTATCCTTCAGCGAATTGACCAATTTCGATATATTAAAATTCAGCCCGAAAAAAAAAGGCATCATCTCGAGGCTCCGGGGAATTAACTCATACAACTCCAGGGTCCAAGTTTGGTGCCTTGAGATACTCCAGATGGAACGGCCCCCATTCCGAGAAAAAGTCACCTGAAAGCTTTACTCGCTGCCACCTATCCTTAAGGAAGTCACAGACCCAACGAGCAACACCGCTAAGAATGCGCAACCCGAGAATCTTGGCAGCCAGAGTTCTGTGATCCACAAGGTCAAAAGCCTTCCTGTAATCTAAGAGCACAACAAGCACCGCAGAACCAGTCCCGTCCGTGTGCATCATCGAAATGAGAGCATGAAGAGTTGAAGATTTTGGAATTGCGCCGAATTGGTTAGGATCAACCATCTCCAAGACTGTAGGGCCAATGTATTTGCTAACAACGAACTACTCTGCTAACTTGGACAGAGTCGGAGTTAGGGAGATGGGTCTGATGTGCTTGGTGATGATGTCACAGGTTTTATTTTCATTAGCGGTGAAACATCAGCATCCTTCCACGACCGAGGGAGCTTCTGCTAGGCGAATGATGAGTTTAGGATATCACAGACCGGGGAAGTTAGAAAGTCAGCATATTCCCTGAGGAGCCAGTTGTTAATGCCATCCGGGCCACCGGCCTTTCTCGGATTCAGCTTTTAAAGAGCCTTACAGACCTCGATGGGCTGACCATTAAGACTTCAGAGTCGTCCAAAAATGGAGGGAGACACGCAAGCGGGCTATAATCCTGCTTTGACTCAAGAAAAGCCGAATTGATCATATTTGCAATGTCTAGATTCGATTGGAGTGCGCCGCGATCCCGTAAAGGTGGAGATGCGAGCGTATATCTTCACCACCAGTAGCTGGAGCCATCCCTGCGATCATCTTGACCTCTCTCCACCACTTGCTGGGTTTGATGGTCTTACTCTTAGCGACTTTGGTTGTATAGTACTTTCCGCGACATAACTTCCGCTCACGATTAGTGATGTTACGAAGGTGTCTGAAACGCTCGGTATCGCCTTGCACAAATGCCTTTTAACGCGACTTGATAAGAGCCTTAAACTCAGCAAACATCCATGGAGCATCGTTTACGTGAAGTTGAATGGCTTTGAGAGGCATGATGGTGTCTAGGCTGATCTTTACGAGGTCTTGAAAAAGTTGCAGCTTGCTTTCACAGTCGGGTGAAGAATCAAGAACGGACCAATCTATAGAGCCCAAGCACCTGCCAAGCTCTCATTTACGGATAGGGCGAGTATCCCTTCGAGTGAGAGAACGACGACTTCTAGTGTTGCGCATGCCCCTCAAATTGGGCTCCAGTAGAACCACGGAATGTTCGGATAGACCAAATGGAGAAACGTTTGTACAAGGTCAATGAACCCATAGCACCTCCAGCTCAAGATGATATAAAGCGGTCAGGGCATTGAACTTAATAGTCAGTATTGATGTAGAGACATACACCCCGATGGATGCCGGACTTGCGATTCTTTAGGCACAAGTTATAACCAGGAAGGTGGAGATGATGTTCAGATGCAGTATCATCATAAACCCAAGTTTCAATGAGGACTTCTTATACGGCAAAGCGAAGTGAAACGAATTTCAATTCAAATTTATCCATAGGATTGTTACTACAAAGAAAGAACTTTGCAGTTATGGGATAAGTACAGACAGTGAGTGCATCTACTGTAGACTGTAGTGATAAATCACACCTTTATCGACTGAGAATTTACCAAAACCTTCGCATGCAAAGTCATTAATTGGTTTAACACTCAGCACGGTTCCAACTTTCAACCAGATACAAAAGAAATGCTTTTCGCCACCTTTGAGCACCCAACATAGATCGGCTGAGAAGCCAGTGAGAAAATTCAATTACACCCTCCTTTTTATGAAATTCTATGTGTATGTAAGTAAACTAAACAACAGCTCACTTGTACTAACCGAATTTATTACTAGAATCAATTATAAATACAAAGTTGAAAATTTGTAAATTAACACCGAAAAAATACTCGTAACGTCGTACTATGCGCCTTACAAATCTTATAGACTGTTACTTTTTAGTTGTATTAAAATAAGATCAGAAATCTTTTCGCCCTCCCCCTCCCCCTCCCCGCGCTATTAGCCGTTTGTCTGCTTTTTTATTTATTTCGTGATTTCGTGTATTCAAGTTTTCCTTCCCTTTTTATTTTTTTGTTCCTTTCCTGTTTTTTCTTTTTATCCCGTTTTGATTTAATGTGTAGCTAATGTTTGTTGTTAGAAATAAATTAAAAAAAAAAGAACAACAAAGAAATATAGGAAAATGTAAAAAGGATTTTGCGGGACGCGCAAAGCCTTCGCTAAACTTCTTCAGCGCAAGCACCGGAAGTCCGCGCTAACACTATGGTTACCAACCAAAGAGACCGCTCACGGACCGACGATTCCGAGGACTCCTGGTACGAGAGTGGTACGGGAGAGTGCGGGATCAAGTTGAGCGAGTGGTTGTTCCGTTTGGTGCTGATCCTCTGGGTCGATAAATGTGCATCCACGTGAGTTATAAGCCGATCGAAGCATTTTCTCTGGGTGCAAACAGGACGCGCCTTTGCCTGTTGAAAATAATCCACACTCTGATTAAAGCACTGTAAGTACTTGTGTTACAAAGTATACATTTATTTTAACAGTGATTCAATACCGTAATCCGATTTTGCCTCGATCTCCTCCAAACCATGCGACTGTAAGAGTCACTATCAAATAAATCTGAAAAGTGAAAACCATGGCAATTTTCTTCTTCAAAGGTTAGAAGTGTTAGTATCCAGAGACATAAGGTAACAATTTTTTTTAAGTTTCAACTTATACGTTATAGCTTTTTCAGACGTCGCCAGTTTGTTACGTAATTCTTAAGAGTTTCGATTTTCATTTGCAAGTCTCGACACACGACGAGTCTTTTAGTACCTCTAAAAATCGGCTTCAATTAACAAAATGAGGGCTGGCAGATTTCAAAAGACATAGCCGGCTTTGCCCTGCACAAAGAGAACCTTACATCCAGTGTCAGTTTTCTCTTCAGTTTGAAATGCAATTGTTTGATATTCCCTTTAAACGGTATTTTCTTGATTTTTTGTCTTTCTTCAGGCGACCTAAGAATAAAATTAATTTAATTAAAAAAAAAAAAAATCTCTGGAAGAATACCAACCTAAACTGAAAAAACATTGCAAAACTAACCCTTTGACCTAAAACGCACGTGAACAGCAAGGCATGATATCTCCAGGGGCATCAATTGCATTTGAGTACACTATTCCAACTAAGTTTGTCATCAGACATAGTTCGTTGCTACTCTAATTATAAAACATTTAAACATAGCTTAAGTTAAAAAGTTACGTACAATTCAAAGACCCGGATTCAATTTCTCCTAGCCAGGGTAGCAACAAACTGCCTGTTTATCAACCTTGCGCAATGTGAACTGTTTGTCATGTTGTCTTCATATAAAGTGCTCAACGAATGTAACCCTCCTCTTTCGTACATTGTGTCTCCGACAAAGCATGTTACTGTCCAGCATGTGAACAGTGCGAACTGTTTGGCATGGTAGTACTTCGTAAAAGGTTTTTAAATGAATGCTCAAGGAAATCTAGCAATCCTGTTTTGAATCCAACAAAGAATGTTTTACTGTTCAACATGCGACAAACTGAAGAGATATATTTGGATTATTATGGGCGTGGGAGTGTTCACCTATGGCCCTCCGTTTCATAGATAGGATATCACATATACAGGCCAAGACAAATTTAACATCTGCTCAGTATCACATTTCCAGCTGAAGCGAGCAATGCTGTGTTGAACAATCCTTTCTACCGACCGTAAAAATGACTTCACAGAAGCAGAGTTTCCCATCTTTCGCTTCTGTTATTTCTCTGCTGTCAATTGCGTTATGTTGTGCCGGGTTTCTACGGGTTGAATTTGAGTTAAGCAAGCACATGAAGAGAATAAATGTTCTCGAGAAGGCTGCTGAGATTCATTCGTCGACAGAAGGATCCACCCTCTCACGACCAACAAAGAATTCTCCAGGTAAATTATTTCTTAGCGCAGTGAATTTTCAAAGCCCCGGCATTAGATGTTGGTCAGCATTGTGGAATTAGCACCGGAGACGATTGTATTGTGGACCTTTCCAAAATATAATAAATCAGGCAAACAGAATGGTAAGAAAGCTCGGTTTACAACTTGCGTCAAACCCGATACTCAATGTAGTTTAATCCAAACTGAGTGAATTTTAGGTTTGTTCAGTGCTTTGGTACAGTGATTAGCGGTCTGGCATCTTGTTGATGTTTTAAATACCTTAGTGCATATCATACTTGATACCTTTTTCAATGAACGCTGAATTGAACTTTGTTACATAAGAGATTATCTTTGCTTGTCTCTTATTTGAGGATGGTTATATAAGAAGAGGGATGACAGTTCGCGTAGCATTTAAAGAAAAAAAGAAAGATTATTTACGTATTGTAAGAATGAAATCTAAAGTAATGTCTGGCTTTTGTTTGACTTTTGTGTGGGTGACCCTATGTGCGGGTTGCGCCATTTTAATTTATGGGAGAAAACCTGATCATAGGTCTGGTCTCCATGCTAACGTGTCTGTCAGGCAACATGGCCTGTATAATTTCGTTTGCCAAAAAGGCCAAAGCCTCACATTTCACATTAATATCTTACCCTCATATCGCAACAATATGCTGATTTTTGGCAAGCGGCCATTCTTCATCATGTACTTTCAGAATATCTCAGTAAATCCCATAATTTCATAAATTTAGTTTTTGTGACGTCATCACTTTGCCACGCTATTAAGTGATCAAGTGAAGAAGTGACCTTAACCACACAAAACGTTTCCAAGCGCGATTTGAAGTTGTCATTTCTCGTTAATTTCCCATTGATTTATCGTTTTGGCCAAGCGAGTTCTATTAAAACATCTCTGCCTCTGGTTCGGATCGCATCCACATATCATGGATGGGTCTCATGACTCAGGGAGATGCAGCTTAACAAGATTGTTAGCAAGGTAGACAAGGTAGGAAGTGCACTGAAAACTGAGTCGCTTCTTTTTATTTGCCTTTTTTTAAAAAAAACAGGCCCATATAAGCTACATAGAAAGAGGCGAAATGCTAATCCAGTCCAGAATGCTACGAAACCAGACATCGACGCAGAAACGATACTGAAAATGAGGCAATTTTTATCCGAAATGAAACCACAACTCTGTCAATGGAAGGGTGCCACGTGCCCGTCAGGGCCTCCAGGCCCTCCCGGTCCACCTGGACCGATGGGAGAGACAGGAGCCCGAGGACGAAGAGGGCAGAAAGGAAAGAACGGGAAGAAGGGAGATCGAGGGATTATGGGATCACCGGGCAAGAACGGGAAGCAAGGCATCATGGGACTTAAGGGATCTCAAGGAGACCTTGGGCCTAAAGGAATCAAAGGAGACATCGGTCGACCAGGTCTACCCGGAGCTAAAGGAGAGCGTGGTGAATCGATTTCAGCTCCGACAGTTGTTGTTTCTCCTGCAAAGATGACAGTAAACGAAAGCGAATCAGCCTCCTTTCAATGCTCAGTCACAGGAAACCCCGAGCCTGCAGTGGTATGGAGTAGAGTGATCGATCAGACAGAGGTGAGCCAGTCAGCGGTATCAGAAGCAATGTTGCGTTTATCGAATTTGAAAGCAAGTGACGCCGGTTTTTATCGATGCTCAGCGACGAACATTTTGGGGAAAGCTTCGGCAGAAGTCCAACTGATAGTTACTTGTAAGTATTCATATCTAAAGTTGTCAGACTAATTTAGTTTCCTTTGCTAATAATCGACTGAAAAAAGAAGTTAATGTCGTGAAAAGGTTGTTCTTATTCATCGTGGCAAAGTGAGATAAGAAGGTAACTGATAAAGTGATTAAAGAATCTAACCCACCCACTTAACATTGCGCGCCCACATTATTTCAGGGTGTCCGAAACTCGGAATTCTGTGACTGTTTGAAGTAATCTGTTTCCATCGGGTATCAAATGGGGTATGTAATTTTGTTTTCCACGGGAAAATAAGCTACGTTTATTAGAATTTCAGTTTCTATTTTTATTTATGTATGACTCTCTCTTCGCAACATGTTATGGAGTGTAAACGGAATCGTTGTTGAGCCATCTTCTCTTGGAATAGCAGCGAAGATTACCGCAATTGGGAATTTCTACATATACATTGCAAGGAATCACGAACAGTGAACTCGCCGTCGGATCGATATAAATTCTGTTTAAATATTATATGCGTTTCTTCCGCTGTCGGAGGCTGCCGGCACATGAACACAGAGGCAAAGCAAGTCTTCGGGAACATCAGAATAGAATACTCATCTCTATCCAAATCAGTAAAAAGCCTTCGTTGTTCATTTCGTTTTCTCACTGATAACAAAACTGCGTTTGGTGAAAGGAAGCTTGCGTACGACATTGAGATTTTTGGTCTGGAGAAGTAACTGAGGAGGCAGTGTGGCCCAGTTGTTAGGGCGCTTGCCTTGAGATCCGGAGATCCCGGGTTCTAGACCCGCTCTGACCACTCGTTGAATTTGATCCTGGTAGTCCCTGGTTCAACTTGCCAGCTGTACTTGTAAATAGCCAACTGGTTTGCCTCCGGTGGGTTGGGATTCTTAAGAATTGTCGTTGTTCTGTTCCGTCGTTTCGTTGTGTTTCATTGGCCCTGAAAAACCCCTATTGGGAGCCGTCTATTAAGTATGTATGTAACTGTAGAGGAGGTCAGAGGGATCAGTTTATCTTTAATTTACAGGAAGAAGAAATTGTTGTTGGATTCAATACCCGTTTGAAAACTTGGTAAACTTGAAAAAGAAGAAATTTTAGGAACGTAGAATAAGAGCATTGCATCCAATGCTACTACAAGTGTGTATTGCCGTGCGCTCGCTGACGACTGTTTTTATTTACTTCACTCAGTACCGCTTATCACTACCTCTCGCATCATTTACGAAGATCGCGCAAAAAGCGAATTAAACAATCTCGCCTTTGTTGTTTCCATCGCCAACTGCTTGAATATCAAATAAATATAGGTTGCTTGCTTACAAAGGTCCAGTTAAAAGTTCAAACAACCAGGTACCACGCGTGTAAACTGCCTTTTCCTTTTGAATTTAGTACAAACGCATTTCCATGCTTCATAGAAAAGCGCGCGAAATAGCAAGGTAGCCCGCAGTTTTTCTCATCAAAATTCATTTAATTTCACAGAATATTCTCCCCCGACGATCTTCAAAACATTCGTTATTTCCCTGACAAAGTTTTGTTCGACTTTTTCTCTTAAGCGATACTTGCCCATTTATGGAAGTAGACGCTCCAAATTCCCGGATAACAACAACATCAACAAAGGCGCGCAATGTTAACTGGGTGGCCGACTGCCCGGCTGCTATTCTATTCGTTAGATTCCGGAAACAAAAAATTGTGGTTTTAAAGAGCGTTATGACTGGTGGCGAACTTTTTTTCACTGTAAGTTCCTTGGACGAAGTTGATGCAACTGTTGTTTACGAGTTTTTCTGGAATTTATATATTAATTTAAGAGAATCCATTATTGTTTTTTTTTTTACTTTCCCACAGCCCGCCCTATTATTTCGCTTCAACCGGGGCCTCTTTACGCCCTTGAAGGAAGTAATGTCACGCTTCCAACTTGTCATGTGACTGGTCAGCCAGCGGCGGTCGTCACCTGGAGTAAGTCGTTTGGTCAGCTGCCGCATGGGAGGGTGGAGAGTAACAGAAGCGTCATAAAACTTCTTGACGTCCGAAGAAGTGATTCAGCTGACTACTTCTGTATCGCGACCAACACGTTGGGGAAAGCTGCTAAAAAAACTCTCTTGGTTGTGGTATCCCTTCCTCGGTTCACTTTTAAGCCGCCTCCGAAGATTGCTCTTAGGATCGGGGGCAAAATTACTTTAAACTGCAGCGCTGCTGGGCATCCACCACCGGTCATTACCTGGAAGCGACAAGGTTCTCAAATGCCGGTTGGGCGAAGTCAGCAGGTCAATGGCGCCTTAGTTATCAATGACTTTAGAAAGGAGGATTCAGGAAATTACATTTGTGTTGCTGCGAGCGCAGGGTTTTTCACCGCTGAGACAATAACTTCTGTAGAAGCTACTTCCAAAGGTGAGTTAGATTTCGGTTATTATTCAATGAAGTAATTGTTGGTGAAGTGATGCCATTTAAACAGAGTTTGTTGACAACCGGGAACAAAAGAAAGGAATAGTTTTGAGCCAGTTTCACTATTAAGAAATATTTTTGTTTTTTTGAGAAAATGGCAGTGATGTATTCATTATGACGAACTTGTATCAAAAAAATACATGGAAAGAAAAGCTCCTGAATCAGCTCATTCATCAAGCAAGACAAGAGTTGTATCCAATTACATCAACTATGCAATAGTGGTCCCCAGTACTGAAATTATTCTTTTGCATTTATCATTTCGTGTTAATTACACTTACTAGCCTTGCTTGGACATGTGAAACACTGAGGGTGATTTTAGCTGTATAACGAGGTTAGCGAGGAAAATTAGCACAAGGATTATTCTCACGGAAATACATTTACTGCCGCCTTACCGTTGCTCATTCAGCATGGATGGGCTTCTAAACTACTGGAAAATTGTCATCCTTTTCGTGTTTTGAGACTAAGCATTAGTTACTAGTGCATCACACCATTCAGTCACTGATAACGACTGGTTTGTCACCAATGAAACTTTAGCATGATACAGAACGACGGACAACAATCAGTAGGTGTTTTTATGCACATGCTTTCATGGTTTCAGTAACCAACATGTCGGTTGGTTACGCGGGCACCACAGATTTTGTCAGTACTTAACGAGGGATTAATAAAGTTTGACTATGTACTTCACCTTTCTGCATATATAGCGTTAGTTGCAGTGTTGCGCATATCTGTCCCAGCCAACACATAACTGCCCATAGCTTCTTCATTCATCGCCTCCTTCCTTAACAAGGCTCTAACAGGTTTTTCCTATTTCTTTGGACAGTTCGATTAGTAAATGGCAGAGGTTCAAGCGGCCGTGTTGAAGTATTCTATAATGGAACTTGGGGAACAGTTTGTGATGACAACTGGGACCTCAATGATGCCAACGTGGTTTGTCGCGAGTTGGGATTCTCTCGTGCATCCTCTGCTCCTTCTCAAGCAACATATGGCCAAGGGACTGGTAAGATCTGGATGGATGGGGTCAATTGTAATGGAACAGAGTCTACATTGTCTCAATGTGCGCACAACGGTTGGGGAAGTCACAACTGTGGCCACGGTGAAGATGCAAGTGTGGTTTGTGTCTAAGACAAGGCGATGAACTTTATGCCTCATGTTCAAACACGCTGTCCATTATCGCAAATTGGGTTTGTATTTGGTAGTGCCACACGTTATCTGTTTCCTGCATTAAACGTACCGGTGTTATGTTCTCTAAGCTTGAATTCTCAACACAAGATACGACCTCAGGGAAAGCAATGAATCCAACGACAAAACGCTAAGACTGGATAAAATCCCGGAAACGAAAGACGACAAAAGCAAAGCTCGTCAATCGACAAAAATTAACTGGTCATTGGAATCGCTCAAGTATACTAAGCGATACTGGACCAAGTTATCCAAGTTATCCGCCAGCTAGAGGCGCTGGCGCGGCTGGCACAAAGAAAAACCTCTGCTGGCAAAGATGCCACTTCGAAAGCAAATGAATTTGCTTCACTTTATGAAAAGCTTGATAACCCAGGGGCCCGTTTCTCGAAAGTTCCGAAAATTTTTCCGGCCCGAAAAGCCATCTGTGAAATTGCCAACCGCTTGGTTTGGAAAGCCGATCTAGATCTTTTAACACGTTTTCAAGGTACCAAAAAGAAAAATAACTGTGAAGTTTGACAAATTAAATCCTCTCCGTTCTTGAGATACAAATGGCATTGTGGCACCCGAAAATATCCCGTAAAGTTTCGGGACTTTCGAGAAACGGCCCCCTGGCCTCTGCTATAAACAGAATGGCAAGAATGGCGCTAGAGGTAAAACAACTCAAAAGTTTGAAGAGATCGGGGCTTCTGACCGAGGCTCGATTATAATTCAGACTTACTAGCCTTTTTTCCAGGTCTGAAAGTTGACAAGTTTAGCTGTAAAATAAGCTTATGAGGCTAATCTAAGCTAAAAAGTAAAAGAATAATACAAACATGATCCTCGCATTTATCAGGACAATTACACCAATTGTCTCTAAGAAACACCGAAAAAATGTTTCAGTTGTTTCCGAGTGACAATTGCTTAACTTGTCCAGGTAAGTGCGTGGATCAATTCTCACTTTCGTCTTTAAAAGGAAAGTATACAAAAATTTGGTTTTATCAACGGAGGTCATCCATCACATGTCAAGAACTCCATCCCTTATTCTCAATTTCTTAGACTTCGACGTCTATGTAGTGATGACTCCGATTTTTCCAGCAAATCAGAGGAGATGTGCCAGTTCTTCGAAAAACGTGGCTATCCTGTCTCTTTGGTCAAAGCGGGTCATCATCGCGCCCAACAATTTGATCGACAGTCATCACTACAAACGTCACAAAAGGATAAGAATGACAGAATTCCATTCACCCTCACTTTCCATCCTCATAATCACGCAGTCAAAAGCATCATTCTTAGTAATTTTAAATTACTCCAAAATGATCCCGAGACTGGTAGAATCTTTTCGCAACCTCCACTTATTTCATTCAAACGCGACAAAAACGTAGGCAACTTTTTAGTTAGAAGCGCGCTCAAAACTAACGAGCAACCCGGCACTTTCAAATGCGCGCGCTCACGATGCAAAACTTGTCTTTTCATTGTTAACACTAGCAAGATATCGGGACCTAAGCGATCTGTTAAGATCACCGATCGTTTCACATGTACCTCCGCAAATGTCATTTATTGCATAACCTGCACGTTATGCAATAAATTATACATTGGTGAGACAGGTAGACGACTAGGTGACCGATTCCGCGAACACCTTCGCGATGTTGAGAAGAATGACAAGGATGCATCCAAGCCAGTCGCTCGCCATTTCAATCTGCCTAACCACTCCAAAAAACACATGGCTATCTGCGGCCTTTCCCTACATCTAGGTACGACGGAAAGCTGCAAGAATCTGGAACAAAAATTCATCTTTCAAATCGGCACCCTTAATCCTCACGGTATTAACGAACGCTTTTCATTTAACTAATATATTCCTTTTTTTCACGTTGCCATGTTACCACCAATAGCGTAGCTCCTACTCTACTATAAAAACTACACGTAACCCATAATCCCTCGATTCGCTCTGACGAAGGGCTAACGCTCGAAACGTCAGCTTTTAGAATCTCTGTACGGTGGCCAATTTACATTATCAACTCCGTTGATAAAACCAAATTTTTGTATACTACTTCCCCACCGACGCAGCACCACAGTTTCTTTAGAAACTACCCCTTCATTTAAAAGGAAAGGAAAGGAAAGGAACTTTATTTAAGTGTCTAGTCGTTCTATCGCTGGAACGCTAATTGGGGACACTGTAATTTGAAATCCAAAATGAAAGTAAATCAAGTCCAATGTCGGTTTTTGAGGAGAGGGCAAACCTGATTACCCGGAGAAAACCTCTCAGTGCCGAGTAGAGAACCAACAAACTTAACCCACATATGACGCCGAGTCTGGGAATCTAGCCCGGGCCACATTGGTGGGAGGCGAGTGCTCTCACCACGGCGCCATCCCTGCACCCCTAACCCACACTTCAAATATATACATCTTTCATTCAATATAATATTAGCTGCCACTTTTGTTTTTGGTCCTTAGTATATATTTAGTGTGAGAGATCGAGGGTCTTTAAAAAGCTGAACTTACTTCTAAAAACGGATCGACATTACTCAGTCTTCTCGGATATGACGTGTGCACTACGGGCACCATCTTACAACCCTTGCTGGTAACAGTACAAGGCGTTCAGAACGCACACACTGTTCGAGAAGAGTGGAGATGTGAGTTCCGGGAGGCAACAAACACAGAAGAAGGGGAAACTTGGGCAGATCGCTCGTTTAGATGACCTGTATTTTTGCAAATGTCAGATGACGTGGTGGTTATCGTAAAGTGAAATATATCAGTACACTTAAAAATACTTCAGGGGAAAAATAACAGGAGAAATGTTTATGAGAATTACGTATTGTTTTTTTTTCTCAAATGCCACAGTGGCAAGGATAAACAGAACCATTGATGGAGACGACTTGGGATAACCAGGGGCCATTTTCTCGAAAGTTCCGAAACTTTTCAGGCCTTCTCCGGGTGTCATAATTAAGAACGGAGCGATTTAAGTCCACAAACTTCACTGTCATTTTGCGTTTTGTTAACTTGGCAACATGCTTAAGGACCAGCTTATGAAAGCAAGTGGAAGGTAGTCTCATAAATGGCTTTCCGGACCCGAAAAGTTATCGGGACTTCCGAGAAAAGGGCCCCTCATCCGCAAAGACCTAAAGAGATTGTAGTAGAAAACGATACCAAAGAGGATAGAAGTCTTGTTAGATTACCACACAGAGATAGACTCTTTACCGAGGACACTGGGAACGAGGTATGCTAAAGTAGGATCGTATTGAACTTTTAATATTTGCCTCTTATTCCCAAAGTTACATTGAATGGTTGCAATCAAATACAAGTGAGAAATTGAAATAAAACGACGGCAGACAATGCTAAGCCATGACAACCTTTATTTACGACCCAACAGCATTTAGCCATCGACCCAGTGGAGTAAATAGGGTAAATACCATTTGTATCAGTTGTGCCGTAAGTTGAACTACAATTTATGTACAACTATGCTACACTTCTGTCTGCGTAAATGCATATTTTAATTCGCATGCAATTTATTGCCCATGCACGCTGCAGATGTTGGAGTTCAACTTCAGAGAGACAAATTACGCAAGAAAGCTTCCCGAAAACATAAACGCCAAATCTGATAACCGAGTGAAAAGCTAATTGTCATAATCCGAGGAATGTTACAAACAATCTGCTATATTTCGGCATTTGCTCAGGATATGAGAGATTTAATCGCCTTTAAAATTGTAAACGTTAGCCTTTGTAAACTATTATTAACCACTAAACCCGTGCTTGTCAAATACATGCTCTACTATTCCCAATTCTTGATAACATACGAGACTCGAAACTTTCGTTGATTATTAATCAGTTATGAGTGTAGACCCTTCCACAAAATAGGGATGGCATCGGTCCTGTTGGTTAAAGTTAGGCAACCTAATGCACAAGGACCTGTAACTGATCTTTTTTTCTACATCCGCAAATATCGTTAAGACCTGCAAGAGGTACTACGCATCGTAAAAAAAAACAGACTTTTATACAATAAAAAGAGTAAATCTTGAATGCGATTATTGCAAAGAGATGTAGAGTTTGACTATAGTAATCTACAAATATAAATCTCAGTATTCTCTTATTACATTAATATACATGAACTGCCACGCATGCCTTGCAACAAATATTTTAGGCGTCCCAGTCCGCATGAAACGATCTCTCACCTCTGTCTCGAGAAGGCCAGACACGCAGGGTTCTTACGTTACGTTCAACTGAAATGTAAAATTCATTGTAAAAAAACATCTTTTTGTTAGTATGCTGCATATCGGAGAGTACGACCATTTACGCATGCGCTGACGGAATGTTTGAACAAAAAAGAGAGACGCGGTACCTCAAGACATGGCGCTGGATCGTCGTACCAAAAGAGTCATCCCGGGTTTTCGGCTCGTGCGATCGCTTTTGGACGCAGTTGGCCCTTGGCTGCTTTAGGATACCGACCTTCCTAGCGGTACGACATTGAGGGAGACAACTGTCGGCCCCTAAACCATATGAGACAGATCCCACTTCTACTCACATCTCCAAACCGCCCTTGTCAATTTCGCGTAAGATTTCGATGGCTTAAATATTCATGGCAAAAGTCATTTTATCTCTCATATGGTAAGCACTGGAGTCGGGGACTGCAAAGTGGCGCCCTGCTTAAGGTAACATACACACATGCATAAACTTTCTGGCATTTCAGATCAGAGCAACTACAAGAGCTAATATCTTCGAGACATAAATACAACATTTTTAGCTTAAATACACAGCGTATACGGATAAATAACTAAATATAAAACATTTAACGAAACATTCAATAATTAAAAAGAAAAGCGGCTATACAAAGTGCGGGCCTGGATTCTTATTAAAACCTGTTAACTCAGTGGTATGGATAAAATCAGGTAGCGCACATATTGCATAAACGCAGCTTATAAGTACGAAAGGGAATTAAGACCATAACTGGTTGTTCTGGGTTTATTGAGGGACAAAATGTAATTTCCACAAAGATCATGACAAGAACTCAGTTAAATTTCATATACAGTAGCAGGAAATCATTAGACAACAGACCTTTATACAGTAATATGAAGAAATCTTGAATGCGCTTATTGCAAAGAGATGTAGAGTTTGACTTTAGTAATCTGCAAATATAAATCTCAGTATTCTCTCATATACATTTTACCGTTCCGTTGACAAGAAATTACGGAAGGCCAAATTTAATTTTTGCTACGAGGGTGACACCAAAGAAAGCACTACTTTGTCGCCAATTTTCTACCTTAAAAACTTGTTCCAACATCAAAAGTCTAAGCTAACAGTACACACCAGGGCTACTTTTTAGTATCTGGCTAGATATTTTCTTCTCACGTTTTCCTCCGGCCGCGCTTCAGCGATTTGATGACGGCCAGTCTCGTGCCTCTCAAGTTGCGGCTCACGTTCATGCCCGAAACGAATTCTGGGTAATTCTGCCATTTCATGGCGAGGGAAGACCCCCGATTCTCATTTCATAGGGTTTTTTCAAAAGTACGTCGGGCCAACGAGTCCTACCAGCAAAATATAGCATCCATTGAAATTTTTGGTTTTCAAAACTTGCCCAAATTGAAACGATATATTCATCCCCAGAAAGGCCAGAGAAAGAACTTCACACGTGAACCGCCATGCATGCCTTGCAACCAAGTATTTTAGGCGTCCTAGTCTGCATGAAACCATCTCTCACCTCTGTTTTCTGTCAAAGACTTGCCTTAACCCACATTTTCAGCTTAGTGATGCCTGCCTGGGGGCTTCTGTAGACGAAATTGACCCGAAAAATCAATTATAAAATGTTAATAAACGTACCAGATATCAGATTTGAGCCACCGTTGACATTTGTCACGTAGATAGATAGATAATTAATAATTATATTTACAGAGCATGCAATTTACAAGAATTATACACCTATTGTCTACACAGAGATGGTAAATATGTCTGGGAGAAACGCTTGGTGCGCATCATTGGGTTAGCAAACTGACGTTGATTTCTAAGATTATAAGTAATATGGTTCTTCTGTGGCAAAAAAAAAACGATGAAGCTTGTGCTCGGTACTGCATACTATTGATTCGAAAAATTTATAACATTGCTCGATACGTCTATCCTTCAGCGAATTGACCAATTTCGATATCTTAAAATTCAGTCCGAAAAAAAAAGGCATCATCTCGAGCCTCTGGGGAATAAACTCATACAACTCCAGGGTCCAAGTTTGGTGCCTTGAGACACTCCAGATGGAACGGCCCCCATTCCGAGAAACAGTCACCTGAAAGCTTTACTCGCTGCCACCTATCCATAAGGAAGTCACAGACCCGACGAGCAACACCGATAAGAATGATCAACGATCAACCACCTCCAAGACTGTAGGGCCAATGTATTTGCTGACAACGAACTACTCTGCTAACTTGGACAGAGTCGGAGTTAGGGAGATGGGTCTGATGTGCTTGGTGATGATGGTCACTGGTTTTATTTTCATCAGCGGTGAAACGTCAGCATCCTTCCACGACCGAGGGAGCTTCTGCTCGGCGAATGATGAGTTTAGGATATCACAGACCGGGCAAGTTAGAAAGTGAGCATATTCTCTGAGGAGCCAGTTGTTAATGCCATCCGGGCCACCGACCTTTCTCGGATTCAGCTCTAAAAGAGCCTTACAGACCTCGATGGGCTGACCATTAAAACTTCAGAGTCGTCCAAAAATGGAGGGAGACACGCAAGCGGGCTATAATCCTGCTTTGACTCAAGAAAAGCCGAATTGATCATATTTGCAATGTCTAGATTCGATTGGAGTGCGCCGCGATCCCGTAAAGGTGGAGATGCGAGCGTATGTCTTCAACACCAGTAGCTGGAGCCATCCCTGCGATCATCTTGACCTCTCTCCACCACTTGCTGGGTTTGATGGTCTTACTCTTAGCGACTTTGGTTGCATAGTACTTTCCGCGACATAACTTCCGCTCACGATTAGTGATGTTACGAAGGTGTCTGAAACGCTCGGTATCGCCTTGCGCAAATGCCTTTTAACGCGACTTGATAAGAGCCTTAAACTCAGCAAACACCCGGGGAGCATCGTTTACGTGAAGTTGAATGGCTTTGAGAGGCATGATGCTGTCTAGGCCGATCTTTGCGAGGTCTTGAAAAAGTTGCAGCTTGCTTTCAAAGTCGGGTGAAGAATCAAGAACGGACCAATCTATAGAGCCCAAGCACCTGCCAAGCTCTCATTTACGGATAGGGCGAGTATCCCTTCGAGTGAGAGAACGACGACTACTATTGTTGCGCATGCCCATCAAATTGGGCTCCAGTAAAATCGCAGAATGTTCGGATAGACCAAATGGAGAGACGTTTGTACAAGGGCTTTGTTGTACAATTGAGGCATGTTGGTAATAATTAGATCCAATGTCTGGTCACCCCTAGTTGCAACACGTACAAGCTGCTTACGCTTGAATTGTGTTGGTAGTCGACTGATTTTAAGCCGGTTAAAGTCACCGGCTAGAAGTATGTCACACCCTGGATACCTCC